>NW_027222343.1:2463888-3076111 GCF_041296265.1 Equus caballus | reverse complement strand
GGAACCACGTGACGGCCATGCCTGAACCACCTGCCGAGCACGGCGGAACCACCTGCCGGACACGCCAAAATCACCTGCGGGCTACGCCAGAACCACTTGGACGACTCTCCGAAATGACCTGCCGGGCATGTTGGAACCACCTCTCAGACGTGCCAGAAGCACGTGGCGGACAGTCCGGAATCACCTGTTGGGCATACGCAACCACCTCTGACACGTACCAGAACCACGTGCCGTGCACGCCGGAACCACCTACCGGACAGACCGGAATCAACTTTTGGGCATGCCGGAACCACCAGTCAGATGTGCCAGAAACACGTGCCGGAGACGCCGGAAGCACCTGCCGAGCACGTCGCAACACCTGCTCAACTCGCCTGATCCACCTGCCGGACATGCCAAAATCACCTGCCCGCTACACCAGCACCACTTCGGGGACAAGCCGGAATCACGTGAGGGGCATGCCGGCACAGCCTCTCAGACTGAACCTCGTGCCGGACACCACAGAACCACCAGCTGGACAGACCGGAACCACCTGCCGGACACGCCGGAACCACCGGCTCGACCCGCCTGTTGACCGCTGGACATGCAAAATCACCTGCCGGCTACGCCGGAAACACTTGGCGAACACTCCGGAATCACCTGCCGGGCATGCCGGAACCACCTCTCAGATATGCCAGAACCACGTGCCAATGACCCCGGAAGCACCTGCCGAGCACCCCGGAACCACCTGCTCGACTCGCCAGAACCACCTGCCGGACACGCAAAAATCACCTGCCGGCTACGCCGCAACCAGTTGGGGAACACTTCGGAATCACCTGCCGGGCTTGCTGGAACCACCTGCCGGTCATGCCAAAATCACCTGCCAACTACGCCAGTACCACATGGCGGACACTGTGGAAACACCTGTCGGGCCGGCCGGAACCACATCTCAGACGTGCCAGAACCATGTGCATGAGATGCTGGAACCACTCCCCGAACAGACGGAAAACACCTGCCAGACCCGTCTGAACCACCTGCCGAGCACGCCGGAGCCACCTGCTCGACTCGCCGGAACCACCTACCTGACATGCCCAAATCACCAGCCGGGTATGCCAGAACCACTTGGCGGACACTCCGGAATCATCTGCCGGACATGCCGGAACCAGCTCTCAGACACACCAGAACCACGTGATGGAGACGCCGGAAGCACCTGCCGAGCATGCCGGAGCCACCTGCTCGACTCGCCAGAAACACCTGCCGGACACGCCAAAATCACCTGCCGGGTACGCCAGAAACACAAGGCGGACACTACGGAATCACCTACCGCGCATGCCGGAACCACCTCTCAGACGTGCCGGAAGCACGTGCCGGACACGCCGGAAACACCTACCGGACAGACCGGAACCACCTGTCAAGAACGCCGGAGCCACCTGTTCGACTCGCTGGAACCACCTGCCGGACAGGCCAATATTAACTGCTGGCTATGCCAGAACCACCTGGGGGACGGTCCGGAATCACCTGCCAGCCATGGCGGAACCACCTCTCAGACGTACCAGAACCACCTGCCGGAGAAGCTGGAAACACGTCCTGGACAGTTTGGAACCACCTGCCGGCCAAGCCTGAACCACCTGACAAGCACAACGGAACAACCTGCCAGACACGCCACAATCACCTGCGTGTTATGCCAGAACTACTTGGAGGACTCTCTGGGATGACCTGCCGGGCGTGCCGGAACCCCTCTCAGATGTGCCAGAACCATGTGTCGGACAGTCCGGAATCACCTGCCAGCCATGGCGGAACCACCTCTCAGACGTACCAGAACCACCTGCCGGAGAAGCTGGAAACGCGTCCTGGACAGACTGGAACCACGTGACGGCCATGCCTGAACCACCTGCCGAGCACGGCGGAACCACCTGCCGGACATACCAAAATCACCTGCGGGCTACGCCAGAACCACTTGGACGACTCTCCGTAATGACCTGTCGGGCATGTTGGAACCACCTCTCAGACGTGCCAGAAGCACGTGGCGGACAGTCCGGAATCACCTGTTGGGCATACGCAACCACCTCTGACACGGACCAGAACCATGTGCCGTGCACGCCGGAACCACCTACCGGACAGACCGGAATCAACTTTTGGGCATGCCGGAACCACCAGTCAGATGTGCCAGAAACACGTGCCGGAGACGCCGGAAGCACCTGCCGAGCACGTCGCAACCACCTGCTCAAATCGCCTGAACCACCTGCCGGACACGCCAAAATCACCTGCCCGCTACACCAGCACCACTTCGGGGACAAGCCGGAATCACGTGAGGGGCATGCCGGCACAGCCTCTCAGACTGAACCTCGTGCCGGACACCACAGAACCACCTGCCGGACAGACTGGAACCACCTGCCGGACACGCCGGAACCACCGGCTCGACCCGCCGGAACGACCGCTGGACATGCAAAATCACCTGCTGGCTACGCCGGAAACACTTGGCGAACACTCCGGAATCACCTGCCGGGCATGCCGGAACCACCTCTCTGATATGCCAGAACCACGTGTCAATGACCCCGCAAGCACCTGCCGAGCAGGCCGGAACCACCTTTTCGACTCGCCAGAACCACCTGCCGGACACGCAGAAATCACCTGCCGGCTACATCACAACCAGTTGGGGAACACTTCGGAATCACCTGCCGGGCTTGCTGGAACCACCTGCCGGTCATGCCAAAATCACCTGCCGACTATGCCAGAACCACTTGGCGAACACTCCGGAATCACTTGCCGGGCATGCAGGAACCACCTCTCAGACATGCCAGAACCCCGTGCCAATGACCCCGGAAGCACCAGCCGAGCACGCCAGAACCACCTGCCGATCACGCAAAAATCACCTGCCGGCTACGCCACAACCAGTTGGGGAACACTTCGGAATCACCTGCCGGGCTTGCTGGAACCACCTGCCGGTCATGCCAAAATCACCTGCCAACTACGCCAGAACCGCTTGGCGGACACTGCGGAAACACCTGTCGGGCCGGCTGGAACCACATCTCAGACGTGCCAGAAACGTGTTCATGAGATGCTGGAACCACACCCCGAACAGACGGATACCACATGCCAGAACCGCCTGAACCACCTGCTGAGCACGCCGGAACTACCTGCTCGACTCACCGGTACCACCTCCCTGACACGCCAAAATCACCTGCTGGGTATGCCAGAACCACTTGGCGGACACTCCGGAATCATCTGCCGGACATGCCGTAACCAGCTCTCAGACACAGCAGAACCAAGTGCCGGAGACGCCGGAAGCACCTGCAGACCATGCCGGAGCCACCTGCTCGACTCGCCAGAAACACCTGCCGGACACGCCAAAATCACCTGCCGGGTATGCCAGAACCACCTGGCGGACACTACGGAATCACCTGCCGCTCATGCCGGAACCACCTATCAGACGTGCCGGAAGCACGTGCCGGACATGCCGGAAACACCTACCGGACACACCGGAACCACCTGCCAAGAACGCCGGAGCCACCTGTTCGACTCGCTGGAACCACCTGCCGGACAGGCCAATATCAACTGCTGGCTATGCCAGAACCACCTGGGGGACAGTCCGGGATCACCTGCCAGCCATGGCGGAACCACCTCTCAGACGTACCAGAACCACCTGCCGGAGAAGCTGGAAACACGTCCTGGACAGACTGGAACCACGTGACGGCCATGCCTGAACCACCTGCCGAGCACGGCGGAACCACCTGCCGGACACCCCAAAATCACCTGCGGGCTACGCCAGAACCACTTGGACGACTCTCCGAAATGACCTGCCGGGCATTTTGGAACCACCTCTCAGACGTGCCAGAAGCACGTGGCGGACAGTCCGGAATCACCTGTTGGGCATACGCAACCACCTCTGACACGTACCAGAACCACGTGCCGTGCACGCCGGAACCACCTACCGGACAGACCGGAATCAACTTTTGGGCATGCCGGAACCACCAGTCAGATGTGCCAGAAACACGTGCCGGAGACGCCGGAAGCACCTGCCGAGCACGTCGCAACCACCTGCTCAACTCGCCTGAACCACCTGCCGGACACGCCAAAATCACCTGCCCGCTACACCAGCACCACTTCGGGGACAAGCCGGAATCACGTGAGGGGCATGCCGGCACAGCCTCTCAGACTGAACCTCGTGCCGGACACCACAGAACCACCTGCCGGACAGACCGGAACCACCTGCCGGACACGCCGGAACCACCGGCTCGACCCGCCGGAACGACCGCTGGACATGCAAAAATCACCTGCCGGCTACGCCGGAAACACTTGGCGAACACTCCGGAATCACCTGCCGGGCATGCCGGAACCACCTCTCAGATATGCCAGAACCACGTGCCAATGACCCCGGAAGCACCTGCAGAGCACGCCGGAACCACCTGCTCGACTCGCCAGAACCACCTGCCGGACACGCAAATATCACCTGCCGGCTTCGCCACAACCACTTGGGGAACACTTCGGAATCACCTGCCGGGCTTGCTGGAACCACCTGCCGGTCATGCCAAAATCACCTGCCAACTACGCCAGTACCACTTGGCGGACACTGTGGAAACACCTGTCGGGCCGGCCGGAACCACATCTCAGACGTGCCAGAACCATGTGCATGAGATGCTGGAACCACACCCCGAACAGACGGAAAACACCTGCCAGACCCGTCTGAACAACCTGCCGAGCACGCCGGAGCCACCTGCTCGACTCGCCCTAACCATCTACCTGACATGCCCAAATCACCAGCCGGGTATGCCAGAACCACTTGGCGGACACTCCGGAATCATCTGCCGGACATGCCGGAACCAGCTCTCAGACACACCAGAACCATGTGCCGGAGACGCCGGAAGCACCTGCCGAGCATGCCGGAGCCACCTGCTCGACTCGCCAGAAACACCTGCCGGACACGCCAAAATCACCTGCCGGGTAGGCCAGAACCACCTGGCGGACAATCCGAAATCACCTGTCGCGCATGCCGGAACCACCTCACAGACGTGCCGGAAGCACGTGCCGGACACGCCGGAATCACCTACCGGACAGACCGGAACCACCTGCCGAGCACGCCGGAGCCACCTGTTCGACTCGCTGGAACCACCTGCCGGACAGGCCAATATCAACTGCTGGCTATGCCAGAATCACCTGGGGGACGGTCCGGAATCGCCTGCCAGCCATGGCGGAACCACCTCTCAGACGTACCAGAACCACCTGCCGGAGATGCTGGAAACACGTCCTGGACAGTCTGGAACCACCTGCCGGCCAAGCCTGAACCACCTGCCAAGCACAACGGAACAACCTGCCAGACACGCCAAAATCACCTGCATGTTATGCCAGAACCACTTGGAGGACTCTCTGAGATGACCTGCCGGGCATGCCGGAACCACCTCTCAGACGTGCCAGAACCATGTGGCGGACAGTCCGGAATCACCTGTTGGGCATGCGCAACCACCTCTGAGACGTACCAGAACCACATGCCGTGCAGGCTGGAACCACCTACCGGACAGACCGGAATCACCTTTCGGGCATGCCGGAACCACCTGTCAGATGTGCCAGAAACACGTGCCAGAGACGCCGGAAGCACCTGCCAAGCACGTTGGAACCACCTGCTCAACTCGCCTGAACCACCTGCCGGACATGCCAAAATCACCTGCCGACTATGCCAGAACCACTTGGCGAACACTCCGGAATCACTTGCCGGGCATGCAGGAACCACCTCTCAGACATGCCAGAACCCCATGCCAATGACCCCGGAAGCACCAGCCGAGCACGCCGGAACCACCTGCTCGACTCGGCAGAACCACCTGCCGATCACGCAAAAATCACCTGCCGGCTACGCCACAACCAGTTGGTGAACACTTTGGAATCACCTGCCAGGCTTGCTGGAACCACCTGCCAGTCATGCCAAAATCACCTGCCAACTACGCCAGAACCGCTTGGCGGACATTGCGGAAACACCTGTCGGGCCGGCTGGAACCACATCTCAGACGTGCAAGAACCATGTGCATGAGATGCTGGAACCACACCCCGAACAGACGGAAAACACCTGCCAGACCCGTCTGAACAACCTGCCGAGCACGCCGGAGCCACCTGCTCGACTCGCCGGAACCACCTACCTGACTTGCCCAAATCACCAGCCGGGTATGCCAGAACCACTTGGCGGACACTCCGGAATCATCTGCCGGACATGCCGGAACCAGATCTCAGAAACACAGAACCACGTGATGGAGATGCCGGAAGCACCTGCCGAGCATGCCGGAGACACCTACCGGACAGACCGGAACCACCTGCCAAGAACGCCAGAGCCACCTGTTCGACTCGCTGGAACCACCTGCCGGACAGGCCAATATCAACTGCTGGCTATGCCAGAACCACCTGGGGGACAGTCCGGGATCACCTGCCAGCCATGGCGGAACCACCTCTCAGACGTACCAGAACCACCTGCTGGAGAATCTGGAAACACGTCCTGGACAGACTGGAACCACGTGACGGCCATGCCTGAACCACCTGCCGAGCATGCCGGAGCCACCTGCTCGAATCGCCAGAAACACCTGCCGAACACGCCAAAATCACCTTCCGGGTACGCCAGAACCACCTGGCCGACACTCCGAAATCACCTGTCGCGCATGACGGAACCACATCTCACACGTGCCGGAAGCACGTGCCGGACACGCCGGAATCACCTACCGGACAGACCGGAACCACCTGCCGAGCATGCCGGAGCTACCTGTTCGACTCGCTGGAACCACCTGCCGGACAGGCCAATATCAACTGCTGGCTATGCCAGAACCACTTGGACGACTCTCCGAAATGACCTGCCGGGTATGTTGGAACCACCTCTCAGACGTGCCAGAAGCACGTGGCGGACAGTCCGGAATCACCTGTTGGGCATACGCAACCACCTCTGACACGGCCCAGAACCACGTGCCGTGCACGCCGGAACCACCTACCGGACAGACCGGAATCAACTTTTGGGCATGCCGGAACCACCAGTCAGATGTGACAGAAACACGTGCCGGAGACGCCGGAAGCACCTGCCGAGCATGCCGGAGCCACCTGCTCGACTCGCCAGAAACACCTGCCGGACACGCCAAAATCACCTGCCGGGTATGCCAGAACCACCTGGCGGACACTACGAAATCACCTGCCGCGCATGCCGGAACCACCTGCTCGACTCGCCAGAAACACGTGCCGGACACGCCAAAATCACTGCGGGCTACGCCAGAACCACTTGGACGACTCTCCGAAATGACCTGCCGGGCAAGTTGGAACCACCTCTCAGACATGCCAGAAGCACGTGGCGGACAGTCCGGAATCACCTGTTGGGCATACGCAACCACCTCTAAGACGTACCAGAACCACGTGCCGTGCACGCCGGAGCCACCTACCGGACAGACCGGAATCAACTTTTGGGCATGCCGGAACCACCAGTCAGATGTGCCAGAAACACGTGCCGGAGACGCCGGAAGCACCTGCCAAGCACGTCACAACCACCTGCTCAACTCGCCTGAACCACCTGCCGGACACGCCAAAATCACCTGCCCGCTACACCAGCACCACTTCGGGGACAAGCCGGAATCACGTGAGGGGCATGCCGGCACAGCCTATCAGAGTGAACCTCGTGCCGGACACCACAAAACCACCTGCCGGACAGACCGGAACCACCTGCCGGACACGCCGGAACCACCGGCTCGACCCGCTGGAACGACCGCTGGACATGCAAAATCACCTGCCGGCTACGCCGGAAACACTTGGCGAACACTCCGGAATCACCTGCCGGGCATGCCGGAACCACCTCACAGATATGCCAGAACCACGTGCCAATGACCCCGGAAGCACCTGCAGAGCACGCCGGAACCACCTGCTCGACTCGCCAGAACCACCTGACGGACACGCAGAAATCACCTGCCGGCTACTCCACAACCAGTTGAGGAACACTTCGGAATCACCTGCCGGGCTTGCTGGAACCACCTGCTGGTTATGCCAAAATCACCTGCCAACTACGCCAGTACCACTTGGCGGACACTGTGGAAACACCTGTCGGGCCGGCCGGATCCACATCTCAGACGTGCCAGAACCATGTGCATGAGATGCTGGAACCACACCCTGAACAGACGGAAAACACCTGCCAGACCCGTCTGAACAACCTGCCGAGCACGCCGGAGCCAACTGCTCGACTCGCCGGAACCACCTACCTGACATGCCCAAATCACCAGCCGGGTATGCCAGAACCACTTGGCGGACACTCCGGAATCATCTGCACGACATGCCGGAACCAGCTCTCAGACACACCAGAACCACGTGCCGTAGACGCCGGAAGCACCTGCCAAGCACGTTGGAACCACCTGCTCAACTCGCCTGAACCACCTGCCGGACATGCCAAAATCACCTGCCGACTATGCCAGAACCACTTGGCGAACACTCCGGAATCACTTGCCGGGCATGCAGGAACCACCTCTCAGACATGCCAGAACCCCGTGCCAATGACCCCGGAAGCAGCAGCCGAGCACGCCGGAACCACCTGCTCGACTCGCCAGAACCACCTGCCGATCACGCAAAAATCACCTGCCGGCTACGCCACAACCAGTTGGTGAACACTTTGGAATCACCTGCCAGGCTTGCTGGAACCACCTGCCAGTCATGCCAAAATCACCTGCCAACTATGCCAGAACCGCTTGGCGGACACTGCGGAAACACCTGTCGGGCCGGCTGCAACCGCATCTCAGACGTGCCAGAAACGTGTTCATTAGATGCTGGAACCACACCCCGAAGAGACGGATACCACCTGCCAGAACCGCCTGAACCACCTGCTGAGCACGCCGGAACCACCTGCTCGACTCACCGGTACCACCTCCCTGACACGCCAAAATCACCTGCTGGCTATGCCAGAACCACTTGGCGGACACTCCGGAATCATCTGCCGGACATGCCGGAACCAGCTCTCAGACACACCAGAACCAAGTGCCGGAGACGCCGGAAGCACCTGCCGAGCATGCAGGAGCCACCTGCTCGATTCGCCAGAAACACCTGCCGGACACGCCAAAATCACCTGCCGGGTACGCCAGAACCACCTGTCCGACACTCCGAAACCACGTGTCGCGCATGCCGGAACCACCTCTCAGACGTGCCGGAAGCACGTGCCGGACACGCCGGAATCACCTACCGGACAGACCGGAACCACCTGCCGAGCACGCCGGAGCCACCTGTTCGACTCGCTGGAACCACCTGCCGGACACGCCAATATCAACTGCTGGGAATGCCAGAACCACCTGGGGGATGGTCCGGAATCACCTGCCAGCCGTGGCGTAACCACCTCTCAGACGTACCAGAACCACCTGCCGGAGAAGCTGGAAACACGTCCTGGACAGTCTGGAACCACCTGCCGGCCAAGCCTGAACCATCTGCCAAGCACAACGGAACAACCTGCCAGACACGCCAAAATCACCTGCGTGTTATGCCAGAACCACTTGGAGGACACTCTGGGATGACCTGCCGGGCATGCCGGAACCACCTCTCAGACGTGCCAGAACCATGTGGCGGACAGTCCGGAATCACCTGTTGGGCATGCGCAACCACCTCTGAGACGTACCAGAACCACATGCCGTGCAGGCTGGAACCACCTACCGGACAGACCGGAATCACCTTTCGGGCATGCCGGAACCACCTGTCAGATGTGCCAGAAACACGTGCCGGAGACGCCGGAAGCACCTGCCAAGCACGTTGGAACCACCTGCTCAACTCGCCTGAACCACCTGCCGGACATGCCAAAATCACCTGCCGGCTACGTCACAACCAGTTGGGGAACACTTCGGAATCACCTGCCGGGCATGCCGGAACCACCTATCAGATATGCCAGAACCACGTGCCAATGACCCCGGAAGCACCTGCCGAGCACGCCGGAACCACCTGCTCGACTCGCCAGAACCACCTGCCGGACATGCAGAAATCACCTGCCGGCTATGTCAAAACCAGTTGGGGAACACTTCGGAATCACCTGCCGGGCTTGCTGGAACCACCTGCCGGTCATGCCAAAATCACCTGCCAACTACGCCAGTACCACTTGGCGGACACTGTGGAAACACCTGTCTGGCTGGCCGGAACCACATCTCAGACGTGCCAGAACCATGTGCATGAGATGCTGGAACCACACCCCGAACAGACGGAAAACACCTGCCAGACCCGTCTGAACAACCTGCCGAGCACGCCGAGCCACCTGCTCGACTCGCCGGAACCACCTACCTGACATGCCCAAATCAGCAGCCGGGTATGCCAGAAGCACTTGGCGGACACTCCGGAATCATCTGCCGGACATGCCGGAACCAGCTCTCAGACACACCAGAACCACGTGCCGGAGACGCCGGAAGCACCTGCCGAGCATGCCGGAGCCACCTGCTCGACTCGCCAGAAACACCTGCCGGACACGCCAAAATCACCTGCCGGGTACGCCAGAACCACCTGGCGGACACTCCGAAATCACCTGTTGCGCATGCCGGAACCACCTCTCAGACGTGCCGGACACGCCGGAATCACCTACCGGACAGACCGGAACCACCTGCCGAGCACGCCGGAGCCACCTGTTCGACTCGCTGGAACCACCTGCCGGACAGACCAATATCAACTGCTGGCTATGCCAGAACCACCTGGGGGACGGTCCGGAATCGCCTGCCAGCCATTTCGGAACCACCTCTCAGACGTACCAGAACCACCTGCCGGAGAAGCTTTAAACACGTCCTGGAAAGTCTGGAACCACCTGCCGGCCAAGCCTGAACCACCTGCCAAGCACAACGGAACAACCTGCCAGACACGCCAAAATCACCTGCGTGCTATGCCAGAACCACTTGGAGGACACTCTGGGATGACCTGCCGGGCATGCCGGAACCACCTCTCAGACGTGCCAGAACCATGTGGCGGACAGTCCGGAATCACCTGTTGGGCATGCGCAACCACCTCTGAGACGTACCAGAACCACATGCCGTGCAGGCTGGAACCACCTACCGGACAGACCGGAATCACCTTTCGGGCATGCCGGAACCACCTGTCAGATGTGCCAGAAACACGTGCCGGAGACGCCGGAAGCACCTGCCAAGCACGTTGGAACCACCTGCTCAACTCGCCTGAACCACCTGCCGGACATGCCAAAATCACCTGCCGACTATGCCAGAACCACTTGGCGAACACTCCGGAATCACTTGCCGGGCATGCAGGAACCACCTCTCAGACATGCCAGAACCCCGTGCCAATGACCCCGGAAGCACCAGCCGAGCACGCCGGAACCACCTGCTCGACTCGCCAGAACCACCTGCCGATCACGCAAAAATCACCTGCCGGCTACGCCACAACCAGTTGGTGAACACTTTGGAATCACCTGCCAGGCTTGCTGGAACCACCTGCCAGTCATGCCAAAATCACCTGCCAACTATGCCAGAACCGCTTGGCGGACACTGCGGAAACACCTGTCGGGCCGGCTGGAAACACATCTCAGACGTGCCAGCAACATGTTCATGAGATGCTGGAACCACACCCCGAACAGACGGATACCACCTGCCAGAACCGCCTGAACCACCTGCTGAGCACACCGGAACCACCTGCTCCACTCACCAGTACCACCTCCCTGACACGCCAAATACACATGCTGGGTATGCCAGAACCACTTGGCGGACACTCCGGAATCATCTGCCGGACATGCCGGAACCAGCTCTCAAACACAACAGAACCAAGTGCCGGAGACGCCGGAAGCACCTGCCGAGCATGCCGGAGCCACCTGCTCGACTCGCCAGAAACACCTGCCGGACACGCCAAAACCACCTGCCGGGTATGCCAGAACCACCTGGCGGACGCTACGGAATCACCTGCCGCGCATGCCGGAACCACCTCTCAGACGTGCCGAAAGCACGTGCCAGACACGCCGGAAACACCTTCCGGACAGACCGGAACCACCTGACAAGAACGCCGGAGCCACATGTTCGACTCACTGGAACCACCTGCCGGACAGGCCAATATCAACTGCTGGCTATGCCAGAACCACCTGGGGGACGGTCCGGGATCACCTGCCAGCCATGGCGGATCCACCTCTCAGACGTACCAGAACCACCTGCCGGAGAAGCTGGAAACACATCCTGGACAGACTGGAACCACGTGACGGCCATGCCTGAACCACCTGCCGAGCACGGCAGAACCAACTGCCTGACACGCCAAAATCACCTGCGGGCTACGCCAGAACCACTTGGACGACTCTCCGAAATGACCTGCCGGGCATGTTGGAACCACCTCTCAGACGTGCCAGAAGCACATGGCGGACAGTCCGGAATCACCTGTTGGGCATACGCAACCACCTCTGACACGTACCGGAACCACGTGCCGTGCACGCCGGAACCACCTACCGGACAGACCAGAATCAACTTTTGGGCATGCCGGAACCACCAGTCAGATGTGCCAGAAAAACGTGCCGGAGACGCCGGAAGCACCTGCCGAGCACGTCGCAACCACCTGCTCAACTCGCCTGAACCACCTGCCGGACACGCCAAAATCACCTGCCCGCTACACCAGCACCACTTCGGGGACAAGCCGGAATCACGTGAGGGGCATGCCAGCACAGCCTCTCAGACTGAACCTCATGCCGGACACCACAGAACCACCTGCCGGACAGACCGGAACCACCTGCCGGACACGCCGGAACCACCGGCTCGACCGGCCGGAACGACCGCTGGACATGCAAAATCACCTGCCGGCTATGCCGGAAACACTTGGCGAACAGTCCGGAATCACCTGCCGGGCATGCCGGAACCACCTCTCAGATATGCCAGAACCAAGTGCCAATGACCCCGGAAGCACCTGCCCAGCACGCCGGAACCACCTGCTCGACTCGCCAGAACCAACTGCCGGACACGCAGAAATCACCTGCCGGCTACGTCACAACCAGTTGAGGAACACTTCGGAATCACCTGCCGGGCTTGCTGAAACCACCTGACGGTCATGCCAAAATCACATGCCAACTACGCCAGTACCACTTGGCGGACACTGTGGAAACACCTGTCGGGCCGGCCGGAACCACATCTCAGACGTGCCAGAACCATGTGCATGAGATGTTGGAACCACACCCCGAACAGACGGAAAACACCTGCCAGACCCGTCTGAACAACCTGCCGAGCACACCGGAGCCACCTGCTCGACTCGCCAGAACCACCTACCTGACATGCCCAAATCACCAGCCGGGTATGCCAGAACCACTTGGCGGACACTCCGGAATCATCTGCCGGACATGCCGGAACCAGCTCTCAGACACACCAGAATCACGTGCCGGAGACGCCGGAAGCACCTGCCGAGCATGCCGGAGCCAACTGCTCGACTCGCCAGAAACACCTGCCGGACACACCACAATCACCTGCCGGGTACGCCAGAACCACCTGGCAGACACTCCGAAATCACCTGTCGCGCATGCCGGAACCACCTCTCAGACGTGACGGAAGCACGTGCCGGACACGCCGGAATCACCTACCGGACAGACCGGAACAACCTGTCGAGCACGCCAGAGCCACCTGTTCGACTCGCTGGAACCACATGCCGGACAGGCCAATATTAACTGCTGGCTATGCCAGAACCACCTGGGGGACGGTCCGGAATCACCTGCCAGCCATGGCGGAAACACCTCTCAGACGTACCACACCACCTGCCGGAGAAGCTGGAAACACGTCCTGGACAGTCTGGAACCACCTGCCGACCAAGCCTGAACCACCTGCCGGACATGCCAAAATCACCTGCCGACTATGCCAGAACCACTTGGCGAACACTCCGGAATCACTTGCCGGGCATGCAGGAACCACCTCTCAGACATGCCTGAACCCCGTGCCAATGACCCCGGAAGCACCAGCCGAGCTTGCCGGAGCCACGTGCTCGACTCGCCAGACCCACCTGCCGATCACGCAAAAATCACCTGCTGGCTACGCCACAACCAGTTGGTGAACACTTTGGAATCACCTGCCGGGCTTGCTGGAACCACCTGCCGGTCATGCCAAAATCACCTGCCAACTACGCCAGTACCACATGTCGGACACTGTGGAAACACCTGTCGGGCCGGCCGGAACCACATCTCAGACGTGCCAGAACCATGTGCATGAGATGCTGGAACCACACCCCGAACAGACGGAAAACACCTGTCAGACCCCTCTGAACAACCTGCCGAGCACGCCAGAGCCACCTGCTCGACTCGCCGGAACCACCTACCTGACATGCCCAAATCACCAGCCGGGTATGCCAGAACCACTTGGCGGACACTCCGGAATCATCTGCCGGACATGCCGGAACCAGCTCTCAGACACACCAGAACCACGTGCCGGAGACGCCGGAAGCACCTGCCGAGCATGCCGGAGCCACCTGCTCGACTCGCCAGAAACACCTGCCGGACACGCCAAAATAACCTGCCGGGAATGCCAGAACCACCTGGCGGACACTCCGAAACCACCCACCACGCATGCCGGAACCACCTCTCAGACGCGCCGGAAGCACGTTCCGGACACGCCGGAAACACCTACCGGACAGACCGGAACCACCTGCCAAGACCGCCGGAGCCACCTGTTCGACTCGCTGGAACCACCTGCCGGACAGGCCAATATCAACTGCTGGCTATGCCAGAAACACCAGGGGGACAGTCCGAGATCACCTGCCAGCCATGGCGGACCACCTCTCAGACGTACCAGAACCACCTGCCGGAGAAGCTGGAAACACGTCCTGGACAGACTGGAACCACGTGACGGCCATGCCTGAACCACCTGCCGAGCACGGCGGAACCACCTGCCGGACACGCCAAAATCACCTGCGGGCTACGCCAGAACCACTTGGACGACTCTCCGAAATGACCTGCCGGTCATGTTGGAACCACCTCTCAGACATGCCAGAAGCACGTGGCGGACAGTCCGGAATCACCTGTTGGGCATACGCAACCACCTCTGAGACGTACCAGAACCACGTGCCGTGCACGCCGGAACCACCTACCGGACAGACCGGAATCAACTTTTGCGCATGCCGGAACCACCAGTCAGATGTGCCAGAAACACGTGCCGGAGACGCCGGAAGCACCTGCCGAGCACGTCGCAACCACCTGCTCAACTCGCCTGATCCACCTGCCGGACATGCCAAAATCACCTGCCCGCTACACCAGCACCACTTCGGGGACAAGCCGGAATCACGTGAGGGGCATGCCGGCACAGCCTCTCAGACTGAACCTCGTGCCGGACACCACAGAACCACCTGCCGGACAGACCGGAACCACCTGCCGGACACGCCGGAACCACCGGCTCGACCCGCCGGAACGACCGCTGGACATGCAAAATCACCTGCCGGCTACGCCGGAAACACTTGGCGAACACTCCGGAATCACCTGCCGGCATGCCTGACCACCTCTCAGATATGCCAGAACCACGTGCCAATGACCCCGGAAGCACCAGCCGAGCACGCCGGAACCACCTGCTCGACTCGCCAGAACCACCTGCCGGACACGCAAAAATCACCTGCCGGCTACGCCACAACCAGTTGGGGAACACTTCGGAATCACCTGCCGGGCTTGCTGGAACCACCTGCCGGTCATGCCAAAATCACCTGCCAACTACGCCAGTACCGCATGGCGGACACTGTGGAAACACCTGTCGGGCCGGCCGGAACCACATCTCAGACGTGCCAGAACCATGTGCATGAGATGCTGGAACCACTCCCCGAACAGACGGAAAACACCTGCCAGACCCGTCTGAACCACCTGCCGAGCACGCCGGAGCCACCTGCTCGACTCGCCGGAACCACCTACCTGACATGCCCAAATCAGCAGCCGGGCATGCCAGAACCACTTGGCGGACACTCCGGAATCATCTGCCGGACATGCCGGAACCAGCTCTCAGACACACCAGAACCACGTGCCGGAGACGCCGGAAGCACCTGCCGAGCATGCCGGAGCCACCTGCTCGACTCGCCAGAAACACCTGCCGGACACGCCAAAATCACCTGCCGGGTACGCCAGAACCACCAGGCGGACACTACGGAATCACCTACCTCACATGCCGGAACCACCTCTCAGACGTGCCGGAAGCACGTGCCAGACACGCCGGAAACACCTACCGGACAGACCGGAACCACCTGTCAAGAACGCCGGAGCCACCTGTTCGACTCGCTGGAACCACCTGCCGGACAGGCCAATATCAACTGCTGGCTATGCCAGAACCACCTGGGGGACGGTCCGGAATCACCTGCCAGCCATGGCGGAACCACCTCTCAGACGTACCAGAACCACCTGCCGGAGAAGCTGGAAACACGTCCTGGACAGTGTGGAACCACCTTCCGGCCAAGCCTGAACCACCTGACAAGCACAACGGAACAACCTGCCAGACACGCCACAATCACCTGCGTGTTATGCCAGAACTACTTGGAGGACTCTCTGGGATGACCTGCCGGGCATGCCGGAACCCCTCTCAGATGTGCCAGAACCATGTGTCGGACAGTCCGGAATCACCTGCCAGCCATGGCGGAACCACCTCTCAGACGTACCAGAACCATGTGGCGGACAGTCCGGAATCACATGTTGGGCGTGCGCAACCACCTCTGAGACGTACCAGAACCACATGCCGTGCAGGCTGGAACCACCTACCGGACAGACCGGAATCACCTTTCGGGCATGCCGGAACCACCTGTCAGATGTGCCAGAAACACGTGCCAGAGACGCCGGAAGCACCTGCCAAGCACGTTGGAACCACCTGCTCAACTCGCCTGAACCACTTGCCGGACATGCCAAAATCACCTGCCGACTATGCCAGAACCACTTGGCGAACACCCCTTAATCACTTGCCGGGCATGCAGGAACCACCTCTCAGACATGCCAGAACCCCGTGCCAATGACCCCGGAAGCACCAGCCGAGCACGCCGGAACCACCTGATCGACTCGCCAGAACCACCTGCCGATCACGCAAAAATCACCTGCCGGCTACGCCACAATCAGTTGGTGAACACTTTGGAATCACCTGCCAGGCTTGCTGGTACCACCTGCCAGTCATGCCAAAATCACCTGCCAACTACGCCAGAACCGCTTGGCGGACACTGCGGAAACACCTGTCGGGCCGGCTGGAACCACATCTCAGCCGTGCCAGAAACGCGTTCATGAGATGCTGGAACCACACCCCGAACAGAAGGATACCACCTGCCAGAACCGCCTGAACCACCTGCTGAGCACGCCGGAACCACCTGCTCGACTCACCGGTACCACCTCCCTGACACGCCAAAATCACCTGCTGTGTATGCCAGAACCACTTGGCGGACACTCCGGAATCATCTGCCGGACATGCCGGAACCAGCTCTCAGACACACCAGAACCTCGTGCCGGAGACGCCGGAAGCACCTGCCGAGCATGCCGGAGCCACCTGCTCGACTCGCCAGAAACACCTGACGGACACGCAAAAATCACCTGGCGGACACTCCGAAATCACCTGTCGTGCATGCCGGAACCACATCTCAGACGTGCCGGAAGCACGTGCCGGACACGACGGAATCACCTACCGGACAGACCGGAACCACCTGCCGAGAACGCCGGAGCCACCTGTTCGACTCGATGGAACCACATGCCGGACAGGCCAATATCAACTGCTGGCTATGCCAGAACCACCTGGGGGACGGTCCGGAATCGCCTGCCAGCCATTTCGGAACCACCTCTCAGACGTACCAGAACCACCTGCCGGAGAGGCTGGAAACACGTCCTGGACAGTCTGGAACCACCTGCCGGCCAAGCCTGAACCACCTGCCAAGCACAACGGAACAACCTGCCAGACACGCCAAAATCAACTGCGTGTTATGCCAGAACCACTTGGAGGACTCTCTGGGATGACTTGCCGGGCATGCCGGAACCACCTCTCAGACGTGCCAGAACCTTGTGGCGGACAGTCCAGAATCACCTGTTGGGCATGCGCAACCACCTCTGAGACGTACCAGAACCACATGCCGTGCAGGCTGGAACCACCTACCGGACAGACCGGAATCACCTTTCGGGCATGCCGGAACCACCTGTCAGATGTGCCAGAAACACGTGCCAGAGACGCCGGAAGCACCTGCCAAGCACGTTGGAACCACCTGCTCAACTCGCCTGAACCACCTGCCGGACATGCCAAAATCACCTGCCGACTATGCCAGAACCACTTGGCGAACACTCCGGAATCACTTGCCGGGCATGCAGGAACCACCTCTCACACATGCCAGAACCCCGTGCCAATGACCCCGGAAGCACCAGCCGAACGCGCCGGAACCACCTGCTCGACTCGCCAGAACCACCTGCCGATCACGCAAAAATCACCTGCCGGCTACGCCACAACCAGTTGGTGAACACTTTGGAATCACCTGCCAGGCTTGCTGGAACCACCTGCCAGTCATGCCAAAATCACCTGCCAACTACGCCAGAACCGCTTGGCGGACACTGCGGAAACACCTGTCGGGCCGGCTGGAACCACATCTCAGACGTGCCAGAAACGTGTTCATGAGATGCTGGAACCACACCACGAACAGAAGGATACCACCTGCCAGAACCGCCTGAACCACCTGCTGAGCATGCCGGAACCACATGCTCGACTCACCGGTACCACGTCCCTGACACGTCAAAATCACCTGCTGGTTATGCCAGAACCACTTGGCGGACACTCCGGAATCATCTGCCGGACATGCCGGAACCAGCTCTCAGACACACCAGAACCAAGTGCCAGAGACGCCGGAAGCACCTGCCGAGCATGCCGGAGCCACCTGCTCGACTCGCCAGAAACACCTGCCGGACACGCCAAAATCACCTGCCGGGTATGCGAGAACCACCTGTCGGACACTACGGAATCACCTGCCGTGCATGCCGGAACCACCTCTCAGACGTGCCGGAAGCACGTGCCAGACACGCCGGAAACACCTACCGGACAGACCGAAACCACCTGCCAAGAACGCCGGAGCCACCTGTTCGACTCGCTGGAACCACCTGCCGGACAGGCCAATATCAACTGCTGGCTATGCCAGAACCACCTGGGGGACAGTCCGGGATCACCTGCCAGCCATGGCGGAACCACCTCTCAGACGTACCAGAACCACCTGCCGGAGAAGCTGGAAACTCGTCCTGGACAGACTGGATCCACGTGACGGCCATGCCTGAACCACCTGCCGAGCACGGCGGAACCACCTGCCGGACACGCCAAAATCACCTGCGGGCTACGCCAGAACCACTTGGACGACTCTCCGAAATGACCTGCCGGGCTTGTTAGAACCACCTCTCAGAAGTGCCAGAAGCACGTGGCGGACAGTCCAGAATCACCTGTTGGGCATACTCAACCACCTCTGACACGTACCAGAACCACGTGCCGTGCACGCCGGAACCACCTACCAGACAGACCGGAATCAACTTTTGGTCATGCCGGAACCACCAGTCACATGTGCCAGAAACACGTGCCGGAGACGCCGGAAGCACCTGCCGAGCACGTCGCAACCACCTGCTCAACTCGCCTGAACCACCTGCCGGACACGCCAAAATCACCTGCCCGCTACACCAGCACCACTTCGGGGACAAGCCGGAATCACGTGAGGGGCATGCCGGCACAGCCTCTCAGACTGAACCTCGTGCCGGACACCACAGAACCACCTGCCGGACAGACCGGAAACACCTGCCGGACACGCCGGAACCACCGGCTCGACCCGCCGGAACGACCGCTGGACATGCAAAATCACCTGCCGGCTACGCCGGAAACACTTGGCGAACACTCCGGAATCACCTGCCGGGCATGCCAGAACCACCTCTCAGATATGCCAGAACCACGTGCCAATGACCCCGGAAGCACCTGCCGAGCACGCCGGAACCACCTGCTCGACTCGCCAGAACCACCTGCCAGACACGCAAAAATCACCTGCCGGCTACGCCACAACCAGTTGGGGAACACTTCGGAATCACCTGCCGGGCTTGCTGGAACCACCTGCCGGTCATGCCAAAATCACCTGCCAACTACGCCAGTACCACTTGGCGGACACTGTGGAAACACCTGTCGGGCCGGCCGGAACCACATCTCAGACGTGCCAGAACCATGTGCATGAGATGTTGGAACCACACCCCGAACAGACGGAAAACACCTGCCAGACCCGTCTGAACAACCTGCCGAGCACGCCGGAGCCACCTGCTCGACTCGCCGGAACCACCTACCTGACATGCCCAAATCACCAGCTGGGTATGCCAGAACCACTTGGCGGACACTCCTGAATCATCTGCCGGACATGCCGGAACCAGCTCTCAGACACACCAGAATCACGTGCCGGAGACGCCGGAAGCACCTGCCGAGCATGCCGGAGCCACCTGCTCGACTCGCCAGAAACACCTGCCGGACACGCCAAAATCACCTGCCGGGTACGCCAGAACCACCTGGCGGACACTCCGAAATCACCTGTCGCGCATGCCGCAACCACATCTCAGACGTGCCGGAAGCACGTGCCGGACACGCCGGAATCACCTACAGGACAGACCGGAACCACCTGCCGAGCACGCCGGAGCCATCTGTTCGACTCGCTGGAACCACTGCCGGACAGGCCAATATCAACTGCTGGCTATGCCAGAACCACCTGGGGGACGGTCCGGAATCGCCTGCCAGCCATGGCGGAACCACCTCTCAGACGTACCAGAACCACCTGCCGGAGAAGCTGGAAACACGTCCTGGACAGTCTGGAACCACCTGCCGGCCAAGCCTGAACCACCTGCCAAGCACAACGGAACAACCTGCCAGACACGCCAAAATCACCTGCGTGTTATGCCAGAACCACTTGGAGGACTCTCTGGGATTACCTGCCGGGCATGCCGGAACCACCTCTCAGACGTGCCAGAACCATGTGTCGGACTGTCCGGAATCACCTGTTTGGCATGCGCAACCACCTCTGAGACGTACCAGAACCACATGCCGTGCAGGCTGGAACCACCTACCGGACAGACCGGAATCACCTTTCGGGCATGCCGGAACCACCTGTCAGATGTGCCAGAAACACGTGCCCGAGACGCCGGAAGCACCTGCCAAGCACGTTGGAACCACCTGCTCAACTCACCTGAACCACCTGCCGGACATGCCAAAATCACCTGCCGACTATGCCAGAACCACTTGGCGAACACTCCGGAATCAGTTGCCGGGCATGCAGGAACCACCTCTCACACATGCCAGAACCCCGTGCCAATGACCCCGGAAGCAGCAGCCGAGCACGCCGGAACCACCTGCTGGACTCGCCAGAACCACCTGCCGATCACGCAAAAATCACCTGCCGGCTACGCCACAACCAGTTGGTGAACACTTTGGAATCACCTGCCAGGCTTGCTGGAACCACCTGCCAGTCATGCCAAAATCACCTGCCAACTACGCCAGAACCGCTTGGCTGACACTGCGGAAACACCTGTCGGGCCGGCTGGAACCACATCTCAGACGTGCCAGAAACGTGTTCATGAGATGCTGGAACCACACCCCGAACAGTCGGATACCACCTGCCAGAACCGCCGGAAGCACCTGCCGAGCACGTCGCAACCACCTGCTCAACTCGCCTGAACCACCTGCCGGACACGCCAAAATCACCTGCCCGCTACACCAGCACCACTTCGGGGACAAGCCGGAATCACGTGAGGGGCATGCCGGCACAGCCTCTCAGACTGAACCTCGTGCCGGACACCACAGAAATGCCTGCCGGACAGACCGGAACCACCTGCCGGACACGCCGGGACCACCGGCTCGACCCGCCGGAACGACCGCTGGACATGCAAAATCACCTGCCGGCTACGCCGGAAACACTTGGCGAACACTCCGGAATCACCTGCCGGGCATGCCGGAACCACCTCACAGATATGCCAAAACCACGTGCCAATGACCCCGGAAGCACCTGCCGAGCACGCCGAAACCACCTGCTCGACTCGCCAGAACCACCTGCCGGACACGCAAAAATCACCTGCCGGCTACGCCACAACCAGTTGGGGAACACTTCGGAATCACCTGCCGGGCTTGCTGGAACCACCTGCCGGTCATGCCAAAATCACCTGCCAACTACGCCAGTACCACTTGGCGGAGACTGTGGAAACACATGTCGGGCCGGCCGGAACCACATCTCAGACGTGCCAGAACCATGTGCATGAGATGCTGGAACCACACCCCGAACAGACGGAAAACACCTGCCAGACCCGTCTGAACAACCTGCCGAGCACGCCGGAGCCACCTGCTCGACTCGCCGGAACCACCTACCTGACATGCCCAAATCACCAGCCGGGTATGCCAGAACCACTTGGCGGACACTCCGGAATCATCTGCCGGACATGCCGGAACCAGCTCTCAGACACACCAGAAACACGTGCCAGAGACGCCGGAAGCACTTGCCGAGCATGCCGGAGCCACCTGCTCGACTCGCCAGAAACACATGCTGGACACGCCAAAATCACCTGCCGGGTACGCCAGAACCACCTGGCGGACACTCCGAAATCACCTGTCGCGCATGCCGGAGCCACCACTCAGACGTGCCGGAAGCACGTGCCGGACACGCCGGAATCACCTACCGGACAGACCGGAACCACCTGCCGAGCACGCCGGAGCCACCTGTTCGACTCGCTGGAACCAGCTGCCGGACAGGCCAATATTAAATGCTGGCTATGCCAGAACCACCTGGTGGACGGTCCGGAATCGCCTGCCAGCCATGGCGGAACCACCTCTCAGACGTACCAGAAGCACCTGCCGGAGAAGCTGGAAACACGTCCTGGACAGTCTGGAACCACCTGCCGGCCAAGCCTGAACCACCTGCCAAGCACAACGGAACAACCTGCCAGACACGCCAAAATCACCTGCGTGTTATGCCAGAACCACTTGGAGGACTCTCTGGGATGACCTGCCGGGCATGCCGGAACCACCTCTCAGACGTGCCAGAACCATGTGTCGGACAGTCCGGAATCACCTGTTGGGCATGCGCAACCACCTCTGAGACGTACCAGAACCACATGCCGTGCAGGCTGGAACCACCTACCGGACAGACCGGAATCACCTTTCGGGCATGCCGGAACCACCTGTCAGATGTGCCAGAAACACGTGCCGGAGACGCCGGAAGCACCTGCCAAGCACGTTGGAACCACCTGCTCAACTCGCCTGAACCACCTGCCGGACATGCCAAAATCACCTGCCGACTATGCCAGAACCACTTGGCGAACACTCCGGAATCACTTGCCGGGCATGCAGGAACCACCTCTCACACATGCCAGAACCCCGTGCCAATGACCCCGGAAGCACCAGCCGAACACGCCGGAACCACCTGCTCGACTCGCCAGAACCACCTGCCGGACACGCCAAAATCACCTGCCCGCTACACCAGCACCACTTCGGGGACAAGCCGGAATCACGTGAGGGGCATGCCGGCACAGCCTCTCAGACTGAACCTTGTGCCGGACACCACAGAACCACCTGCCGGACAGACCGGAAACACCTGCCGGACACGCCGGAACCACCGGCTCGACCCGCCGGAACGACCGCTGGACATGCAAAATCACCTGCCGGCTACGCCGGAAACACTTGGCGAACACTCCGGAATCACCTGCCGGGCATGCCAGAATCACCTCTCAGATATGCCAGAACCACGTGCCAATGACCCCGGAAGCACCTGCCGAGCACGCCGGAACCACCTGCTCGACTCGCCAGAACCACCTGCCAGACACGCAAAAATCACCTGCCGGCTACGCCACAACCAGTTGGGGAACACTTCGGAATCACCTGCCGGGCTTGCTGGAACCACCTGCCGGTCATGCCAAAATCACCTGCCAACTACGCCAGTACCACTTGGCGGACACTGTGGAAACACCTGTCGGGCCGGCCGGAACCACATCTCAGACGTGCCAGAACCATGTGCATGAGATGTTGGAACCACACCCCGAACAGACGGAAAACACCTGCCAGACACGTCTGAACAACCTGCCGAGCACGCCGGAGCCACCTGCTCGACTCGCCGGAACCACCTACCTGACATGCCCAAATCACCAGCCGGGTATGCCAGAACCATTTGGCGGACACTCCGGAATCATCTGCCGGACATGCCGGAACCAGCTCTCAGACACACCAGAATCACGTGCCGGAGACGCCGGAAGCACCTGCCGAGCATGCCGGAGCCACCTGCTCGACTCGCCAGAAACACCTGCCGGACACGCCAAAATCACCTGCCGGGTACGCCAGAACCACCTGGCGGACACTCCGAAATCACCTGTCGCGCATGCCGCAACCACATCTCAGACGTGCCGGAAGCACGTGCCGGACACGCCGGAATCACCTACAGGACAGACCAGAACCACCTGCCGAGCACGCCGGAGCCATCTGTTCGACTCGCTGGAACCACCTGCCGGACAGGCCAATATCAACTGCTGGCTATGCCAGAACCACCTTGGGGACGGTCCGGAATCGCCTGCCAGCCATGGCGGAACCACCTCTCAGACGTACCAGAACCACCTGCCGGAGAAGCTGGAAACACGTCCTGGACAGTCTGGAACCACCTGCCGGCCAAGCCTGAACCACCTGCCAAGCACCACGGAACAACCTGCCAGACACGCCAAAATCACCTGCGTGTTAGGCCAGAACCACTTGGAGGACTCTCTGGGATTACCTGCCGGGCATGCCGGAACCACCTCTCAGACGTGCCAGAACCATGTGTCGGACAGTCCGGAATCACCTGTTTGGCATGCGCAACCACCTCTGAGACGTACCAGAACCACATGCCGTGCAGGCTGGAACCACCTACCGGACAGACCGGAATCACCTTTCGGGCATGCCGGAACCACCTGTCAGATGTGCCAGAAACACGTGCCCGAGACGCAGGAAGCACCTGCCAAGCACGTTGGAACCACCTGCTCAACTCACCTGAACCACCTGCCGGACATGCCAAAATCACCTGCCGACTATGCCAGAACCACTTGGCGAACACTCCGGAATCACTTGCCGGGCATGCAGGAACCACCTCTCAGACATGCCAGAACCCCGTGCCAATGACCCCGGAAGCAGCAGCCGAGCACGCCGGAACCACCTGCTCGACTCGCCAGAACCACCTGCCGATCACGCAAAAATCACCTGCCGGCTACGCCACAACCAGTTGGTGAACACTTTGGAATCACCTGCCAGGCTTGCTGGAACAACCTGCCAGTCATGCCAAAATCACCTGCCAACTACGCCAGAACCGCTTGGCTGACACTGCGGAAACACCTGTCGGGCCGGCTGGAACCACATCTCAGACGTGCCAGAAACGTGTTCACGAGATGCTGGAACCACACCCCGAACAGTCGGATACCACCTGCCAGAACCGCCGGAAGCACCTGCCGAGCACGTCGCAACCACCTGCTCAACTCGCCTGAACCACCTGCCGGACACGCCAAAATCACCTGCCCGCTACACCAGCACCACTTCGGGGACAAGCCGGAATCACGTGAGGGGCATGCCGGCACAGCCTCTCAGACTGAACCTCGTGCCGGACACCACAGAAATACCTGCCGGACAGACCGGAACCACCTGCCGGACACGCCGGGACCACCGGCTCGACCCGCCGGAACGACCGCTGGACATGCAAAATCACCTGCCGGCTACGCCGGAAACACTTGGCGAACACTCCGGAATCACCTGCCGGGCATGCCGGAACCACCTCACAGATATGCCAAAACCACGTGCCAATGACCCCGGAAGCACCTGCCGAGCACGCCGAAACCACCTGCTCGACTCGCCAGAACCACCTGCCGGACACGCAAAAATCACCTGCCGGCTACGCCACAACCAGTTGGGGAACACTTCGGAATCACCTGCCGGGCTTGCTGGAACCACCTGCCGGTCATGCCAAAATCACCTGCCAACTACGCCAGTACCACTTGGCGGACACTGTGGAAACACCTGTCGGGCCGGCCGGAACCACATCTCAGACGTGCCAGAACCATGTGCATGAGATGTTGGAACCACACCCCGAACAGACGGAAAACACCTGCCAGACCCGTCTGAACAACCTGCCGAGCACGCCGGAGCCACCTGCTCGACTCGCCGGAACCACCTACCTGACATGCCCAAATCACCAGCCGGGTATGCCAGAACCACTTGGCGGACACTCCGGAATCATCTGCCGGACATGCCGGAACCAGCTCTCAGACACACCAGAAACACGTGCCAGAGACGCCGGAAGCACTTGCCGAGCATGCCGGAGCCACCTGCTCGACTCGCCAGAAACACATGCTGGACACGCCAAAATCACCTGCCGGGTACGCCAGAACCACCTGGCGGACACTCCGAAATCACCTGTCGCGCATGCCGGAACCACCTCTCAGACGTACCAGAACCACCTGCCGGAGAAGCTGGAAACACGTCCTGGACAGTCTGGAACCACCTGCCGGCCAAGCCTGAACCACCTGCCAAGCACAACGGAACAACCTGCCAGACACGCCAAAATCACCTGCGTGTTATGCCAGAACCACTTGGAGGACTCTCTGGGATGACCTGCCGGGCATGCCGGAACCACCTCTCAGACGTGCCAGAACCATGTGTCGGACAGTCCGGAATCACCTGTTGGGCATGCGCAACCACCTCTGAGACGTAACAGAACCACATGCCGTGCAGGCTGGAACCACCTACCGGACAGACCGGAATCACCTTTCGGGCATGCCGGAACCACCTGTCAGATGTGCCAGAAACACGTGCCCGAGACGCCGGAAGCACCTGCCAAGCACGTTGGAACCACCTGCTCAACTCGCCTGAACCACCTGCCGGACATGCCAAAATCACCTGCCGACTATGCCAGAACCACTTGGCGAACACTCCGGAATCAGTTGCCGGGCATGCAGGAACCACCTCTCAGACATGCCAGAACCCCGTGCCAATGACCCCGGAAGCAGCAGCCGAGCACGCCGGAACCACCTGCTCGACTCGCCAGAACCACCTGCCGATCACGCAAAAATCACCTGCCGGCTACGCCACAACCAGTTGGTGAACACTTTGGAATCACCTGCCAGGCTTGCTGGAACCACCTGCCAGTCATGCCAAAATCACCTGCCAACTACGCCAGAACCGCTTGGCTGACACTGCGGAAACACCTGTCGGGCCGGCTGGAACCACATCTCAGACGTGCCAGAAACGTGTTCATGAGATGCTGGAACCACACCCCGAACAGTCGGATACCACCTGCCAGAACCGCCGGAAGCACCTGCCGAGCACGTCGCAACCACCTGCTCAACTCGCCTGAACCACCTGCCGGACACGCCAAAATCACCTGCCCGCTACACCAGCACCACTTCGGGGACAAGCCGGAATCACGTGAGGGGCATGCCGGCACAGCCTCTCAGACTGAACCTCGTGCCGGACACCACAGAAATACCTGCCGGACAGACCGGAACCACCTGCCGGACACGCCGGGACCACCGGCTCGACCCGCCGGAACGACCGCTGGACATGCAAAATCACCTGCCGGCTACGCCGGAAACACTTGGCGAACACTCCGGAATCACCTGCCGGGCATGCCGGAACCACCTCACAGATATGCCAAAACCACGTGCCAATGACCCCGGAAGCACCTGCCGAGCACGCCGAAACCACCTGCTCGACTCGCCAGAACCTCCTGCTGGACACGCAAAAATCACCTGCCGGCTACGCCACAACCAGTTGGGGAACACTTCGGAATCACCTGCCGGGCTTGCTGGAACCACCTGCCGGTCATGCCAAAATCACCTGCCAACTACGCCAGTACCACTTGGCGGAGACTGTGGAAACACCTGTCGGGCCGGCCGGAACCACATCTCAGACGTGCCAGAACCATGTGCATGAGATGCTGGAACCACACCCCGAACAGACGGAAAACACCTGCCAGACCCGTCTGAACAACCTGCCGAGCACGCCGGAGCCACCTGCTCGACTCGCCGGAACCACCTACCTGACATGCCCAAATCACCAGCAGGGTATGCCAGAAGCACTTGGTGGACACTCCGGAATCCTCTGCCGGACATGCCGGAACCAGCTCTCAGACACACCAGAAACACGTGCCAGAGACGCTGGAAGCACTTTCCGAGCATGCCGGAGCCACCTGCTCGACTCGCCAGAAGCACATGCTGGACACGCCAAAATCACCTGCCGGGTACGCCAGAACCACCTGGCGGACACTCCGAAATCACCTGTCGCGCATGCCGGAACCACCACTCAGACGTGCCAGAAGCACGTGCCGGACACGCCGGAATCACCTACCGGACAGACCGGAACCACCTGCCGAGCACGCCGGAGCCACCTGTTCGACTCGCTGGAACCAGCTGCCGGACAGGCCAATATTAAATGCTGGCTATGCCAGAACCACCTGGTGGACGGTCCGGAATCGCCTGCCAGCCATGGCGGAACCACCTCTCAGACGTACCAGAAGCACCTGCCGGAGAAGCTGGAAACACGTCCTGGACAGTCTGGAACCACCTGCCGGCCAAGCCTGAACCACCTGCCAAGCACAACGGAACAACCTGCCAGACACGCCAAAATCACCTGCGTGTTATGCCAGAACCACTTGGAGGACTCTCTGGGATGACCTGCCGGGCATGCCGGAACCACCTCTCAGACGTGCCAGAACCATGTGTCGGACAGTCCGGAATCACCTGTTGGGCATGCGCAACCACCTCTGAGACGTACCAGAACCACATGCCGTGCAGGCTGGAACCACCTACCGGACAGACCGGAATCACCTTTCGGGCATGCCGGAACCACCTGTCAGATGTGCCAGAAACACGTGCCGGAGACGCCGGAAGCACCTGCCAAGCACGTTGGAACCACCTGCTCAACTCGCCTGAACCACCTGCCGGACATGCCAAAATCACCTGCCGACTATGCCAGAACCACTTGGCGAACACTCCGGAATCACTTGCCGGGCATGCAGGAACCACCTCTCAGACATGCCAGAACCCCGTGCTAATGACCCCGGAAGCACCAGCCGAGCACGCCGGAACCACCTGCTCGACTCGCCAGAACCACCTACCGATCACGCAATAATCACCTGCCGGCTACGCCACAACCAGTTGGTGAACACTTTGGAATCACCTGCCAGGCCTGCTGGAACCACCTGCCGGTCATGCCCAGGTCACCTGCCAACTACGCCAGAACCGCTTGGCGGACACTGCGGAAACACCTGTCGGGCCGGCTGGAACCACATCTCAGACGTGCCAGAAACGTGTTCATGAGATGCTGGAACCACACCCCGAACAGACGGATACCACCTGCCAGAACCGCCTGAACCACCTGTTCAGCACGCCGCAACAACCTGCTCGACTCACCGGTACCACCTCCCTGACACGCCAAAATCACCTGCTGGGTATGCCAGAACCACGTGGCGGACACTCCGGAATCATGTGCCGGACATGCCGGAACCAGCTCTCAGACACACCAGGACCAAGTGCCGGAGACGCCGGAAGCTCCCGCAGAGCACGTCGCAACCAACTGCTCAACTCGCCTGAGCCATCTGCCGGACACGCCAAATCACCTGCCCGCTACACCAGCACCACTTCGGGGACAAGCCGGAATCACGTGAGGGGCATGCCGGCACAGCCTCTCAGACTGAACCTCGTGCCGGACACCACAGAACCACCTGCCGGACAGACCGGAACCACCTGCCGGACACGCCGGAAGCACCGGCTCGACCCGGGGGAACGACCGCTGGACATGCTTAATGACCTGCCGGCTATGCCGGAAACACTTGGCAAACACTCCGGAATCACCTGCCAGGCATGCTGGAACCACCTCTCAGATATGCCAGAACCACGTTCCAATGACCCCAAAAGCACAGGCCGAGCACGCCGGAACCACCTGCTCGACTCGCCAGAACCACCTGCCGGACACGCAAAAATCACCTGCCGGCTACGCCACAACCAGTTGGGGAACACTTCGGAATCACCTGCCGGGCTTGCTGGAACCACCTGCCAGTCATGCCAAAATCACCTGCCAACTACGCCAGTACCACTTGGCGGACACTGTGGAAACACCTGTCGGGCCGGCCGGAACCACATCTCAGACGTGCCAGAACCATGTGCATGAGATGCTGGAACCACAACCCGAACAGACGGAAAACACCTGCCAGACCCGTCAGAACAACCTGCCTAGCACGCCGGAGCCACCTACCTGACATGCCCAAATCACCAGCCGGGTATGCCAGAACCACTTGGCGGACACTCCGGAATCATCTGCCGGACATGCCGGAACCAGCTCTCAGACACACCAGAATCACGTGCCGGAGACGCCGGAAGCACCTGCCGAGCATGCCGGAGCCACCTGCTCGACTCGCCAGAAACACCTGCCGGACACACCACAATCACCTGCGGGGTACGCCAGAACCACCTGGCGGACACTCCGAAATCACCTGTCGCGCATGCCGGAACCACCTCTCAGACGTGCCGGAAGCACGTGCCGGACACCCCGGATACACCTCCCGGACAGACCGGAACAACCTGTCGAGCACGCCAGAGCCACCTGTTCGACTCGCTGGAACCACCTGCCGGACAGACCAATATTAACTGCTGGCTATGCCAGAACCACCTGGGGGACGGTCCGGAATCGCCTGCCAGCCATGGCGGAAACACCTCTCAGACGTACCACAACCACCTGCCGGAGAAGCTGGAAACACGTCCTGGACAGTCTGGAACCACCTGCCGACCAAGCCTGAACCACCTGCCGGACATGCCTAAATCACCTGCCGACTATGCCAGAACCACTTGGCGAACACTCCGGAATCACTTGCCGGGCATGCAGGAACCACCTCTCAGACATGCCAGAACCCCGTGCCAATGACCCCGGAAGCAGCAGCCGAGCACACCGGAACCACCTGCTCGACTCGCCAGAACCACCTGCCGATCACGGAAAAATCACCTGCCGGCTACGCCACAACCAGTTGGTGAACACTTTGGAATCACCTGCCAGGCTTGCTGGAACCACCTGCCAGTCATGCCAAAATCACCTGCCAACTACGCCAGAACCGCTTGGTTGACACTGCGGAAACACCTGTCGGGCCGGCTGGAACCACATCTCAGACGTGCCAGAAACGTGTTCATGAGATGCTGGAACCACACCCCGAACAGACGGATACCACCTGCCAGAACCGCCTGAACCACCTGCTGAGCACACCGGAACCACCTGCTCGACTCACCGGTACCACCTCCCTGACACGCCAAAATCACCTGCTGGGTATGCCAGAACCACTTTGCGGACACTCCGGAATCATCTGCCGGACATGCCGGAACCAGCTCTCAGACACACCAGAACCAAGTGCCGGAGAGGCCGGAAGCACCTGCCGAGCATGCCGAAGCCACCTGCTCGACTCGCCAGAAACACCTGCCGGACACGCCAAAATCACCTGCCGGGTACGCCAGAACCACCTGGCGGACACTCCGAAACCACCTGCCGCGCATGCCGGAACCACCTATCAGACGTGCCGGCATCACGTGCCGGACACGCCGGAAACACCTACCGGACAGACCGGAACCACCTGCCGAGCACGCCGGAGCCACCTGTTCGACTCGCTGAAACCACCTGCCGGAGGGCCAATATCAACTGCTGGCTATGCCAGAACCACCTGGGGGACGGTCTGGAATCACCTGCCAGCCATGGCGGAACCACCTCTCAGACGTACCAGAACCACCTGCCGGAGAAGCTGGAAACACGTCCTGGACAGTCTGGAACCACCTGCCGGCCAAGCCTGAACCACCTGCCAAGCACAACGGAACAACCTGCCAGGCACGCCAAAATCACCTGCGTGTTATGCCAGAACCACTTGGAGGACACTCTGGGATGACCTGCCGGTCATGCCGGAACCACCTCTCAGACGTGCCAGAACCATGTGGCGGACAGTCCGAAATCACCTGTTGGGCATGCGCAACCACCTCTGAGACGTACCAGAACCACATGCCGTGCAGGCTGGAAACACCTACCGGACAGACCGGAATCACCTTTCGGGCATGCCGGAACCACCTGTCAGATGTGCCAGAAACACGTGCCGGAGACGCCGGAAGCACCTGCCAAGCACGTTGGAAGCACCTGCTCAACTCGCCTGAACCCCATGCCAGACATGCCAAAATCACCTGTCGACTATGCCAGAATCACTTGGCGAACACTCCGGAATCAGTTGCCGGGCATGCAGGAACCACCTCTCAGACATGCCTGAACCCCGTGCCAATGACCCCGGAAGCACCAGCCGAGCACGCCGGAACCACGTGCTCGACTCGCCAGACCCACCTGCCGATCACGCAAAAATCACCTGCTGGCTACGCCACAACCAGTTGGTGAACACTTTGGAATCACCTGCCAGGCTTGCTGGAACCACCTGCCAGTCATGCCAAAATCACCTGCCAACTACGCCAGAACCGCTTGGCGGACACTGCGGAAACACCTGTCGGGCCGGCTGGAACCACATCTCAGACGTGTCAGAAACATGTTCATGAGATGCTGGAACCACACCCCGAACAGACGGATACCACCTGCCAGAACCGCCTGAACCACCTGTTCAGCACGCCGCAACAACCTGCTCGACTCACCGGTACCACCTCCCTGACACGCCAAAATCACCTGCTGGGTATGCCAGAACCACGTGTCGGACACTCCGGAATCATGTGCCGGACATGCCGGAACCAGCTCTCAGACACACCAGGACCAAGTGCCGGAGACGCCGGAAGCTCCCGCAGAGCGCGTCGCAACCAACTGCTCAACTCGCCTGAGCCATCTGCCGGACACGCCAAATCACCTGCCCGCTACACCAGCACCACTTCGGGGACAAGCCGGAATCACGTGAGGGGCATGCCGGCACAGCCTCTCAGACTGAACCTCGTGCCGGACACCACAGAACCACCTGCCGGACAGACCGGAACCACCTGCCGGACACGCCGGAAGCACCGGCTCGACCCGGGGGAACGACCGCTGGACATGCTTAATGACCTGCCGGCTATGCCGGAAACACTTGGCAAACACTCCGGAATCACCTGCCAGGCATGCCGGAACCACCTCTCAGATATGCCAGAACCACGTTCCAATGACCCCAAAAGCACAGGCCGAGCACGCCGGAACCACCTGCTCGACTCGCCAGAACCACCTGCCGGACACGCAAAAATCACCTGCCGGCTACGCCACAACCAGTTGGGGAACACTTCGGAATCACCTGCCGGGCTTGCTGGAACCACCTGCCAGTCATGCCAAAATCACCTGCCAACTACGCCAGTACCACTTGGCGGACACTGTGGAAACACCTGTCGGGCCGGCCGGAACCACATCTCAGACGTGCCAGAACCATGTGCATGAGATGCTGGAACCACAACCCGAACAGACGGAAAACACCTGCCAGACCCGTCAGAACAACCTGCCTAGCACGCCGGAGCCACCTACCTGACATGCCCAAATCACCAGCCGGGTATGCCAGAACCACTTGGCGGACACTCCGGAATCATCTGCCGGACATGCCGGAACCAGCTCTCAGACACACCAGAATCACGTGCCGGAGACGCCGGAAGCACCTGCCGAGCATGCCGGAGCCACCTGCTCGACTCGCCAGAAACACCTGCCGGACACACCACAATCACCTGCGGGGTACGCCAGAACCACCTGGCGGACACTCCGAAATCACCTGTCGCGCATGCCGGAACCACCTCTCAGACGTGCCGGAAGCACGTGCCGGACACCCCGGATACACCTCCCGGACAGACCGGAACAACCTGTCGAGCACGCCAGAGCCACCTGTTCGACTCGCTGGAACCACCTGCCGGACAGACCAATATTAACTGCTGGCTATGCCAGAACCACCTGGGGGACGGTCCGGAATCGCCTGCCAGCCATGGCGGAAACACCTCTCAGACGTACCACAACCACCTGCCGGAGAAGCTGGAAACACGTCCTGGACAGTCTGGAACCACCTGCCGACCAAGCCTGAACCACCTGCCGGACATGCCTAAATCACCTGCCGACTATGCCAGAACCACTTGGCGAACACTCCGGAATCACTTGCCGGGCATGCAGGAACCACCTCTCAGACATGCCAGAACCCCGTGCCAATGACCCCGGAAGCAGCAGCCGAGCACGCCGGAACCACCTGCTCGACTCGCCAGAACCACCTGCCGATCACGGAAAAATCACCTGCCGGCTACGCCACAACCAGTTGGTGAACACTTTGGAATCACCTGCCAGGCTTGCTGGAACCACCTGCCAGTCATGCCAAAATCACCTGCCAACTACGCCAGAACCGCTTGGTTGACACTGCGGAAACACCTGTCGGGCCGGCTGGAACCACATCTCAGACGTGCCAGAAACGTGTTCATGAGATGCTGGAACCACACCCCGAACAGACGGATACCACCTGCCAGAACCGCCTGAACCACCTGCTGAGCACACCGGAACCACCTGCTCGACTCACCGGTACCACCTCCCTGACACGCCAAAATCACCTGCTGGGTATGCCAGAACCACTTTGCGGACACTCCGGAATCATCTGCCGGACATGCCGGAACCAGCTCTCAGACACACCAGAACCAAGTGCCGGAGAGGCCGGAAGCACCTGCCGAGCATGCCGAAGCCACCTGCTCGACTCGCCAGAAACACCTGCCGGACACGCCAAAATCACCTGCCGGGTACGCCAGAACCACCTGGCGGACACTCCGAAACCACCTGCCGCGCATGCCGGAACCACCTATCAGACGTGCCGGCATCACGTGCCGGACACGCCGGAAACACCTACCGGACAGACCGGAACCACCTGCCGAGCACGCCGGAGCCACCTGTTCGACTCGCTGAAACCAACTGCCGGAGGGCCAATATCAACTGCTGGCTATGCCAGAACCACCTGGGGGACGGTCTGGAATCACCTGCCAGCCATGGCGGAACCACCTCTCAGACGTACCAGAACCACCTGCCGGAGAAGCTGGAAACACGTCCTGGACAGTCTGGAACCACCTGCCGGCCAAGCCTGAACCACCTGCCAAGCACAACGGAACAACCTGCCAGGCACGCCAAAATCACCTGCGTGTTATGCCAGAACCACTTGGAGGACACTCTGGGATGACCTGCCGGTCATGCCGGAACCACCTCTCAGACGTGCCAGAACCATGTGGCGGACAGTCCGAAATCACCTGTTGGGCATGCGCAACCACCTCTGAGACGTACCAGAACCACATGCCGTGCAGGCTGGAAACACCTACCGGACAGACCGGAATCACCTTTCGGGCATGCCGGAACCACCTGTCAGATGTGCCAGAAACACGTGCCGGAGACGCCGGAAGCACCTGCCAAGCACGTTGGAAGCACCTGCTCAACTCGCCTGAACCCCATGCCAGACATGCCAAAATCACCTGTCGACTATGCCAGAATCACTTGGCGAACACTCCGGAATCAGTTGCCGGGCATGCAGGAACCACCTCTCAGACATGCCTGAACCCCGTGCCAATGACCCCGGAAGCACCAGCCGAGCACGCCGGAACCACGTGCTCGACTCGCCAGACCCACCTGCCGATCACGCAAAAATCACCTGCCGGCTACGTCACAACCAGTTGGGGAACACTTCGGAATCACCTGCCGGGCTTGCTGGAACCACCTGCCGGTCATGCCAAAATCACCTGCCAACTACGCCAGTACCACATGGCGGACACTGTGGAAAGACCTGTCGGGCCGGCCGGAACCACATCTCAGACGTGCCAGAACCATGTGCATGAGATGCTGGAACCACACCCCGAACAGACGGAAAACACCTGCCAGACCCCTCTGAACAACCTGCCGAGCACTCCGGAGCCACCTGCTCGACTCGCCGGAACCACCTACCTGACATGCCCAAATCACCAGCCGGGTATGCCAGAACCACCTGGCGGACACTCCGAAACCACCTGCCGCGCATGCCGGAACCACCAGTCAGACGTGCCGGAAGCACGTGCCGGACACGCCGGAAACACCTACCAGACAGACCGGAACCACATGCCAAGAACGTCAGAGACACCTGTTCGACTCGCTGGAACCTCCTGCCGGACAGGCCAATATCAACTGCTGGCTATGCCAGAACCACCTGGGGGACAGTCCGGGATCACCTGCCAGCCATGGCGGAACCACCTCTCAGACGTACCAGAAACACCTGCCGGAGAAGCTGGAAACACGTCCTGGACAGACTGTTACCACGTGACGGCCATGCCTGAACCACCTGCCGAGCACGGCGGAACCACCTGCCGGACACGCCAAAATCACCTGCGGGCTACGCCAGAACCACTTGGACGACTCTCCGAAATGACCTGCCCGGCATTTTGGAACCACCCCTCAGACGTGCCAGAAGCACGTGGCGGACAGTCCAGAATCACCTGTTGGGCATACGCAACCACCTCTGACACGTACCAGAACCACGTGCCGTGCAGGCCGGAACCACCTACCGGACAGACCGGAATCAACTTTTGGGCATGCCGGAACCACCAGTCAGATGTGCCAGAAACACGTGCCGGAGACGCCGGAAGCACCTGCCGAGCACGTCGCAACCACCTGCTCAACTCGCCTGAACCACCTGCCGGACACACCAAAATCACCTGCCCGCTACACCAGCACCACTTCGGGGACAAGCCGGAATCACGTGAGGGGCATGCCGGCACAGCATCTCAGACGGAACGTCGTGCCGGACACCACAGAACCACCTGCCGGACAGACCGGAACCATCTGCCGGACACGCCGGAACCACCGGCTCGACCCGCCGGAACGACCGCTGGACATGCAAAATCACCTGCCGGCTACGCCGGAAACACTTGGCGAACACTCCGGAATCACCTGCCGGGCATGCCGGAACCACCTCTGAGATATGCCAGAACCACGTGCCAATGACCCCGGAAGCACCTGCTGAGCACGCCGGAACCACCTGCTCGACTCGCCAGAACCACCTGCCGATCACGCAAAAATCACCTGCCGGCTACGCCACAACCAGTTGGTGAACACTTTGGAATCACCTGCCAGGCTTGCTGGAACCACCTGCCAGTCATGCCAAAATCACCTGCCAACTACGCCAGAACCGCTTGGCGGACACTGCGGAAACACCTGTCGGGCCGGCTGGAACCACATCTCAGACGTGCCAGAAACGTGTTCATGAGATGCTGGAACCACACCCCGAACAGACGGATACCACCTGCCAGAACCGCCTGAACCACCTGCTGAGCACGCCGGAACCACCTGCTCGACTCACCGGTACCACCTCCCTGACGCGCCAAAATCACCTGCTGGGTACGCCAGAACCACTTGGCGGACACTCCGGAATCATCTGCCGGACATGCCGGAACCAGCTCTCAGACACACCAGAAACAAGTGCCGGAGACGCCGGAAGCACCTGCCGAGCATGCCGGAGCCACCTGCTCGACTCGCCAGAAACACCTGCCGGACACGCCAAAATCACCTGCCGGGTATGCCAGAAACACCTGGCGGACACTACGGAATCACCTGCCGCGCATGCCGGAACCACCGCTCAGACGTGCCGGAAGCACGTGCCAGACACGCCGGAAACACCTACAGGACAGACCGGAACCACCTGCCAAGAACGCCGGAGCCACCTGTTCGACTGGCTGGAACCACCTGCCGGACAGGCCAATATCAACTGCTGGCTATGCCAGAACCACCTGGGGGACGGTCCGGGATCACCTGCCAGCCATGGCGGAACCACCTCTCAGACGTACCAGAACCACCTGCCGGAGAAACTGGAAACACGTCCTGGACAGACTGGAACCACGTTGCGGCCATGCCTGAACCACCTGCCGAGCACGGCGGAACCACCTGCCGGACATGCCAAAATCACCTGCGGGCTACGTTAGAACCACTTGGACGACTCTCCGAAATGACCTGCCGGGCATGTTGGAACCACCTCTCAGACGTGCCAGAAGCACGTGGCGGACAGTCCGGAATCACCTGTTGGGCATACGCAACCACCTCTGACACGTACCAGAACCACGTGCCGTGCACGCCGGAACCACCTACCGGACAGACCGGAATCAACTTTTGGGCATGCTGGAACCACCAGTCAGATGTGCCAGAAACACGTGCCGGAGACGCCGGAAGCACCTGCCGAGCACGTCGCAACCACCTGCTCAACTCGCCTGAACCACCTGCCGGACACGCCAAAATCACCTGCCCGCTACACCAGCACCACTTCAGGGACAAGCCGGAATCACGTGAGGGGCATGCCGGCACAGCCTCTCAGACTGAACCTCGTGCCGGACACCACAGAACCACCTGCCGGACAGACCGGAACCACCTGCCGGACACGCCGGAACCACCTGCGTGTTATGCCAGAACCACTTGGAGGACTCTCTGGGATGACCTGCCGGGCATGCCGGAACCACCTCTCAGACGTGCCAGAACCATGTGGCGGACAGTCCGGAATCACCTGTTGGGCATGCGCAACCACCTCTGAGACGTACCAGAACCACATGCCGTGCAGGCTGGAACCACCTACCGGACAGACCGGAATCACCTTTCGGGCATGCCGGAACCACCTGTCAGATGTGCCAGATACACGTGCCGGAGACGCCGGAAGCACCTGCCAAGCACGTTGGAACCACCTGCTCAACTCGCCTGAACCACCTGCCGGACATGCCAAAATCACCTGCCGACTATGCCAGAACCACTTGGTGAACACTCCGGAATCACTTGCCGGGCATGCAGGCACCACCTCTCACACATGCCAGAACCCCGTGCCAATGACCCCGGAAGCACCAGCCGAGCATGCCGGAACAACCAGCTCGACTCGCCAGAACCACCTGCCGATCACGCAAAAATCACCTGCCGGGTACGCCAGAACCACTTGGACGACTCTCCGAAATGACCTGCCGGGCATTTTGGAACCACCCCTCAGCCGTGCCAGAAGCACGTGGCGGACAGTCCGGAATCACCTGTTGGGCATACGCAACCACCTCTGACACGTACCAGAACCACGTGCCGTGCACGCCGGAACCACCTACCGGACAGACCGGAATCAACTTTTGGGCATGCCGGAACCACCAGTCAGATGTGCCAGAAACACGTGCCGGAGACGCCGGAAGCACCTGCCGAGCACGTCGCAACCACCTGCTCAACTCGCCTGAACCACCTGCCGGACACACCAAAATCACCTGCCCGCTACACCAGCACCACTTCGGGGACAACCCGGAATCACGTGAGGGGCATGCCGGCACAGCATCTCAGACGGAACCTCGTGCCGGACACCACAGAACCAACTGCCGGACAGACCGGAACCATCTGCCGGACACGCCGGAACCACCGGCTCGACCCGCCGGAACGACCGCTGGACATGCAAAATCACCTGCCGGCTACGCCGGAAACACTTGGCGAACACTCCGGAATCACCTGCCGGGCATGCCGGAACCACCTCTCAGATATGCCAGACCCAAGTGCCAATGACCCCGGAAGCACCTGCTGAGCACGCCGGAACCACCTGCTCGACTCGCCAGAACCACCTGCCGATCACGCAAAAATCACCTGCCGGCTACGCCACAACCAGTTGGTGAAGACTTTGGAATCACCTGCCAGGCTTGCTGGACCCACCTGCCAGTCATGCCAAAATCACCTGCCAACTACGCCAGAACCGCTTGGCGGACACTGCGGAAACACCTGTCGGGCCGGCTGGAACCACATCTCAGACGTGCCATAAACGTGTTCATGAGATGCTGGAACCACACCCCGAACAGACGGATACCACCTGCCAGAACCGCCTGAACCACCTGCTGAGCACGCCGGAACCACCTGCTCGACTCACCGGTACCACCTCCCTCACACGCCAAAATCACCTGCTGGGTACGCCAGAACCACTTGGCGGACACTCCGGAATCATCTGCCGGACATGCCGGAACCAGCTCTCAGACACACCAGAACCAAGTGCCGGAGACGCCGGAAGCACCTGCCGAGCATGCCGGAGCCACCTGCTCAACTCGCCAGAAACACCTGCCGGACACGCCAAAATCACCTGCCGGGTATGCCAGAACCACCTGGCGGACACTACGGAATCACCTGCCGCGCATGCCGGAACCACCTCTCAGACGGGCCGGAAGCACGTGCCGGACATGCCGGAAACACCTACCGGACAGACCGGAACCACCTGCCAAGAACGCCGGAGCCACCTGTTCGACTCGCTGGAACCACCTGCCGGACAGGCCAATATCAACTGCTGGCTCTGCCAGAACCACCTGGGGGACGGTCCGGGATCACCTGCCAGCCATGGCGGAACCACCTCTCAGACGTACCAGAACCACCTGCCGGAGAAGCTGGAAACACGTCCTGGACAGTCTGGAACCACCTGCCGGCCAAGCCTGAACCACCTGCCAAGCACAACGGAACAACCTGCCAGACACGCCAAAATCACCTGCGTGTTATGCCAGAACCACTTGGAGGACTCTCTGGGATGACCTGCCGGGCATGCCGGAACCACCTCTCAGACGTGCCAGAACCATGTGGCGGACAGTCCGGAATCACCTGTTGGGCATGCGCAACCACCTCTGAGACGTACCAGAACCACATGCCGTGCAGGCTGGAACCACCTACCGGACAGACCGGAATCACCTTTCGGGCATGCCGGAACCACCTGTCAGATGTGCCAGATACACGTGCCGGAGACGCCGGAAGCACCTGCCAAGCACGTTGGAACCACCTGCTCAACTCGCCTGAACCACCTGCCGGACATGCCAAAATCACCTGCCGACTATGCCAGAACCACTTGGTGAACACTCCGGAATCACTTGCCGGGCATGCAGGAACCACCTCTCAGACATGCCAGAACCCCATGCCAATGACCCCGGAAGCACCAGCCGAGCATGCCGGAACCACCTGCTCGACTCGACAGAACCACCTGCCGATCACGCAAAAATCACCTGCCGGCTACGCCACAACCAGTTGGTGAACACTTTGGAATCACCTGCCAGGCTTGCTGGAACCACCTGCCAGTCATGCCAAAATCACCTGCCAACTACGCCAGAACCGCTTGGCGGACACTGCGGAAACACCTGTCGGGCCGGCTGGAACCACATCTCAGACGTGCCAGTAACGTGTTCATGAGATGCTGGAACCACACCCCGAACAGACGGATACCACCTGCCAGAACCGCCTGAACCACCTGCTGAGCACGCCGGAACCACCTGCTCGACTCACCGGTACCACCTCCCTGACACGCCAAAATCACCTGTTGGCTATGCCAGAACCACTTGGCGGACACTCCGGAATCATCTGCCGGACATGCCGGAACCAGCTCTCAGACACACCAGAACCAAGTGCCGGAGACGCCGGAAGCACCTGCCGAGCATGCCGGAGCCACCTGCTCGACTCGCCAGAAACAGCTGCCGGACACGCCAAAATCACCTGCCGGGTATGCCAGAAACACCTGGCGGACACTACGGAATCACCTGCCGCGCATGCCGGAACCACCGCTCAGACGTGCCGGAAGCACGTGCCAGACACGCCGGAAACACCTACCGGACAGACCGGAACCACCTGCCAAGAACGCCGGAGCCACCTGTTCGACTCGCTGGAACCACCTGCCGGACAGGCCAATATCAACTGCTGGCTATGCCAGAACCACCTGGGGGACGGTCCGGGATCACCTGCCAGCCATGGCGGAACCACCTCTCAGACGTACCAGAACCACCTGCCGGAGAAGCTGGAAACACGTCCTGGACAGACTGGAACCACGTGGCGGCCATGCCTGAACCACCTGCCGAGCACGGCGGAACCACCTGCCGGACATGCCAAAATCACCTGCGGGCTACGTTAGAACCACTTGGACGACTCTCCGAAATGACCTGCCGGGCATGTTGGAACCACCTCTAAGACGTGCCAGAAGCACGTGGCGGACAGTCCGGAATCACCTGTTGGGCATACGCAACCACCTCTGACACGTACCAGAACCACGTGCCGTGCACGCCGGAACCACCTACCGGACAGACCGGAATCAACTTTTGGGCATGCTGGAACCACCAGTCAGATGTGCCAGAAACACGTGCCGGAGACGCCGGAAGCACCTGCCGAGCACGTCGCAACCACCTGCTCAACTCGCCTGAACCACCTGCCGGACACGCCAAAATCACCTGCCCGCTACACCGGCACCACTTCAGGGACAAGCCGTAATCACGTGAGGGGCATGCCGGCACAGCCTCTCAGAATGAACCTCGTGCCGGACACCACAGAACCACCTGCCGGACAGACCGGAACCACCTGCCGGACACGCCGGAACCACCTGCGTGTTATGCCAGAACCACTTGGAGGACTCTCTGGGATGACCTGCCGGGCATGCCAGAACCACCTCTCAGACGTGCCAGAACCATGTGGCGGACAGTCCGGAATCAACTGTTGGGCATGCGCAACCACCTCTGAGACGTACCAGAACCACATGCCGTGCAGGCTGGAACCACCTACCGGACAGACCGGAATCACCTTTCGGGCATGCCGGAACCACCTGTCAGATGTGCCAGAAACACGTGCCGGAGACGCCGGAAGCACCTGCCAAGCACGTTGGAACCACCTGCTCAACTCGCCTGAACCACCTGCCGGACATGCCAAAATCACCTGCCGACTATGCCAGAACCACTTGGAGAACACTCCGGAATCACTTGCCGGGCATGCAGGCACCACCTCTCAGACATGCCAGAACCCCGTGCCAATGACCCCGGAAGCACCAGCCGAGCATGCCGGAACAACCAGCTCGACTCGCCAGAACCACCTGCCGATCACGCAAAAATCACCTGCCGGCTACGCCACAACCCGTTGGTGAACACTTTGGAATCACCTGCCAGGCTTGCTGGAACCACCTGTCAGTCATGCCAAAATCACCTGCCAACTACGCCAGAACCGCTTGGCGGACACTGCGGAAACACCTGTCGGGCCGGCTGGAACCACATCTCAGACGTGCCAGAAACGTGTTCATGAGATGCTGGAACCACACCCCGAACAGACGGATACCACCTGCCAGAACCGCCTGAACCACCTGCTGAGCACGCCGGAACCACCTGCTCGACTCACCGGTACCACCTCCCTGACACGCCAAAATCACCTGCTGGCTATGCCAGAACCACTTGGCGGACACTCCGGAATCATCTGCCGGACATGCCGGAACCAGCTCTCAGACACACCAGAACCAAGTGCCGGAGACACCGGAAGCACCTGACGAGCATGCCGGAGCCACCTGCTCGACTCGCCAGAAACACCTGCCAGGACACGCCAAAATCACCTGCCGGGTACGCCAGAACCACCTGTCCGACACTCCGAAATCACCTGTCGCGCATGCCGGAACCACCTCTCAGACGTGCCGGAAGCACGTGCCGGACACGCCGGAATCACCTACCGGACAGACCGGAACCACCTGCCGAGCACGCCGGAGCCACCTGTTCGACTCGCTGGAACCACCTGCCGGACACGCCAATATCAACTGCTGGCTATGCCAGAACCACCTGGGGGACAGTCTGGGATCACCTGCCAGCCATGGCGGAACCACCTCTCAGACGTACCAGAACCACCTGCCGGAGAAGCTGGAAACACGTCCTGGACAGACTGGAACCACGTGACGGCCATGCCTGAACCACCTGCCGAGCACGGCGGAACCACCTGCCGGACATGCCAAAATCACCTGCGGGCTACGCCAGAACCACTTGGACGACTCTCTGAAATGACCTGCCGGGTATGTTGGAACCACCTCTCAGACGTGCCAGAAGCACGTGGCGGACAGTCCAGAATCACCTGTTGGGCATACGCAACCACCTCTGACTCGGACCAGAACCACGTGCCGTGCACGCCGGAGCCACCTACCGGACAGACCGGAATCAACTTTTGGGCTTGCCGGAACCACCAGTCCGATGTGCCAGAAACACGTGCCGGAGACGCCGGAAGCACCTGCCGAGCACGTCGCAACCACCTGCTCAACTCGCCTGAACCACCTGCCGGACACGCCAAAATCACCAGCCCGCTACACCAGCACCACTTCGGGGACAAGCTGGAATCACGTGAGTGGCATGCCGGCACAGCCTCTCAGACTGAACCTCGTGCCGGACACCACAGAACCACCTGCCGGACAGACCGGAACCACCTGCCGGACACGCCGGAACCACCGGCTCGACCCGCCAGAACGACCGCTGGACATGCAAAATCACCTGCCGGCTACGCCGGAAACACTTGGCGAACACTCCGGAATCACCTGCCGGGCATGCCGGAACCACCTCTCAGATATGCCAGAACCACGTGCCAATGACCCCGGAAGCACCTGCTGAACACGCCGGAAAGACCTGCTCGACTCGCCAGACCCACCTACCGGACACGCAGAAATCACCTGCCGGCTACGGCACAACCAGTTGGGGAACACTTCGGAATCACCTGCCGGGCTTGCTGGAACCACCTGCCGGTCATGCCAAAATCACCTGCCAACTACGCCAGTACCACTTGGCGGACACTGTTGAAACACCTGTCGGGCCGGCCGGAACCACATCACAGACGTGCCAGAACCATGTGCATGAGATGCTGGAACCACACCCCGAACAGACGGAAAACACCTGCCAGACCCGTCTGAACAACCTGCCGAGCACGCCGGAGAAACCTGCTCGACTCGCCGGAACCACCTACCTGACATGCCCAAATCACCAGCCGGGTATGCCAGAACCAGTTGGCGGACACTCCGGAATCATCTGCCGGACATGCCGGTACCAGCTCTCAGACACACCAGAACCACGTGCCGGAGACGCCGGAAGCACCTGCCGAGCATGCCGGAGCCACCTGCTGGATTCGCCATAAACACCTGCAGGACACGCCAAAATCAACTGCCAGGTATGCCAGAACCACCTGGTGGACACTCCGAAATCACCTGTCGCGCATGCCGGAACCACCTCTCAGACGTGCCGGAAGCACGTGCCAGACACGCCGGAATGACCTACCGGACACGCCGGAACCTCCTGCCAAGCACGCCGGAGCCACCTGTTTGACTCGCTGGAACCACCTGCCGGACAGGCCAATATCAACTGCTGGCTATGCCAGAACCACCTGGGGGACGGTCCAGAATCACCTGCCAGCCATGGCGGAACCACCTCTCAGACGTACCAGAACCACCTGCCGGAGAAGCTGGAAACACGTCCTGGACAGTCTGGAACCACCTGCCGTCCAAGCCTGAACCACCTGCCAAGCACAACGGAACAACCTGCAAGACACGCCAAAATCACCTGCGTGTTATGCCAGAACCACTTGGAGGACTCTTTGGGATGACCAGCCGGGCATGCCGGAACCACCTCTCAGACGTGCCAGAACCATGTGGCGGACAGTCCGGAATCACCTGTTGGGCATGCGCAACCACCTCTGAGACGTACCAGAACCACATGCCGTGCAGGCTGGAACCACCTACCGGACAGACCGGAATCACCTTTCGGGCATGCCGGAACCACCTGTCAGATGTGCCAGATACACGTGCCGGAGACGCCGGAAGCACCTGCCAAGCACGTTGGAACCACCTGCTCAACTCGCCTGAACCACCTGCCGGACATGCCAAAATCACCTGCCGACTATGCCAGAACCACTTGGTGAACACTCCGGAATCACTTGCCGGGCATGCAGGCACCACCTCTCAGACATGCCAGAACCCCGTGCCAATGACCCCGGAAGCACCAGCCGAGCATGCCGGAACAACCAGCTCGACTCGCCAGAACCACCTGCCGATCACGCAAAAATCACCTGCCGGCTACGCCACAACCCGTTGGTGAACACTTTGGAATCACCTGCCAGGCTTGCTGGAACCACCTGTCAGTCATGCCAAAATCACCTGCCAACTACGCCAGAACCGCTTGGCGGACACTGCGGAAACACCTGTCGGGCCGGCTGGAACCACATCTCAGACGTGCCAGAAACGTGTTCATGAGATGCTGGAACCACACCCCGAACAGACGGATACCACCTGCCAGAACCGCCTGAACCACCTGCTGAGCACGCCGGAACCACCTGCTCGACTCACCGGTACCACCTCCCTGACACGCCAAAATCACCTGCTGGCTATGCCAGAACCACTTGGCGGACACTCCGGAATCATCTGCCGGACATGCCGGAACCAGCTCTCAGACACACCAGAACCAAGTGCCGGAGACACCGGAAGCACCTGACGAGCATGCCGGAGCCACCTGCTCGACTCGCCAGAAACACCTGCCAGGACACGCCAAAATCACCTGCCGGGTACGCCAGAACCACCTGTCCGACACTCCGAAATCACCTGTCGCGCATGCCGGAACCACCTCTCAGACGTGCCGGAAGCACGTGCCGGACACGCCGGAATCACCTACCGGACAGACCGGAACCACCTGCCGAGCACGCCGGAGCCACCTGTTCGACTCGCTGGAACCACCTGCCGGACACGCCAATATCAACTGCTGGCTATGCCAGAACCACCTGGGGGACAGTCTGGGATCACCTGCCAGCCATGGCGGAACCACCTCTCAGACGTACCAGAACCACCTGCCGGAGAAGCTGGAAACACGTCCTGGACAGACTGGAACCACGTGACGGCCATGCCTGAACCACCTGCCGAGCACGGCGGAACCACCTGCCGGACATGCCAAAATCACCTGCGGGCTACGCCAGAACCACTTGGACGACTCTCTGAAATGACCTGCCGGGTATGTTGGAACCACCTCTCAGACGTGCCAGAAGCACGTGGCGGACAGTCCAGAATCACCTGTTGGGCATACGCAACCACCTCTGACTCGGACCAGAACCACGTGCCGTGCACGCCGGAGCCACCTACCGGACAGACCGGAATCAACTTTTGGGCTTGCCGGAACCACCAGTCCGATGTGCCAGAAACACGTGCCGGAGACGCCGGAAGCACCTGCCGAGCACGTCGCAACCACCTGCTCAACTCGCCTGAACCACCTGCCGGACACGCCAAAATCACCAGCCCGCTACACCAGCACCACTTCGGGGACAAGCTGGAATCACGTGAGTGGCATGCCGGCACAGCCTCTCAGACTGAACCTCGTGCCGGACACCACAGAACCACCTGCCGGACAGACCGGAACCACCTGCCGGACACGCCGGAACCACCGGCTCGACCCGCCAGAACGACCGCTGGACATGCAAAATCACCTGCCGGCTACGCCGGAAACACTTGGCGAACACTCCGGAATCACCTGCCGGGCATGCCGGAACCACCTCTCAGATATGCCAGAACCACGTGCCAATGACCCCGGAAGCACCTGCTGAACACGCCGGAAAGACCTGCTCGACTCGCCAGACCCACCTACCGGACACGCAGAAATCACCTGCCGGCTACGGCACAACCAGTTGGGGAACACTTCGGAATCACCTGCCGGGCTTGCTGGAACCACCTGCCGGTCATGCCAAAATCACCTGCCAACTACGCCAGTACCACTTGGCGGACACTGTTGAAACACCTGTCGGGCCGGCCGGAACCACATCACAGACGTGCCAGAACCATGTGCATGAGATGCTGGAACCACTCCCCGAACAGACGGAAAACACCTGCCAGACCCGTCTGAACAACCTGCCGAGCACGCCGGAGAAACCTGCTCGACTCGCCGGAACCACCTACCTGACATGCCCAAATCACCAGCCGGGTATGCCAGAACCAGTTGGCGGACACTCCGGAATCATCTGCCGGACATGCCGGTACCAGCTCTCAGACACACCAGAACCACGTGCCGGAGACGCCGGAAGCACCTGCCGAGCATGCCGGAGCCACCTGCTGGATTCGCCATAAACACCTGCAGGACACGCCAAAATCAACTGCCAGGTATGCCAGAACCACCTGGTGGACACTCCGAAATCACCTGTCGCGCATGCCGGAACCACCTCTCAGACGTGCCGGAAGCACGTGCCAGACACGCCGGAATGACCTACCGGACACGCCGGAACCTCCTGCCAAGCACGCCGGAGCCACCTGTTTGACTCGCTGGAACCACCTGCCGGACAGGCCAATATCAACTGCTGGCTATGCCAGAACCACCTGGGGGACGGTCCAGAATCACCTGCCAGCCATGGCGGAACCACCTCTCAGACGTACCAGAACCACCTGCCGGAGAAGCTGGAAACACGTCCTGGACAGTCTGGAACCACCTGCCGTCCAAGCCTGAACCACCTGCCAAGCACAACGGAACAACCTGCAAGACACGCCAAAATCACCTGCGTGTTATGCCAGAACCACTTGGAGGACTCTTTGGGATGACCAGCCGGGCATGCCGGAACCACCTCTCAGACGTGCCAGAACCATGTGGCGGACAGTCCGGAATCACCTGTTGGGCATGCGCAACCACCTCTGAGACGTACCAGAACCACATGCCGTGCAGGCTGGAACCACCTACCGGACAGACCGGAATCACCTTTCGGGCATGCCGGAACCACCTGTCAGATGTGCCAGATACACGTGCCGGAGACGCCGGAAGCACCTGCCAAGCACGTTGGAACCACCTGCTCAACTCGCCTGAACCACCTGCCGGACATGCCAAAATCACCTGCCGACTATGCCAGAACCACTTGGTGAACACTCCGGAATCACTTGCCGGGCATGCAGGAACCACCTCTCAGACATGCCAGAACCCCGTGCCAATGACCCCGGAAGCACCAGCCGAGCATGCCGGAACCACCTGCTCGACTCGACAGAACCACCTGCCGATCACGCAAAAATCACCTGCCGGCTACGCCACAACCAGTTGGTGAACACTTTGGAATCACCTGCCAGGCCTGCTGGAACCACCTGCCGGTCATGCCAAAGTCACCTGCCAACTACGCCAGAACCGCTTGGCGGACACTGCGGAAACACCTGTCGGGCCGGCTGGAACCACATCTCAGACGTGCCAGTAACGTGTTCATGAGATGCTGGAACCACACCCCGAACAGACGGATACCACCTGCCAGAACCGCCTGAACCACCTGTTCAGCACGCCGGAACAACCTGCTCGACTCACCGGTACCACCTCCCTGACACGCCAAAATCACCTGCTGGGTATGCCAGAACCACTTGGCGGACACTCCGGAATCATGTGCCGGACATGCCGGAACCAGCTCTCAGACACACCAGAACCAAGTGTCGGAGACGCCGGAAGCTCCTGCCGAGCACGTCGCAACCAACTGCTCAACTCGCCTGAGCCATCTGCTGGACACGCCAAATCACCTGCCCGCTACACCAGCACCACTTCGGGGACAAGCCGGAATCACGTGAGGGGCATGCCGGCACAGCCTCTCAGACTGAACCTCGTGCCGGACACCACAGAACCACCTGCCGGACAGACCGGAACCACCTGCCGGACACGCCGGAACCACCGGCTCGACCCGCCGGAACGACCGCTGGACATGCTTAATGACCTGCCGGCTATGCCGGAAACACTTGGCAAACACTCCGGAATCACCTGCCGGGCATGCCGGAACCACCTCTCAGATATGCCAGAACCACGTTCCAATGACCCCAAAAGCACAGGCCGAGCACGCCGGAACCACCTGCTCGACTCGCCAGAAACACCTGCCGGACACGCAAAAATCACCTGCCGGCTACGCCACAACCATTCGGGTAACACTTCGGAATCACCTGCCGGGCTTGCTGGAACCACCTGCCAGTCATGCCAAAATCACCTGCCAACTACGCCAGTACCACTTGGCGGACACTGTGGAAACACCTGTCGGGCCGGCCGGAACCACATCTCAGACGTGCCAGAAACGTGTTCATGAGATGCTGGAACCACACCCCGAACGGTCGGATACCACCTGCCAGAACCGCCGGAAGCACCTGATGAGCACGTCGCAACCACCTGCTCAACTCGCCTGAACCACCTGCCGGACACGCCAAAATCACCTGCCCGCTACACCAGCACCACTTCGGGGACAAGCCGGAATCACGTGAGGGGCATGCCGGCACAGCCTCTCAGACTGAACCTCGTGCCGGACTCCACAGAACCACCTGCCGGACAGACCGGAACCACCTGCCGGACACGCCGGAACCACCGGCTCGACCCACCGGAATGACCACTGGACATGCAAAATCACCTGCCGGCTACGCCGGAAAAACTTGGCGAACACTCCGGAATCACCTGCCGGGCATGCCGGAACCACCTCTCAGATATGCCAGAACCACGTGCCAATGACCCTGGAAGCACCTGCCGAGCACGCCGGAACCACCTGCTCGACTCGCCAGAACCACCTGCCGGACACGCAAAAATCACCTGCCGGCTACGCCACAACCAGTTGGAAACACTTCGGAATCACCTACCGGGCTTGCTGGAACCACCTGCCGGTCATGCCAAAATCACCTGCCAACTACGCCAGTACCACTTGGCGGACACTGTGGAAACACCTGTGGGGCCGGCCGGAACCACATCTCAGACGTGCCAGAACCATGTGCATGAGATGCTGGAACCACACCCCGAACAGACGGAAAACACCTGCCAGACCCGTCTGAACAACCTGCCGAGCACGCCGGAGCCACCAAACTGACATGCCCAAATCACCAGCCGGGTATGCCAGAACCACTTGGCGGACACTCCGGAATCATCTGCCGGACATGCCGGAACCAGCTCTCAGACACAGCAGAACCACGTGCCGGAGACGCCGGAAGCACCTGCCGAGCATGCCGGAGCCACCTGCTCGACTCGCCAGAAACACCTGCCGGACACGCCAAAATCACCTGCCGGGTACGCCAGAACCACCTGGCGGACAATCCGAAATCACCTGTCGCGCATGCCGGAACCACCTCTCAGACGTGCCGGAAGCACGTGCCGGACACGCCGGAATCACCTACCGGACAGACCGGAACCACCTGCAGAGCACGCCGGAGCCACCTGTTCGACTCGCTGGAACCACCTGCCGGACAGGCCAATATCAACTGCTGGCTATGCCAGAACCACCTGGGGGACGGTCCGGAATCACCTGCCAGCCATGGCGGAACCACCTCTCAGACGTACCAGAACCACCTGCCGGAGAAGCTGGAAACACGTCCTGGAAAGTCTGGAACCACCTGCCGGCCAAGCCTGAACCACCTGCCAAGCCCATGGAACAACCTGCCAGACACGCCAAAATCACCTGCATGTTATGCCAGAACCACTTGGAGGACTCTCTGGGATGACCTGCCGGGCATGCCGGAACCACCTCTCAGACGTGCCAGAACCATGTGGCGGACAGTCCGGAATCACCTGTTGGGCATGCGCAACCACCTCTGAGACGTACCAGAACCACATGCCGTGCAGGCTGGAACCACCTACCGGACAGACCGGAATCACCTTTCGGGCATGCCGGAACCACCTGTCAGATGTGCCAGAAACACGTGCCGGAGACGCCGGAAGCACCTGCCAAGCACGTTGGAACCACCTGCTCAACTCGCCTGAACCACCTGCCGGACATGCCAAAATCACCTGCCGACTATGCCAGAACCACTTGGCGAACACTCCGGAATCACTTGCCGGGCAGTCAGGAACCACCTCTCAGACATGCCAGAACCCCGTGCCAATGACCCCGGAAGCACCAGCCGAGCACGCCGGAACCACCTGCTCGACTCGCCAGAACCACCTGCCGATCACGCAAAAATCACCTGCCGGCTACGCCACAACCAGTTGGTGAACACTTTGGAATCACCTGCCAGGCTTGCTGGAACCACCTGCCAGTCATGCCAAAATCAACTGCCAACTACGCCAGAACCGCTTGGCTGACACTGCGGAAACACCTGTCGGGCCGGCCGGAACCACATCTCAGACGTGCCAGAAACGTGTTCATGAGATGCTGGAACCACACCCCAAACAGACGGATACCACCTGCCAGAACCGCCTGAACCACCTGCTGAGCACACCGGAACCACCTGCTCGACTCACCGGTACCACTTCCCTGACACGCCAAAATCACCTGCTGGGTATGCCAGAACCACTTGGCGGACACTCCGGAATCATCTGCCGGACATGCCGGAACCAGCTCTCAGACACACCAGAACCAAGTGCCGGAGACGCCGGAAGCACCTGCCGAGCATGCCGAAGCCACCTGCTCGACTCGCCAGAAACACCTGCCGGACACGCCAAAATCACCTGCCGGGTACGCCAGAACCACCTGGCGGACACTCCGAAACCACCTGCCGCGCATGCCGGAACCACCTCTGAGACGTGCCGGCAGCACGTGCCGGACACGCCGGAATCACCTACCGGACAGACCGGAACCACCTGCCGAGCACTCCAGAGCCACCTGTTCGACTCGCTGGAACCACCTGTCGGACAGGCCAATATCAACTGCTGGCTATGCCAGAACCACCTGGGGGACGGTCCGGAATCACCTGCCAGCCATGGCGGAACCACCTCTCAGACGTACCAGAACCACCTGCCGGAGAAGCTGGAAACACGTCCTGGACAGTCTGGAACCACCTGCCGGCCAAGCCTGAACCACCTGCCAAGCACAACGGAACAACCTGCCAGACACGCCAAAATCACCTGCGTGTTATGCCAGAACCACTTGGAGGACTCTCTGGGATGACCTGCCGGGCATGCCGGAACCACCTCTCAGACGTGCCAGAACCATGTGGCGGACAGTCCGGAATCACCTGTTGGGCATGCGCAACCACCTCTGAGACGTACCAGAACCACATGCCGTGCAGGCTGGAACCACCTACCGGACAGACCGGAATCACCTTTCGGGCATGCCGGAACCACCTGTCAGATGTGCCAGAAACACGTGCCGGAGACGCCGGAAGCACCTGCCAAGCACGTTGGAACCACCTGCTCAACTCGCCTGAACCACCTGCCGGACATGCCAAAATCACCTGCCGACTATGCCAGAACCACTTGGCGAACACTCCGGAATCACTTGCTGGGCATGCAGGAACCACCTCTCAGACATGCCAGATCCCCGTGCCAATGACCCCGGAAGCACCAGCCGAGCACGCCGGAACCACCTGCTCGACTCGCCAGAACCACCTGCCGATCACGCAAAAATCACCTGCCGGCTACGCCACAACCAGTTGGTGAACACTTTGGAATCACCTGCCAGGCTTGCTGGAACCACCTGCCAGTCATGCCAAAATCACCTGCCAACTACGCCAGAACCGCTTGGCGGACACTGCGGAAACCCCTGTCGGGCCGGCTGCAACCACATCTCAGACGTGCCTGAAACGTGTTCATGAGATGCTGGAACCACACCCCAAACAGACGGATACCACCTGCCAGAACCGCCTGAACCACCTGCTGAGCACGCCAGAACCACCTGCTCGACTTACCGGTACCACCTCCCTGACACGCCAAAATCACCTGCTGGGTATGCCAGAACCACTTGGCGGACACTCCGGAATCATCTGCCGGACATGCCGGAACCAGCTCTCAGACACACCAGAACCAAGTGTCGGAGACGCCGGAAGCACCTGCCGAGCATGCCGGAGCCACCTGCTCGACTCGCCAGAAACACCTGCCGGACACGCCAAAATCACCTGCCGGGTATGCCAGAACCACCTGGCGGACACTACGGAATCACCTGCCGCGCATGCCGGAACCACCTCTCAAGCGTGCCGGAAGACCGTGCCAGACACGCCGGAAACACCTACCGGACAGACCGGAACCACCTGCCGAGCACGCCGGAGCCACCTGTTGGACTCGCTGGAACCACCTGCCGGACAGGCCAATATCAACTGCTGGCTATGCCAGAACCACCTGGGGGACAGTCCGGGATCACCTGCCAGCCATGGCGGAACCACCTCTCAGACGTACCAGAACCACCTGCCGGAGAAGCTGGAAACACGTCCTGGACAGACTGGAACCACGTGACGGCCATGCCTGAACCACCTGCCGAGCACGGCGGAACCACCTGCCCGACACGCCATAATCACCTGCGGGCTACGCCAGAACCACTTGGACGACTCTCCGAAATGACCTGCCGGGCATGTTGGAACCACCTCTCAGACGTGCCAGAAGCACGTGGCGGACAGTCCGGAATCACCTGTTGGGCAAAAGAAACCAACTCTGACACGTACCAGAACCACATGCCGTGCACGCCGGAACCACCAACCGGACAGACCGGAATCAACTTTTGGGCATGCCGGAACCACCAGTCAGATGTGCCAGAAACACGTGCCAGGGACGCCGGAAGCACCTGCCGAGCACGTCGCAACCACCTTCTCAACTTGCCTGAACCACCTGCCGGAAACACCAAAATCACCTGCCCGCTACACCAGCACTACTTCGGGGACAAGCCGGAATCACGTGAGGGGCATGCCGGCACAGCCTCTCAGACTGAACGTCGTGCCGGACACCACAGAACCTCCTGCCGGACAGACCGGAACCACATGCCGAACACGCCGGAACCACCTGCTCGACTCGCCGGAACCACCTGAAAATCACGCAAAAATCACCTGCTGGCTATGCCACAACCAGTTGGTGAACACTTTGGAATCACCTGCCAGGCTTGCTGGAACCACCTGCCAGTCATGCCAAAATCACCTGCCAACTACGCCAGAACCGCTTGGCGGACACTGCCAAAACACCTGTCGGGCCGGCTGGAACCACATCTCAGAAGTGCCAGAAACGTGTTCATGAGATGCTGGAACCACACCCCGAACAGAAGGATACCACCTGCCAGAACCGCCTGAACCACCTCCTGAGCACGCCGGAACCACCTGCTCGACTCACCGGTACCAGCTCCCTGACACGCCAAAATCACCTGCTGGGTATGCCAGAACCACTTGGCGGACACTCCGGAATCATCTGCCAGACATGCCAGAACGAGCTGTCAGACACACCAGAACCCAGTGCCGGAGATGCCAGAAGCACCTGCCGAGCATGCCGGAGCCACCTGCTCGACTCGCCAGAACCACCTGACGGACACGCAAAAATCACCTGCCGGCTACGCCACAACCAGTTGGGGAACACTTCGGAATCACCTGCCGGGCTTGCTGGAACCACCTGCCGGTCATGCCAAAATCACCTGCCAACTACGCCAGTACCACTTGGCGGACACTGTGGAAACACCTGTCGGGCCGGCCGGAACGACATCTCAGACGTGCCAGAACCATGAGCATGAGATGCTGGAACCACACCCCGAACAGACGGAAAACACCTGCCAGACCCGTCTGAACAACCTGCCGAGCACGCCGGAGCCACCTGCTCGACTCGCCGGAACCACCTACCTGACATGCCAAAATCACCAGCCGGGTATGCCAGAACCACTTGGCGGACACTCCGGAATCATCTGCCGGACATGCAGGAACCAGCTCTCAGACACACCAGAACCACGTGCCGGAGACGCCGGAAGCACCTGCCGAGCATGCCGGAGCCACCTGCTCGATTCGCCAGAAACACCTGCCGGACACGCCAAAATCACCTGCCGGGTACGCCAGAACCACCTGGCGGACTCTCCGAAATCACCTGTCGCGCATGCCGGAACCACCTCTCAGACGTGCCGGTAGCACGTGCCGGACACGCCGGAATCACCTACCGGACAGACCGGAACCACCTGCCGAGCACGCCGGAGCCACCTGTTCGACTCGCTGGAACCACCTGCCGGACAGGCCAATATCAACTGCTGGCTATGCCAGAACCACCTGGGGGACGGTCCGGGATCACCTGCCAGCCATGGCAGAACCACCTCTCAGACGTACCAGAACCACCTGCCGGAGAAGCTGGAAACACGTCCTGGACAGACTGGAACCACGTGACGGCCATGCCTGAACCACCTGCCGAGCACGGCAGAACCACCTGCCCGACACGCCAAAATCACCTGCGGGCTATGCCAGAACCACTTGGACGACTCTCCGAAATGACCTGCCGGGCATGTTGGAACCACCTCTCAGACGTGCCAGAAGCACGTGGCCGAGAGTCCGGAATCACCTGTTGGGCATACGCAACCACCTCTGACACGTACCAGAACCGTGTGCCGTGCACGCCGGAGCCACCTACCGGACAGACCGGAATCAACTTTTGGGCATGCCGGAACCACCAGTCAGATGTGCCAGAAACACGTGCCGGAGACGCCGGAAGCACGTGCCGAGCACGTCGCAACCACCTGCTCAACTCGCCTGAACCACCTGCCGGACACGCCAAAATCACCTGCCCGCTACACCAGCACCACTTCGGGGACAAGCCGGAATCACGTGAGGGGCATGCCGGCACAGCCTCTCAGACTGAACGTCGTTCCGGACACCACAGAACCACCTGCCGGACAGACCGGAACCACCTGCCGGACACGCCGGAACCACCGGCTCGACCCGCCGGAACGACCGATGGACATGCAAAATCACCTGCCGGCTACACCGGAACACTTGGCGAACACTCCGGAATCACCTGCCGAGCATGTCGGAACCACCTCTCAGATATGCCAGAACCACGTGCCAATGACCCCGGAAGCACCTGCCGAGCACGCCGGAACCACCTGCTCGACTCGCCAGAACCACCTGAAAATCACGCAAAAATCACCTGCTGGCTATGCCACAACCAGTTGGTGAACACTTTGGAATCACCTGCCAGGCTTGCTGGAACCACCTGCCAGTCATGCCAAAATCACCTGCCAACTACGCCAGAACCGCTTGGCGGACACTGCCGAAACACCTGTCGGGCCGGCTGGAACCACATCTCAGAAGTGCCAGAAACGTGTTCATGAGATGCTGGAACCACACCCCGAACAGAAGGATACCACCTGCCAGAACCGCCTGAACCACCTCCTGAGCACGCCGGAACCACCTGCTCGACTCACCGGTACCAGCTCCCTGACACGCCAAAATCACCTGCTGGGTATGCCAGAACCACTTGGCGGACACTCCGGAATCATCTGCCTGACATGCCAGAACGAGCTGTCAGACACACCAGAACCAAGTGCCGGAGACGCCGGAAGCACCTGCCGAGCATGCCGGAGCCACCTGCTCGACTCGCCAGAACCACCTGACGGACACGCAAAAATCACCTGCCGGCTACGCCACAACCAGTTGGGGAACACTTCGGAATCACCTGCCGGGCTTGCTGGAACCACCTGCCGGTCATGCCAAAATCACCTGCCAACTACGCCAGTACCACTTGGCGGACACTGTGGAAACACCTGTCGGGCCGGCCGGAACGACATCTCAGACGTGCCAGAACCATGTGCATGAGATGCTGGAACCACACCCCGAACAGACGGAAAACACCTGCCAGACCCGTCTGAACAACCTGCCGAGCACGCCGGAGCCACCTGCTCGACTCGCCGGAACCACCTACCTGACATGCCAAAATCACCAGCCGGGTATGCCAGAACCACTTGGCGGACACTCCGGAATCATCTGCCGGACATGCAGGAACCAGCTCTCAGACACACCAGAACCACGTGCCGGAGACGCCGGAAGCACCTGCCGAGCATGCCGGAGCCACCTGCTCGACTCGCCAGAAACACCTGCCGGACACGCCAAAATCACCTGCCGGGTACGCCAGAACCACCTGGCGGACTCTCCGAAATCACCTGTCGCGCATGACGGAACCAACTCTCAGACGTGCCGGTAGCACGTGCCGGACACGCCGGAATCACCTACCGGACAGACCGGAACCACCTGCCGAGCACGCCGGAGCCACCAGTTCGACTCGCTGGAACCACCTGCCGGACAGGCCAATATCAACTGCTGGCTATGCCAGAACCACCTGGGGGACGGTCCGGGATCACCTGCCAACCATGGCGGAACCACCTCTCAGACGTACCAGAACCACCTGCCGGAGAAGCTGGAAACACGTCCTGGACAGACTGGAACCACGTGACGGCCATGCCTGAACCACCTGCCGAGCACGGCGGAACCACCTGCCCGACACGCCAAAATCACCTGCGGGCTACGCCAGAACCACTTGGACCACTCTCCGAAATGACCTGCCGGGCATGTTGGAACCACCTCTCAGACGTGCCAGAAGCACGTGGCCGACAGTCCGGAATCACCTGTTGGGCATACGCAACCACCTCTGACACGTACCAGAACCGTGTGCCGTGCACGCCGGAGCCACCTACCGGACAGACCGGAATCAACTTTTGGGCATGCCGGAACCACCAGTCAGATGTGCCAGAAACATGTGCCGGAGATGCCGGAAGCACGTGCCGAGCACGTCGCAACCACCTGCTCAACTCGCCTGAACCACCTGCCGGACACGCCAAAATCACCTGCCCGCTACACCAGCACCACTTCGCGGACAAGCCGGAATCACGTGAGGGGCATGCCGGCACAGCCTCTCAGACTGAACGTCGTGCCGGACACCACAGAACCACCTGCCGGACAGACCGGAACCACCTGCCGGACACGCCGGAACCACCGGCTCGACCCGCCGGAACGACCGATGGACATGCAAAATCACCTGCCGGCTACACCGGAACACTTGGCGAACACTCCGGAATCACCTGCCGAGCATGTCGGAACCACCTCTCAGATATGCCAGAACCACGTGCCAATGACCCCGGAAGCACCTGCCGAGCACGCCGGAACCACCTGCTCGACTCGCCAGAACCACCTGCCGGACACGCAAAAATCACCTGCCGGCTACGCCACAACCAGTTGGGGAACACTTCGGAATCACCTGCCGGGCTTGCTGGAACCACCTGCCGGTCATGCCAAAATCACCTGCCAACTACGCCAGTACCACTTGGCGGACACTGTGGAAACACCTGTTGGGCCGGCCGGAACCACATCTCAGACGTGCCAGAACCATGTGCATGAGATGCTGGAACCACACACCGAACAAACGGAAAACACCTGCCAGACCCATCTGAACAACCTGCCGAGCACGCCGGAGCCGCCTGCTCGACTCGCGTGAACCACCTACCTGACATGCCCAAATCACCAGCCGGGTATGCCAGAACCACTTGGCGGACACTCCGGAATCATCTGCCGGACATGCCGGAACCAGCTCTCAGACACACCAGAACCACGTGCCGGAGACGCCGGAAGCACCTGCCGAGCATGCCGGAGACACCTGCTCGACTCGCCAGAAACACCTGCCGGACACGCCAAAATCACCTGCCGGGTACGCCAGAACCACCTGGCGGACACTCCGAAATCACCTGTCGCGCATCCCGGAACCACCTCTCAGACGTGCCGGAAGCACGTGCCGGACGCGCCGGAATCACCTACCGGACAGACCGGAACCACCTGCCGAGCATGCCGGAGCCACCTGTTCGACTCGCTGGAACCACCTGCCGGACAGGCCAATATTAACTGCTGGCCATGCCAGAACCACCTGGGGGACGGTCCGGAATCACCTGCCAGCCATGGCGGAACCACCTCTCAGACGTACCAGAACCACCTGCCGGAGAAGCTGGAAACACGTCCTGGACAGACTGGAACCACCTGCCGGCCAAGCCTGAACCACCTGCCAAGCACAACGGAACAACCTGCCAGACACGCCAAAACCACCTACGTGTTATGCCAGAACCACTTGGAGGACTCTCCGAAATGACCTGCCGGGCATGTTGGAACCACCTCTCAGACGTGCCAGAAGCACGTGGCCGACAGTCCGGAATCACCTGTTGGGCATACGCAACCACCTCTGAGACGTACCAGAACCATGTGCCGTGCACGCCGGAGCCACCTACCGGACAGACCGGAATCAACTTTTGGGCATGCCGGAACCACCAGTCAGATGTGCCAGAAACACGTGCCGGAGACGCCGGAAGCACCTGCCGAGCACGTCGCAACCACCTGCTCAACTCGCCTGAACCACCTTCCGGACACGCCAAAATCACCTGCCCGCTACACCAGCACCACTTCGGGGACAAGCCAGAATCACGTGAGGGGCAAGCCGGCACAGCCTCTCAGACTGAACGTCGTGCCGGACACCACAGAACCTCCTGCCGGACAGACCGGAACCACATGCCGGACACGCCGGAACCACCGGCTCGACCCGCCGGAACGACAGCTGGACATGCAAAATCACCTGCCGGCTACACCGGAAACACTTGGCGAACACTCCGGAATCACCTGCCGGGCATGTCGGAACCACCTCTCAGATATGCCAGAACCACGTGCCAATGAACCCGGAAGCACCTGCCGAGCACGCCGGAACCACCTGCTCAACTCGCCAGAACCACCTGCCGGACACGCAAAAATCACCTGCCGGCTACGCCACAACCAGTTGGGGAACACTTCGGAATCACCTGCCGGGCTTGCTGGAACCACCTGCCGGTCATGCCAAAATCACCTGACAACTACGCCAGTACCACTTGGCGGACACTGTGGAAACACCTGTTGGGCCGGCCGGAACCACATCTCAGACGTGCCAGAAACGTGTTAATGAGATGCTGGAACCACACCCCGAACAGACGGATACCACCTGCCAGAACCGCCTGAACCAGCTGCTGAGCACGCCGGAACCACCTGCTCGACTCACCGGTAACACCTCCCTGACAGGCCAAAATCACCTGCTGGGTATGCCAGAACCAATTGGCGGAAACTCCGGAATCATCTGCCGGACATGCCGGAACCAGCTCTCAGACACACCAGAACCACGTGCCGGAGACGCCGGAAGCACCAGCTGAGCATACCGGAGCCACCTGCTCGACTCGCCAGAACCACCTGCCGGACACGCCAAAATCACCTGCCGGGTACGCCAGAACCACCTGGAGGACACTCCGAAATCACCTGTCGCGCATGCCGGAACCACCTCTCAGACGTGCCGGAAGCACGTGCCGGACACGCCGGAATCACCTACCGGACAGTCCGGAACCACCTGCCGAGCACGCCGGGGCCACCTCTTCGACTCGCTGGAACCACCTGCCGGACAGGCCAATATCAACTGCTGGCTATGCCAGAACCACCTGGGGTACAGTCCGGGATCACCTGCCAGCCGTGGCGGAACCACCTCTCAGACGTACCGGAACCACCTGCCGGAGAAGCTGGAAACACGTCCTGGACAGACTGGAACCACGTGACGGCCATGCCTGAACCACCTGCCGAGCACGGTGGAACCAACTGCCAGACACGCCAAAATCACCTGCGGGCTATGCCAGAACCACTTGGACGACTCTCCGAAATGACCTGCCGGGCATGTTGGAACCACCTCTCAGACGTGCCAGGAGCACGTGGCAGACAGTCCGGAATCACCTGTTGGGCATACGCAACCACCTCTGAGACGTACCAGAACCACGTGCCGTGCACGCCGGAGCCACCTACCGGACAGACCGGAATCAACTTTTGGGCATGCCGGAACCGCCAGTCAGATGTGCCAGAAACACGTGCCGGAGACGCCGGAAGCACCTGCCGAGCACGTCGCAACCACCTGTTCAACTCGCCTGAACCACCTGCCGGACACGCCAAAATCACCTGCCCGCTACACCAGCAACACTTCGGGGACAAGCCGGAATCACGTGAGGGGCATGCCGGCACAGCCTCTCAGACTGACGTCCTGCCGGTCACCACAGAACCACCTGCCGGACAGACCGGAACCACCTGCCGGACACGCCGGAACCACCGGCTCGACCCGCCGGAACGACCGCTGGACATGCAAAATCACCCGCGGGCTACGCCGCAAACACTTGGCGAACACTCCGGAATCACCTGCCGGGCATGCCGGAACCACCTCTCAGATATGCCAGAACCACGTGCCAATGACCCCGGAAGCACCTGCCGAGCACGCCAGAACCACCTGCTCGACTCGCCAGAACCACCTGAAAATCACGCAAAAATCACCTGCTGGCTATGCCACAACCAGTTGGTGAACACTTTGGAATCACCTGCCAGGCTTGCTGGAACCACCTGCCAGTCATGCCAAAATCACCTGCCAACTACGCCAGAACCGCTTGGCGGACACTGCCGAAACACCTGTCGGGCCGGCTGGAACCACATCTCAGAAGTGCCAGAAACGTGTTCATGAGATGCTGGAACCACACCCCGAACAGAAGGATACCACCTGCCAGAACCGCCTGAACCACCTCCTGAGCACGCCGGAACCACCTGCTCGACTCACCGGTACCAGCTCCCTGACACGCCAAAATCACCTGCTGGGTATGCCAGAACCACTTGGCGGACACTCCGGAATCATCTGCCTGACATGCCAGAACGAGCTGTCAGACACACCAGAACCAAGTGCCGGAGACGCCGGAAGCACCTGCCGAGCATGCCGGAGCCACCTGCTCGACTCGCCAGAACCACCTGACGGACACGCAAAAATCACCTGCCGGCTACGCCACAACCAGTTGGGGAACACTTCGGAATCACCTGCCGGGCTTGCTGGAACCACCTGCCGGTCATGCCAAAATCACCTGCCAACTACGCCAGTACCACTTGGCGGACACTGTGGAAACACCTGTCGGGCCGGCCGGAACGACATCTCAGACGTGCCAGAACCATGTGCATGAGATGCTGGAACCACACCCCGAACAGACGGAAAACACCTGCCAGACCCGTCTGAACAACCTGCCGAGCACGCCGGAGCTACCTGCTCGACTCGCCGGAACCACCTACCTGACATGCCAAAATCACCAGCCGGGTATGCCAGAACCACTTGGCGGACACTCCGGAATCATCTGCCGGACATGCCGGAACCAGCTCTCAGACACACCAGAACCACGTGCCGGAGACGCCGGAAGCACCTGCCGAGCATGCCGGAGCCACCTGCTCGACTCGCCAGAAACACCTGCCGGACACGCCAAAATCACCTGCCGGGTACGCCAGAACCACCTGGCGGACTCTCCGAAATCACCTGTCGCGCATGACGGAACCACCTCTCAGACGTGCCGGTAGCACGTGCCGGACACGCCGGAATCACCTACCGGACAGACCGGAACCACCTGCCGAGCACGCCGGAGCCACCAGTTCGACTCGCTGGAACCACCTGCCGGACAGGCCAATATCAACTGCTGGCTATGCCAGAACCACCTGGGGGACGGTCCGGGATCACCTGCCAGCCATGGCGGAACCACCTCTCAGACGTACCAGAACCACCTGCCGGAGAAGCTGGAAACACGTCCTGGACAGACTGGAACCACGTGACGGCCATGCCTGAACCACCTGCCGAGCACGGCGGAACCACCTGCCCGACACGCCAAAATCACCTGCGGGCTATGCCAGAACCACTTGGACCACTCTCCGAAATGACCTGCCGGGCATGTTGGAACCACCTCTCAGACGTGCCAGAAGCACGTGGCCGACAGTCCGGAATCACCTGTTGGGCATACGCAACCACCTCTGACACGTACCAGAACCGTGTGCCGTGCACGCCGGAGCCACCTACCGGACAGACCGGAATCAACTTTTGGGCATGCCGGAACCACCAGTCAGATGTGCCAGAAACACGTGCCGGAGACGCCGGAAGCACCTGCCGAGCACGTCGCAACCACCTGCTCAACTCGCCTGAACCACCTGCCGGACACGCCAAAATCACCTGCCCGCTACACCAGCACCACTTCGCGGACAAGCCGGAATCACGTGAGGGGCATGCCGGCACAGCCTCTCAGACTGAACGTCGTGCCGGACACCACAGAACCACCTGCCGGACAGACCGGAACCACCTGCCGGACACGCCGGAACCACCGGCTCGACCCGCCGGAACGACCGATGGACATGCAAAATCACCTGCCGGCTACACCGGAACACTTGGCGAACACTCCGGAATCACCTGCCGAGCATGTCGGAACCACCTCTCAGATATGCCAGAACCACGTGCCAATGACCCCGGAAGCACCTGCCGAGCACGCCGGAACCACCTGCTCGACTCGCCAGAACCACCTGCCGGACACGCAAAAATCACCTGCCGGCTACGCCACAACCAGTTGGGGAACACTTCGGAATCACCTGCCGGGCTTGCTGGAACCACCTGCCGGTCATGCCAAAATCACCTGCCAACTACGCCAGTACCACTTGGCGGACACTGTGGAAACACCTGTTGGGCCGGCCGGAACCACATCTCAGACGTGCCAGAACCATGTGCATGAGATGCTGGAACCACACACCGAACAAACGGAAAACACCTGCCAGACCCATCTGAACAACCTGCCGAGCACGCCGGAGCCGCCTGCTCGACTCGCGTGAACCACCTACCTGACATGCCCAAATCACCAGCCGGGTATGCCAGAACCACTTGGCGGACACTCCGGAATCATCTGCCGGACATGCCGGAACCAGCTCTCAGACACACCAGAACCACGTGCCGGAGACGCCGGAAGCACCTGCCGAGCATGCCGGAGACACCTGCTCGACTCGCCAGAAACACCTGCCGGACACGCCAAAATCACCTGCCGGGTACGCCAGAACCACCTGGCGGACACTCCGAAATCACCTGTCGCGCATCCCGGCACCACCTCTCAGACGTGCCGGAAGCACGTGCCGGACGCGCCGGAATCACCTACCAGACAGACCGGAACCACCTGCCGAGCATGCCGGAGCCACCTGTTCGACTCGCTGGAACCACCTGCCGGACAGGCCAATATTAACTGCTGGCCTTGCCAGAACCACCTGGGGGACGGTCCGGAATCACCTGCCAGCCATGGCGGAACCACCTCTCAGACGTACCAGAACCACCTGCCGGAGAAGCTGGAAACACGTCCTGGACAGACTGGAACCACCTGACGGCCAAGCCTGAACCACCTGCCAAGCACAACGGAACAACCTGCCAGACACGCCAAAACCACCTACGTGTTATGCCAGAACCACTTGGAGGACTCTCCGAAATGACCTGCCGGGCATGTTGGAACCACCTCTCAGACGTGCCAGAAGCACGTGGCCGACAGTCCGGAATCACCTGTTGGGCATACGCAACCACCTCTGAGACGTACCAGAACCATGTGCCGTGCACGCCGGAGCCACCTACAGGACAGACCGGAATCAACTTTTGGGCATGCCGGAACCACCAGTCAGATGTGCCAGAAACACGTGCCGGAGACGCCGGAAGCACCTGCCGAGCACGTCGCAACCACCTGCTCAACTCGCCTGAACCACCTTCCGGACACGCCAAAATCACCTGCCCGCTACACCAGCACCACTTCGGGGACAAGCCAGAATCACGTGAGGGGCAAGCCGGCACAGCCTCTCAGACTGAACGTCGTGCCGGACACCACAGAACCTCCTGCCGGACAGACCGGAACCACATGCCGGACACGCCGGAACCACCGGCTCGACCCGCCGGAACGACAGCTGGACATGCAAAATCACCTGCCGGCTACACCGGAAACACTTGGCGAACACTCCGGAATCACCTGCCGGGCATGTCGGAACCACCTCTCAGATATGCCAGAACCACGTGCCAATGAACCCGGAAGCACCTGCCGAGCACGCCGGAACCACCTGCTCAACTCGCCAGAACCACCTGCCGGACACGCAAAAATCACCTGCCGGCTACGCCACAACCAGTTGGGGAACACTTCGGAATCACCTGCCGGGCTTGCTGGAACCACCTGCCGGTCATGCCAAAATCACCTGACAACTACGCCAGTACCACTTGGCGGACACTGTGGAAACACCTGTTGGGCCGGCCGGAACCACATCTCAGACGTGCCAGAAACGTGTTCATGAGATGCTGGAACCACACCCCGAACAGACGGATACCACCTGCCAGAACCGCCTGAACCAGCTGCTGAGCACGCCGGAACCACCTGCTCGACTCACCGGTAACACCTCCCTGACAGGCCAAAATCACCTGCTGGGTATGCCAGAACCAATTGGCGGAAACTCCGGAATCATCTGCCGGACATGCCGGAACCAGCTCTCAGACACACCAGAACCACGTGCCGGAGACGCCGGAAGCACCAGCTGAGCATACCGGAGCCACCTGCTCGACTCGCCAGAACCACCTGCCGGACACGCCAAAATCACCTGCCGGGTACGCCAGAACCACCTGGAGGACACTCCGAAATCACCTGTCGCGCATGCCGGAACCACCTCTCAGACGTGCCGGAAGCACGTGCCGGACACGCCGGAATCACCTACCGGACAGTCCAGAACCACCTGCCGAGCACGCCGGGGCCACCTCTTCGACTCGCTGGAACCACCTGCCGGACAGGCCAATATCAACTGCTGGCTATGCCAGAACCACCTGGGGTACAGTCCGGGATCACCTGCCAGCCGTGGCGGAACCACCTCTCAGACGTACCGGAACCACCTGCCGGAGAAGCTGGAAACACGTCCTGGACAGACTGGAACCACGTGACGGCCATGCCTGAACCACCTGCCGAGCACGGTGGAACCACCTGCCAGACACGCCAAAATCACCTGCGGGCTATGCCAGAACCACTTGGACGACTCTCCGAAATGACCTGCTGGGCATGTTGGAACCACCTCTCAGACGTGCCAGGAGCACGTGGCAGACAGTCCGGAATCACCTGTTGGGCATACGCAACCACCTCTGAGACGTACCAGAACCACGTGCCGTGCACGCCGGAGCCACCTACCGGACAGACCGGAATCAACTTTTGGGCATGCCGGAACCGCCAGTCAGATGTGCCAGAAACACGTGCCGGAGACGCCGGAAGCACCTGCCGAGCACGTCGCAACCACCTGTTCAACTCGCCTGAACCACCTGCCGGACACGCCAAAATCACCTGCCCGCTACACCAGCAACACTTCGGGGACAAGCCGGAATCACGTGAGGGGCATGCCGGCACAGCCTCTCAGACTGAACGTCCTGCCGGTCACCACAGAACCACCTGCCGGACAGACCGGAACCACCTGCCGGACACGCCGGAACCACCGGCTCGACCCGCCGGAACGACCGCTGGACAGGCAAAATCACCTGCCGGCTACGCCGCAAACACTTGGCGAACACTCCGGAATCACCTGCCGGGCATGCCGGAACCACCTCTCAGATATGCCAGAACCACGTGCCAATGACCCCGGAAGCACCTGCCGAGCACGCCGGAACCACCTGCTCGACTCGCCAGAACCACCTGAAAATCACGCAAAAATCACCTGCTGGCTATGCCACAACCAGTTGGTGAACACTTTGGAATCACCTGCCAGGCTTGCTGGAACCACCTGCCAGTCATGCCAAAATCACCTGCCAACTACGCCAGAACCGCTTGGCGGACACTGCCGAAACACCTGTCGGGCCGGCTGGAACCACATCTCAGAAGTGCCAGAAACGTGTTCATGAGATGCTGGAACCACACCCCGAACAGAAGGATACCACCTGCCAGAACCGCCTGAACCACCTCCTGAGCACGCCGGAACCACCTGCTCGACTCACCGGTACCAGCTCCCTGACACGCCAAAATCACCTGCTGGGTATGCCAGAACCACTTGGCGGACACTCCGGAATCATCTGCCTGACATGCCAGAACGAGCTGTCAGACACACCAGAACCAAGTGCCGGAGACGCCGGAAGCACCTGCCGAGCATGCCGGAGCCACCTGCTCGACTCGCCAGAACCACCTGACGGACACGCAAAAATCACCTGCCGGCTACGCCACAACCAGTTGGGGAACACTTCGGAATCACCTGCCGGGCTTGCTGGAACCACCTGCCGGTCATGCCAAAATCACCTGCCAACTACGCCAGTACCACTTGGCGGACACTGTGGAAACACCTGTCGGGCCGGCCAGAACGACATCTCAGACGTGCCAGAACCATGTGCATGAGATGCTGGAACCACAACCCGAACAGACGGAAAACACCTGCCAGACCCGTCTGAACAACCTGCCGAGCACGCCGGAGCTACCTGCTCGACTCGCCGGAACCACCTACCTGACATGCCAAAATCACCAGCCGGGTATGCCAGAACCACTTGGCGGACACTCCGGAATCATCTGCCGGACATGCAGGAACCAGCTCTCAGACAAACCAGAACCACGTGCCGGAGACGCCGGAAGCACCTGCCGAGCATGCCGGAGCCACCTGCTCGACTCGCCAGAAACACCTGCCGGACACGCCAAAATCACCTGCCGGGTACGCCAGAACCACCTGGCGGACTCTCCGAAATCACCTGTCGCGCATGCCGGAACCACCTCTCAGACGTGCCGGTAGCACGTGCCGGACACGCCGGAATCACCTACCGGACAGACCGGAACCACCTGCCGAGCACGCCGGAGCCACCAGTTCGACTCGCTGGAACCACCTGCCGGACAGGCCAATATCAACTGCTGGCTATGCCTGAACCACCTGGGGGACGGTCCGGGATCACCTGCCAGCCATGGCGGAACCACCTCTCAGACGTACCAGAACCACCTGCCGGAGAAGCTGGAAACACGTCCTGGACAGACTGGAACCACGTGACGGCCATGCCTGAACCACCTGCCGAGCACGGCGGAACCTCCTGCCAGACACGCCAAAATCACCTGCGGGCTACGCCAGAACCACTTGGACGACTCTCCGAAATGACCTGCCGGGCATGTTGGAACCACCTCTCAGACGTGCCAGGAGCACGTGGCAGCCAGTCCGGAATCACCTGTTTTGCATACGCAACCACCTCTGAGACGTACCAGAACCACGTGCCGTGCACGCCGGAGCCACCTACCGGACAGACCGGAATCAACTTTTGGGCATGCCGGAACCGCCAGTCAGATGTGCCAGAAACACGTGCCGGAGACGCCGGAAGCACCTGCTGAGCACATCGCAACCACCTGTTCAACTCGCCTGAACCACCTGCCGGACACGCCAAAATCACCTGCCCGCTACACCAGCAACACTTCGGGGACAAGCCGGAATCACGTGAGGGGCATGCCGGCACAGCCTCTCAGACTGAACGTCCTGCCGGTCACCACAGAACCACCTGCCGGACAGACCGGAACCACCTGCCGGACACGCCGGAACCACCGGCTCGACCCGCCGGAACGACCGCTGGACATGCAAAATCACCTGCCGGCTACGCCGCAAACACTTGGCGAACACTCTGGAATCACCTGCCAGCCATGCCGGAACCACCTCTCAGATATGCCAGAACCACGTGCCAATGACCCCGGAAGCACCTGCCGAGCACGCCGGAACCACCTGCTCGACTCGCCAGAACCACCTGCCGGACACGCAAAAATCACCTGCCGGCTACGCCACAACCAGTTGGTGAACACTTTGGAATCACCTGCCAGGCGTGCTGGAACCACCTGCCAGTCATGCCAAAATCACCTGCCAACTACGCCAGAACCGCTTGGCGGACACTGTGGAAACACCTGTCGGGCCGGCCGGAACCACATCTCAGACGTGCCAGAACCATGTGCATGAGATGCTGGAACCACACCCCGAACAGACGGAAAACACCTGCCAGACCCGTCTGAACAACCTGCCGAGCACGCCGGAGCCACCTGCTCGACTCGCCGGAACCACCTACCTGACATGCCCAAATCACCAGCCGGGTATGCCAGAACCACTTGGCGGACACTCCGGAATCATCTGCCGGACATGCCGGAACCAGCTCTCAGACACACCAGAACCACGTGCCGGAGACGCCGGAAGCACCTGCCGAGCATGCCGGAGCCACCTGCTCGACTCGCCAGAAACACCTGCCGGACACGCCAAAATCACCTGCCGGGTACGCCAGAACCACCTGGCGGAATCTCCGAAATCACCTGTCGCGCATGCCGGAACCACCTCTCAGACGTGCCGGAAGCACGTGCCGGACACGCCGGAATCACCTACCGGACAGACCGGAACCACCTGCCGAGCACGCCGGAGCCACCTGTTCGACTCGCTGGAACCACCTGCCGGACACGCCAATATCAACTGCTGGCTATGCCAGAACCACCTGGGGGACGGTCCGGAATCGCCTGCCAGCCATGGCGGAACCACCTCTCAGACGTACCAGAACCACCTGCCGGAGAAGCTGGAAACACGTCCTGGACAGTCTGGAACCACCTGCCGGCCAAGCCGGAACCACCTGCCAAGCACAACGGAACAACCTGCCAGACACGCCAAAATCACCTGGATGTTATGCCAGAACCACTTGGAGGACTCTCTGGGATGACCTGCCGGGCATGCCGGAACCACCTCTCAGACGTGCCAGAACCATGTGGCGGACAGTCCAGAATCACCTGTTGGGCATGCGCAACCACCTCTGAGACGTACCACAACCACATGCCGTGCAGGCTGGAACCACCTACCGGACAGACCGGAATCACATTTCGGGCATGCCAGAACCACCTGTCAGATGTGCCAGAAACACGTGCCGGAGACGCCGGAAGCACCTGCCAAGCACGTTGGAACCACCTGCTCAACTCGCCTGAACCACCTGCCGGACATGCCAAAATCACCTGCCGACTATGCCAGAACCACATGGCGAACACTCCGGAATCACTTGCCGGGCATGCAGGAACCACCTCTCAGACATGCCAGAACCCCGTGCCAATGACCCCGGAATCACCAGCCGAGCACGCCGGAACCACCTGCACGACTAGCCAAAACCACCTGAAAATCACGCAAAAATCACCTGCTGGCTACTCCACAACCAGTTGGTGAACACTTTGGAATCACCTGCCAGGCTTGCTGGAACCACCTGCCAGTCATGCCAAAATCACCTGCCAACTACGCCAGAACCGCTTGGCGGACACTGCGGAAACACCTGTCGGGCCGGCTGGAACCACATCTCAGACGTGCCAGAAACGTGTTCATGAGATGCTGGAACCACACCGCGAACAGAAGGATACCACCTGCCAGAACCGCCTGAACCAACTGCTGAGCACGCCGGAACCACCTGCTCGACTCACCGGTACCACCTCCCTGACACGCCAAAATCACCTGCTGGGTATGCCAGAACCACTTGGCGGACACTCCGGAATCACCTGACGGGCATGCCGGAACCACCTCTCAGATATGCCAGAACCACGTGCCAATGACCCCGGAAGCACCTGCTGAGCACGCCGGAACCACTTGCTCGACTCGCCAGAACCACCTGCTCAACTCGCCAGAACCACCTGCCGGACACACAGAAATCACCTGTCGGCTACGCCACAACCAGTTGGGGAACACTTCGGAATCACCTGCCGGGCTTGCTGGAACCACCTGCCGGTCATGCCAAAATCACCTGCCAACTACGCCAGTACCACTTGGCGGACACTGTGGAAACACCTGTCAGGCCGGCCGGAACCACATCTCAGACGTGCCAGAACCATGTGCATGAGATGCTGGAACCACACCCCGAACAGACGGAAAACACGTGCCAGACCCGTCTGAACAACCTGCCGATCACGCCGGAGCCACCTGCTCGACTAGCCGGAACCACCTACCTGACACGCCCAAATCACCAGCCGGGTATGCCAGAACCACTTGGCGGACACTCCGGAATCATCTGCCGGACATGCCGGAACCAGCTGTCAGACACACCAGAACCACGTGCCGGAGACGCCGGAAGCACCTGCCGAGCATGCCGGAGCCACCTGCTCGACTCGCCAGAAACACCTGCCGGACACGCCAAAATCACCTGCCGGGTACGCCAGAACCACCTGGCCGACACTACGGAATCACCTGCCGCGCATGCCGGAACCACCTCTCAGACGTGCCGGAAGCACGTGCCAGACACGCCGGAAACACCTACCGGACAGACCGGAACCACCTGCCAAGAACGCCGGAGCCACCTGTTCGACTCGCTGGAACCACCTGCCGGACAGGCCAATATCAACTGCTGGCTATGCCAGAACCACCTGGGGGACTGTCCGGGATCACCTGCCAGCCATGGCGGAACCACCTCTCAGACGTACCAGAACCACCTGCCGGAGAAGCTGGAAACACGACCTGGACAGACTGGAACCACGTGACGGCCATGCCTGAACCACCTCCCGAGCACGGCCGAACCGCCTGCCGGACACGCCTAAATCACCTGCGGGCTACGCCAGAACCACTTGGACGACTCTCCGAAATGACCTGCCGGGTATGTTGGAACCACCTCTCAGACGTGCCAGAAGCACGTGGCGGACAGTCCGGAATCACCTGTTGGGCATACGCAACCACCTCTCACACGTACCAGTACCACGTGCCGAGCACGCCGGAATCACCTACCGGACAGACCGGAATCAAATTTTTGGTCATGCCGGAACCGCCAGTCAGATGTGCCAGAAACACGTGCCGGAGACGCCGGAAGCACCTGCCGAGCACGTCGCAACCACCTGCTCAACTCGCCTGAACCACCTGCCGGACACGCCAAAATCACCTGCCCGCTACACCAGCACCACTTCGGGGACAAGCCGGAATCACGTGAGGGGCATGCCGGCACAGCCTCTCAGACTGAACCTCGTGCCGGACACCACAGAAATACCTGCCGGACAGACCGGAACCACCTGCCGGACACGGCGGGACCACCGGCTCGACCCGCCGGAACGACCGCTGGACATGCAAAATCACCTGCCGGCTACGCCGGAAACACTTGGCGAACACTCCGGAATCACCTGCCGGGCATGCCGGAACCACCTCACAGATATGCCAGAACCACGTGCCAATGACCCCGGAAGCACCTGCCGAGCACGCCGGAACCACCTGCTCGACTCGCCAGAACCACCTGCCGGACACGCAAAAATCACCTGCCGGCTACGCCACAACCAGTTGGGGAACACTTCGGAATCACCTGCCGGGCTTGCTGGAACCACCTGCCGGTCATGCCAAAATCACCTGCCAACTACGCCAGTACCACTTGGCGGACACTGTGGAAACACCTGTCGGGCCGGCCGGAACCACATCTCAGACGTGCCAGAACCATGTGCATGAGATGCTGGAACCACACCCCGAACAGACGGAAAACACCTGCCAGACCCGTCTGAACAACCTGCCGAGCACGCCGGAGCCACCTGCTCGACTCGCCGGAACCACCTACCTGACATGCCCAAATCACCAGCCGGGTATGCCAGAACCACTTGGCGGACACTCCGGAATCATCTGCCGGACATGCCGGAACCAGCTCTCAGACACACCAGAACCACGTGCCGGAGACGCCGGAAGCACCTGCCGAGCATGCCGGAGCCACCTGCTCGACTCGCCAGAAACACCTGCCGGACACGCCAAAATCACCTGCCGGGTAGGCCAGAACCACCTGGCGGACACTCCGAAATCACCTGTCGCGCATGCCGGAACCACCTCTCAGACGTGCCGGAAGCACGTGCCGGACACGCCGGAATCACCTACCGGACAGACCGGAACCACCTGCCGAGCACGCCGGAGCCACCTGTTCGACTCGCTGGAACCACCTGCCGGACAGGCCAATATCAACTGCTGGCTATGCCAGAACCACCTGGGGGACGGTCCGGAATCGCCTGCCAGCCATTTCGGAACCACCTCTCAGACGTACCAGAACCACCTGCCGGAGAAGCTGGAAACACGTCCTGGACAGTCTGGAACCACCTGCCGGCCAAGCCTGAACCACCTGCCAAGCACAACGGAACAACCTGCCAGACACGCCAAAATCACCTGCGTGTCATGCCAGAACCACTTGGAGGACTCTCTGGGATGACCTGCCGGGCATGCCGGAACCACCTCTCAGACGTGCCAGAACCATGTGGCGGACAGTCCGGAATCACCTGTTGGGCATGCGCAACCACCTCTGAGACGTACCAGAACCACATGCCGTGCAGGCTGGAACCACCTACCGGACAGACCGGAATCACCTTTCGGGCATGCCGGAACCACCTGTCAGATGTGCCAGAAACACGTGCCGGAGACGCCGGAAGCACCTGCCAAGCACGTTGGAACCACCTGCTAAACTCGCCTGAACCACCTGCCGGACATGCCAAAATCACCTGCCGACTATGCCAGAACCACTTGGCGAACACTCCGGAATCACTTGCCGGGCATGCAGGAACCACCTCTCACACATGCCAGAACCCCGTGCCAATGACCCCCGAAGCACCAGCCGAGCACGCCGGAACCACCTGCTCGACTCGCCAGAACCACCTGCCGATCACGCAAAAATCACCTGCCGGCTACGCCACAACCAGTTGGTGAACACTTTGGAATCACCTGCCAGGCTTGCTGGAACCACCTGCCAGTCATGCCAAAATCACCTGCCAACTACGTCAGAACCGCTTGGCGGACAATGCGGAAACACCTGTCGGGCCGGCTGGAACCACATCTCAGACGTGCCAGAAACGTGTTCATGAGATGCTGGAACCACACCCCGAACAGACGGATACCACCTGCCAGAACCGCCTGAACCACCTGCTGAGCACGCCGGAACCACCTGCTCGACTCACCGGTACCACCTCCCTGACACGCCAAAATCACCTGCTGGGTATGCCAGAACCACTTGGCGGACACTCCGGAATCATCTGCCGGACATGCCGGAACCAGCTCTCAGACACACCAGAACCAAGTGCCGGAGACGCCGGAAGCACCTGCCGAGCATGCCGGAGCCACCTGCTCGACTCGCCAGAAACAGCTGCCGGACACGCCAAAATCACCTGCCGGGTATGCCAGAACCACCTGGCGGACACTACGGAATCACCTGCCGCGCATGCCGGAACCACCGCTCAGACGTGCCGGAAGCACGTGCCAGACACGCCGGAAACACCTACCGGACAGACCGGAACCACCTGCCAAGAACGCCGGAGCCACCTGTTCGACTCGCTGGAACCACCTGCCGGACAGGCCAATATCAACTGCTGGCTATGCCGGAACCACCTGGGGGACGGTCCGGGATCACCTGCCAGCCATGGCGGAACCACCTCTCAGACGTACCAGAACCACCTGCCGAAGAAGCTGGAAACACGTCCTGGACAGACTGGAACCACGTGGCGGCAATGCCTGAACCACCTGCCGAGCACGGTGGAACCACCTGCCGGACATGCCAAAATCACCTGCGGGCTACGCCAGAACCACTTGGACGACTCTCCGAAATGTCCTGCCGGGCATGTTGGAACCACCTCTCAGACGTGCCAGAAGCACGTGGCGGACAGTCCGGAATCACCTGTTGGGCATACGCAACCACCTCTGACACGTACCAGAACCACGTGCCGTGCACGCCGGAACCACCTACCGGACAGACCGGAATCAACTTTTGGGCATGCCGGAACCACCAGTCAGATGTGCCAGAAACACGTGCCGGAGACGCCGGAAGCACCTGCCGAGCACGTCGCAACCACCTGCTCAACTCGCCTGAACCACCTGCCGGACACGCCAAAATCACCTGCCCGCTACACCAGCACCACTTCGGGGACAAGCCGGAATCACGTGAGGGGCATGCTGGCACAGCCTCTCAGACTGAACCTCGTGCCGGACACCACAGAACCACCTGCCGGACAGACCGGAACCACCTGCCGGACACGCCGGAACCACCTGCGTGTTATGCCAGAACCACTTGGAGGACTCTCTGGGGTGACCTGCCGGGCATGCCGGAACCACCTCTCAGACGTGCCAGAACCATGTGGCGGACAGTCCGGAATCACCTGTTGGGCATGCGCAACCACCTCTGAGACGTACCAGAACCACATGCCGTGCAGGCTGGAACCACCTACCTGAGAGACCGGAATCACCTTTCGGGCATGCCGGAACCACCTGTCAGATGTGCCAGAAACACGTGCCGGAGACGCCGGAAGCACCTGCCAAGCACGTTGGAACCACCTGCTCAACTCTCCTGAACCACCTGCCGGACATGCCAAAATCACCTGCCGACTATGCCAGAACCACTTGGCGAACACTCCGGAATCACTTGCCGGGCATGCAGGCACCACCTCTCACACATGCCAGAACCCCGTGCCAATGACCCCGGAAGCACCAGCCGAGCACGCCGGAACAACCTGCTCGACTCACCAGAACCACCTGCCGATCACGCAAAAATCACCTGCCGGCTACGCCACAACCAGTTGGTGAACACTTTGGAATCACCTGCCAGGCTTGCTGGAACCACCTGCCAGTCATGCCAAAATCACCTGCCAACTACGCCAGAACCGCTTGGCGGACACTTCGGAAACACCTGTCGGGCCGGCTGGAACCACATCTCAGACGTGCCAGAAACGTGTTCATGAGATGCTGGAACCACACCCCGAACAGACGGATACCACCTGCCAGAACCGCCTGAACCACCTGCTGAGCACGCCGGAACCACCTGCTCGACTCACCGGTACCACCTCCCTGACACGCCAAAATCACCTGCTGGCTATGTCAGAACCACTTGGCGGACACTCCGGAATCATCTGCCGGACATGCCGGAACCAGCTCTCAGACACACCAGAACCAAGTGCCGGAGACACCGGAAGCACCTGCCGAGCATGCCGGAGCCACCTGCTCGACTCGCCAGAAACTCCTGCCAGGACACGCCAAAATCACCTGCCGGGTACGCCAGAACCACCTGTCCGACACTCCGAAATCACCTGTCGCGCATGCCGGAACCACCGCTCAGACGTGCCGGAAGCACGTGCCGGACACGCCGGAATCACCTACCGGACAGACCGGAACCACCTGCCGAGCACGCCGGAGCCACCTGTTCGACTCGCTGGAACCACCTGCCGGACACGCCAATATCAACTGCTGGCTATGCCAGAACCACCTGGGGGACAGTCTGGGATCACCTGCCAGCCATGGCGGAACCACCTCTCAGACGTACCAGAACCACCTGCCGGAGAAGCTGGAAACACGTCCTGGACAGACTGGAACCACGTGACGGCCATGCCTGAACCACCTGCCGAGCACGGCGGAACCACCTGCCGGACATGCCAAAATCACCTGCGGGCTACGCCAGAACCACTTGGACGACTCTCCGAAATGACCTGCCGGGTATGTTGGAACCACCTCTCAGACGTGCCAGAAGCACGTGGCGGACAGGCCGGAATCACCTGTTGGGCATACGCAACCACCTCTGACTCGGACCAGAACCACGTGCCGTGCACGCCGGAGCCACCTACCGGACAGACCGGAATCAACTTTTGGGCATGCCGGAACCACCAGTCAGATGTGCCAGAAACACGTGCCGGAGACGCCGGAAGCACCTGCCGAGCACGTCGCAACCACCTGCTCAACTCGCCTGATCCACCTGCCGGACACGCCAAAATCACCTGCCCGCTACACCAGCACCACTTCGGGGACAAGCCGGAATCACGTGAGGGGCATGCCGGAACAGCCTCTCAGACTGAACCTCGTGCCGGACACCACAGAACCACCTGCCGGACAGACCGGAACCACCTGCCGGACACCCCGTAACCACCGTCTCGACCCGCCGGAACGACCACTGGACATGCAAAATCACCTGCCGGCTACTCCGGAAACACTTAGCGAACACTCCGGAATCACCTGCCGGGCATGCCGGAACCACCTCTCAGATATGCCAGAACCACGTGCCAATGACCCCGGAAGCACCTGCCGAGCACGCCGGAACCACCTGCTCGACTCGCCAGAACCACCTTCCGGACTCGCAAAAATCACCTGCCGGCTACGCCACAACCAGTTGGGGAACACTTCGGAATCACCTGCCGGGCTTGCTGGAACCACCTGCCGGTCATGCCAAAATCACCTGCCAACTATGCCAGTACCACTTGGCGGACACTGTGGAAACACCTGTCGGGCCGACCGGAACCACATCTCAGACGTGCCAGAACCATGTGCATGAGATGCTGGAACCACAACCCGAACAGACGGAAAACACCTGCCAGACCCGTCTGAACAACCTGCCGAGCACGCCGGAGCCACCTGCTCGACTCGCCGGAACGACCTACCTGACATGCCAAAATCACCAGCCGGGTATGCCAGAACCACTTGGCGGACACTCCGGAATCATCTGCCGGACATGCAGGAACCAGCTCTCAGACACACCAGAACCACGTGCCGGAGACGCCGGAAGCACCTGCCGAGCATGCCGGAGCCACCTGCTCGACTCGCCAGAAACACCTGCCGGACACGCCAAAATCACCTGCCGGGTACGCCAGAACCACCTGGCGGAATCTCCGAAATCACCTGTCGCGCATGCCGGAACCATCTCTCAGACGTGCCGGTAGCACGTGCCGGACACGCCGGAATCACCTACCGGACAGACCGGAACCACCTGCCGAGCACGCCGGAGCCACCTGTTCGACTCGCTGGAACCACCTGCCGGACATGCCAAAATCACATGCCGACTATGCCAGAACCACTTGGCGAACACTCCGGAATCACCTGCCGGGCATGCCGGAACCACCTCTCAGATATGCCAGAACCCCGTGCCAATGACCCTGGAAGCACCTGCCGAGCACGCGGGAACCACCTGCTCGACTCGCCAGAACCACCTGCCGGACAGGCCAATATCAACTGCTGGCTATGCCAGAACCTCCTGGGGGACGGTCCGGAATCACCTGCCAGCCATGGCGGAACCACCTCTCAGACGTACCAGAACCACCTGCCGGAGAAGCTGGAAACACGTCCTGGACAGACTGGAACCACGTGACGGCCATGCCTGAACCACCTGCCGAGCACGGCGGAAACACCTGCCGGACACGCCAAAATCACCTGCGGGCTACGCCAGAACCACTTGGACGACTCTCCGAAATGACCTGCCGGGCATGTTGGAACCACCTCTCAGACGTGCCAGAAGCACGTGGCGGACAGTCCGGAATCACCTGTTGGGCATACGCAACCACCTCTGACACGTACCAGAACCACGTGCCGTGCACGCCGGAGCCACCTACCGGACAGACCGGAATCAACTTTTGGGCATGCCGGAACCACCATTCAGATGTGCCAGAAACACGTGCCGGAGATGCCGGAAGCACCTGCCGAGCACGTCGCAACCACCTGCTCAACTCACCTGAACCACCTGCCGGACACGCCAAAATCACCTGCCCGCTACACCAGCACCACTTCGGGGACAAGCCAGAATCACGTGAGTGGCATGCCGGCACAGCCTCTCAGACTGAACCTCGTGCCGGACACCACAGAACCACCTGCCGGACAGACCGGAACCACCTGCCGGACACGCCGGAACCACCGGCTCGACCCGCCGGAAAGACCGCTGGACATGCAAAATCACCTGCCGGCTACGCCGGAAACACTTGGCGAACAATCCGGAATCACCTGCCGGGCATGCCGGAACCACCTCACAGATATGCCAGAACCACGTGCCAATGACCCCTGAAGCACCTGCCGAGCACGCCGGAACCACCTGCTCGACTCGCCAGAACCACCTGCCGGACACGCAGAAATCACATGCCGGCTACGCCACAACCAGTTGAGGAACACTTCGGAATCACATTCCTGGCTTGCTGGAACCACCTGACGGTCATGCCAAAATCACCTGACAACTACGCCAGTAAAACTTGGCGGACACTGTGGAAACACCTGTCGGGCCGGCCGGAACCACATCTCAGACGTGCCAGAACCATGTGCATGAGATGCTGGAACCACACCCCGAAAAGACGGAAAACACCTGCCAGACCCGTCTGAACAACCTGCCGAGCACGCCGGAGCCACCTGCTCGACTCGCCGGAACCACCTACCTGACATGCCCAAATCACCAGCCGGGTATGCCAGAACCACTCGGCGGACACTCCGGAATCATCTGCCGGACATGCCGGAACCAGCTCTCAGACACACCAGAACCACGTGCCGGAGACGCCGGAAGCACCTGCCGAGCATGCCGGAGCCACCTGCTCGACTCGCCAGAAACACCTGCCGGACACGCCAAAATCACCTGCCGGGTACGCCAGAACCACCTGGCGGACACTCCGAAATCACCTGTCGCGCATGCCGGAACCACCTCTCAGACGTGCCGGAAGCACGTGCCGGACACGCCGGAATCACCTACCGGACAGACCGGAACCACCTGCCGAGCACGCCGGGGCCACCTGTTCGACTCGCTGGAACCAACTGCCGGACAGGCCAATATCAACTGCTGGCTATGCCAGAACCACTTGGGGGACAGTCCGGGATCACCTGCCAGCCATGGCGGAACCACCTCTCAGACGTACCAGAACCACCTGCCGGAGAAGCTGGAAACACGTCCTGGACAGACTGGAACCACGTGACGGCCATGCCTGAACCACCTGCCGAGCACGGCGGAACCACCTGCCGGACACGCCAAAATCACCTGCGGACTATGCCAGAACCACTTGGACGACTCTCCGAAATTACCTGCCGGGCATGCCGGAACCACCTCTCAGATATGCCAGAACCACGTGCCAATGACCCCGGAAGCACCTGCCGAGCACGCCGGAACCACCTGTTCGACTCGCTGGAACCACCTGCCGGACAGGCCAATATCAACTGCTGGCTATGCCAGAACCTCCTGGGGGACGGTCCGGAATCACCTGCCAGCCATGGCGGAACCACCTCTCAGACGTACCAGAACCACCTGCCGGAGAAGCTGGAAACACGTCCTGGACAGACTGGAACCACGTGACGGCCATGCCTGAACCACCTGCCGAGCACGGCGGAACCACCTGCCAGACACGCCAAAATCACCTGCGTGTTATGCCAGAACCACTTGGAGGACTCTCTGGGATGACCTGTCGGGCATGCCGGAACCACCTCTCAGACGTGCCACAACCATGTGGCGGGCAGTCCGGAATCACCTTTTGGGCATGCGCAACCACCTCTGAGACGTACCAGAACCACGTGCCTTGCACGCCGGAGCCACCTACCGGACAGACCGGAATCAACTTTTGGGCATGCCGGAACCACCAGTCAGATGTGCCAGAAACACGTGCCGGAGACGCCGGAAGCACCTGCCGAGCACGTCACAACCACCTGCTCAACTCGCCTGAACCACCTGCCGGACACGCCAAAATCACCTGCCCGCTACACCAGCACCACTTCGGGGACAAGCCGGAATCACGTGAGGGGCATGCCGGCACAGCCTCTCAGACTGAACGTCATGCCGGTCACCACAGAACCACCTGCCGGACAGACCGGAACCACCTGCCGGACACGCCGGAACCACCGGCTCTACCCGCCGGAACGACCGCTGGACATGCAAAATCACCTGCCGGCTACGCCGCAAACACTTGGCGAACACTCCGGAATTACCTGCCGGGCATGCCGGAACCACCTCTCAGATATGCCAGAACCACGTGCCAATGACCCCGGAAGCACCTGCCGAGCACGCCAGAACCACCTGCCGGACACGCGTAAATCACCTTCCGGCTACGCCACAAGCAGTTGGGGAACACTTCGGAATCACCTGCCGGGCTTGCTGGAACCACCTGCCGGTCATGCCAAAATCACCTGCCAACTACGCCAGTACCACTTGGCGGACACTGTGGAAACACCTGTCGGGCCGGCCGGAACCACATCTCAGACGTGCCAGAACCATGTGCATGAGATGCTGGAACCACACCCCGAACAGACGGAAAACACCTGCCAGACCCGTCTGAACAACCTGCCGAGCACGCCGGAGCCACCTGCTCAACTCGCCGGAACCACCTACCTGACATGCCCAAATCAGCAGCCGGGTATGCCAGAACCACTTGGCGGACACTCCGGAATCATCTGCCGGACATGCCGGAACCAGCTCTCAGACACACCTGAACCAAGTGACGGAGACGCCGGAAGCACCTGCCGAGCATGCCGGAGCCACCTGCTCGACTCGCCAGAAACACCTGCCGGACACGCCAAAATCACCTGCCGGGTATGCCAGAACCACCAGGCGGACACTACGGAATCACCTGCCGCGCATGCCGGAACCACCTCTCAGATATGCCAGAACCACGTGCCAATGACCCCGGAAGCACCTGCCGAGCACGCCGGAACCACCTGCTCGACTCGCCAGAACCACCTGCCGGACACGCAAAAATCACCTGCCAGGCGACGCCACAACCAGTTGCGGAACACTTCGGAATCACCTGCCGGGCTTGCTGGAACCACCTGCTGGTCATGCCAAAATCACCTGCCAACTACGCCAGTACCACTTGGCGGACACTGTGGAAACACCTGTCGGGCCGGCCGGAACGACATCTCAGACGTGCCAGAACCATGTGCATGAGATGCTGGAACCACACCCCGAACAGACGGAAAACACCTGCCAGACCCGTCTGAACAACCTGCCCAGCACGCCGGAGCCACCTGCTCGACTCGCCGGAACCACCTACCTGACATGCCCAAATCAGCAGCCGGGTATGCCAGAACCACTTGGCGGACACTCCGGAATCATCTGCCGGACATGCCGGAACCAGCTCTCAGACACACCAGAACCACGTGCCGGAGACGCCAGAAGCACCTGCCGAGCATGCCGGAGCCACCTGCTCGACTCGCCAGAAACACCTGCCGGACACGCCAAAATCACCTGCCGGGTACGCCAGAACCACCTGGCGGACACTCCGAAATCACATGTCGCGCATGCCGGAACCACCTCTCAGACGTGCCGGAAGCACGTGCCGGACACGCTGGAATCACCTACCGGACAGACTGGAACCTCCTGCCGAGCACGCCGTAGCCACCTGTTCGACTCGCTGGAACCACCTGCCGGACAGGCCAATATCAACTGCTGGCTATGCCAGAACCACCTGGGGGACGGTCCGGAATCGCCTGCCAGCCGTGGCGGAACCACCTCTCAGACGTACCAGAACCACCTGCCGGAGAAGCTGGAAACACGTCCTGGACAGTCTGGAACCACCTGCCGGCCAAGCCTGAACCACCTGCCAAGCACAACGGAACAACCTGCCAGACACGCCAAAATCACCTGCGTGTTATGCCAGAACCACTTGGAGGACTCTCTGGGATGACCTGCCGGGCATGCCGGAACCACCTCTCAGACGTGCCAGAACCATGTGGCGGACAGTCCGGAATCACCTGATGGGCATGGGCAACCACCTCTGAGACGTACCAGAACCACATGCCGTGCAGGCTGGAACCACCTACCAGACAGACCGGAATCACCTTTCGGGCATGCCGGAACCACCTGTCAGATGTGCCAGAAATACGTGCCGGAGACGCCGGAAGCACCTGCCAAGCACGTTGGAACCACCTGCTCAACTCGCCTGAACCACCTGCCGGACATGCCAAAATCACATGCCGACTATGCCAGAACCACTTGGCGAACACTCCGGAATCACCTGCCGGGCATGCCGGAACCACATCTCAGATATGCCAGAACCCCGTGCCAATGACCCTGGAAGCACCTGCCGAGCACGCGGGAACCACCTGCTCGACTCGCCAGAACCACCTGCCGGACACGCAAAAATCACCTGCCGGCTACGCCACAACCAGTTGGGGAACACTTCGGAATCACCTGCCGGGCTTGCTGGAACCACCTGCCGGTCATGCCAAAATCACCTGCCAACTATGCCAGTACCACTTGGCGGACACTGTGGAAACACCTGTCGGGCCGGCCGGAACCACATCTCAGACGTGCCAGAACCATGTGCATGAGATGCTGGAACCACACCCCGAACAGACGGAAAACACCTGCCAGACCCGTCTGAACAACCTGCCGAGCACGCCGGAGCCACCTGCTCGACTCGCCGGAACCACCTACCTGACATGCCAAAATCACCAGCCGGGTATGCCAGAACCACTTGGCGGACACTCCGGAATCATCTGCCGGACATGCCGGAACCAGCTCTCAGACACACCAGAAACACGTGCCAGAGACGCCGGAAGCACCTGCCTAGCATGCCGGAGCCACCTGCTCGACTCGCCAGAAACACCTGCCGGACACGCCAAAATCACCTGCCTGGTACGCCAGAACCACCTGGCGGACACTCCGAAATCACATGTCGCGCATGCCGGAACCACCTCTCAGACGTGCCGGAAGCACGTGCCGGACGCGCCGGAATCACCTACCGGACAGACCGGAACCACCTGCCGAGCACGCCGGAGCCACCTGTTCGACTCGCTGGAACCACCTGCCGGACAGGCCAATATCAACTGCTGGCTATGCCAGAACCACTTGGGGGACAGTCCGGGATCACCTGCCAGCCATGGCGGAACCACCTCTCAGACGTACCAGAACCACCTGCCGGAGAAGCTGGAAACACGTCCTGGACAGACTGGAACCACGTGACGGCCATGCCTGAACCACCTGCCGAGCACGGCGGAACCACCTGCCGGACACGCCAAAATCACCTGCGGACTATGCCAGAACCACTTGGACGACTCTCCGAAATTACCTGCCGGGCATGCCGGAACCACCTCTCAGATATGCCAGAACCACGTGCCAATGACCCCGGAAGCACCTGCCGAGCACGCCGGAACCACCTGTTCGACTCGCTGGAACCACCTGCCGGACAGGCCAATATCAACTGCTGGCTATGCCAGAACCTCCTGGGGGACGGTCCGGAATCACCTGCCAGCCATGGCGGAACCACCTCTCAGACGTACCAGAACCACCTGCCGGAGAAGCTGGAAACACGTCCTGGACAGACTGGAACCACGTGACGGCCATGCCTGAACCACCTGCCGAGCAGGGCGGAACCACCTGACGGACACGCCAAAATCACCTGCGGGCTACGCCAGAACCACTTGGACGACTCTCCGAAATGACCTGCCGGGCATGTTGGAACCACCTCTCAGACGTGCCAGAAGCACGTGGCGGACAGTCCGGAATCACCTGTTGGGCATACGCAACCACCTCTGACACGTACCAGAACCACGTGCCGTGCACGCCGGAGCCACCTACCGGACAGACCGGAATCAACTTTTGGGCATGCCGGAACCACCATTCAGATGTGCCAGAAACACGTGCCGGAGATGCCGGAAGCACCTGCCGAGCACGTCGCAACCACCTGCTCAACTCGCCTGAACCACCTGCCGGACACGCCAAAATCACCTGCCCGCTACACCAGCACCACTTCGGGGACAAGCCAGAATCACGTGAGTGGCATGCCGGCACAGCCTCTCAGACTGAACCTCGTGCCGGACACCACAGAACCACCTGCCGGACAGACCGGAACCACCTGCCGGACACGCCGGAACCACCGGCTCGACCCGCCGGAAAGACCGCTGGACATGGAAAATCACCTGCCGGCTACGCCGGAAACACTTGGCGAACAATCCAGAATCACCTGCCGGGCATGCCGGAACCACCTCACAGATATGCCAGAACCACGTGCCAATGACCCCTGAAGCACCTGCCGAGCACGCCGGAACCACCTGCTCGACTCGCCAGAACCACCTGCCGGACACGCAGAAATCACATGCCGGCTACGCCACAACCAGTTGAGGAACACTTCGGAATCACATTCCGGGCTTGCTGGAACCACCTGACGGTCATGCCAAAATCACCTGCCAACTACGCCAGTACCACTTGGCGGACACTGTGGAAACACCTGTCGGGCCGGCCGGAACCACATCTCAGACGTGCCAGAACCATGTGCATGAGATGCTGGAACCACACCCCGAAAAGACGGAAAACACCTGCCAGACCCGTCTGAACAACCTGCCGACTACGCCGGAGCCACCTGCTCGACTCGCCGGAACCACCTACCTGACATGCCCAAATCACCAGCCGGGTATGCCAGAACCACTCGGCGGACACTCCGGAATCATCTGCCGGACATGCCGGAACCAGCTCTCAGACACACCAGAACCACGTGCCGGAGACGCCGGAAGCACCTGCCGAGCATGCCGGAGCCACCTGCTCGACTCGCCAGAAACACCTGCCGGACACGCCAAAATCACCTGCCGGGTACGCCAGAACCACCTGGCCGACACTCCTAAATCACCTGTCGTGCATGCCGGAACCACCTCTCAGACATGCCAGAACCCCGTGCAAATGACCCCGGAAGCACCAGCCGAGCACGCCGGAACCACCTGCTCGACTCGCCAGAACCACCTGAAAATCACGCAAAAATCAGCTGCTGGCTATGCCACAACCAGTTGGTGAACACTTTGGAATCACCTGCCAGGCTTGCTGGAACCACCTGCCAGTCATGCCAAAATCACCTGCCAACTACGCCAGAACCGCTTGGCGGACACTGCCGAAACACCTGTCGGGCCGGCTGGAACCACATCTCAGAAGTGCCAGAAACGTGTTCATGAGATGCTGGAACCACACCCCGAACAGAAGGATACCACCTGCCAGAACCGCCTGAACCACCTCCTGAGCACGCCGGAACCACCTGCTCGACTCACCGGTACCAGATCCCTGACACGCCAAAATCACCTGCTGGGTATGCCAGAACCACTTGGCGGACACTCCGGCATCATCTGCCAGACATGCCAGAACGAGCTGTCAGACACACCAGAACCCAGTGCCGGAGATGCCAGAAGCACCTGCCGAGCATGCCGGAGCCACCTGCTCGACTCGCCAGAACCACCTGACGGACACGCAAAAATCACCTGCCGGCTACGCCACAACCAGTTGGGGAACACTTCGGAATCACCTGCCGGGCTTGCTGGAACCACCTGCCGGTCATGCCAAAATCACCTGCCAACTACGCCAGTACCACTTGGCGGACACTGTGGAAACACCTGTCGGGCCGGCCGGAACGACATCTCAGACGTGCCAGAACCATGAGCATGAGATGCTGGAACCACACCCCGAACAGACGGAAAACACCTGCCAGACCCGTCTGAACAACCTGCCGAGCACGCCGGAGCCACCTGCTCGACTCGCCGGAACCACCTACCTGACATGCCAAAATCACCAGCCGGGTATGCCAGAACCACTTGGCGGACACTCCGGAATCATCTGCCGGACATGCAGGAACCAGCTCTCAGACACACCAGAACCACGTGCCGGAGACGCCGGAAGCACCTGCCGAGCATGCCGGAGCCACCTGCTCGATTCGCCAGAAACACCTGCCGGACACGCCAAAATCACCTGCCGGGTACGCCAGAACCACCTGGCGGACTCTCCGAAATCACCTGTCGCGCATGCCGGAACCACCTCTCAGACGTGCCGGTAGCACGTGCCGGACACGCCGGAATCACCTACCGGACAGACCGGAACCACCTGCCGAGAACGCCGGAGCCACCTGTTGGACTCGCTGGAACCACCTGCCGGACAGGCCAATATCAACTGCTGGCTATGCCAGAACCACCTGGGGGACGGTCCGGGATCACCTGCCAGCCATGGCGGAACCACCTCTCAGACGTACCAGAACCACCTGCCGGAGAAGCTGGAAACACGTCCTGGACAGACTGGAACCACGTGACGGCCATGCCTGAACCACCTGCCGAGCACGGCAGAACCACCTGCCCGACACGCCAAAATCACCTGCGGGCTATGCCAGAACCACTTGGACGACTCTCCGAAATGACCTGCCGGGCATGTTGGAACCACCTCTCAGACGTGCCAGAAGCACGTGGCCGAGAGTCCGGAATCACCTGTTGGGCATACGCAACCACCTCTGACACGTACCAGAACCGTGTGCCGTGCACGCCGGAGCCACCTACCGGACAGACCGGAATCAACTTTTGGGCATGCCGGAACCACCAGTCAGATGTGCCAGAAACACGTGCCGGAGACGCCGGAAGCACCTGCCGAGCACGTCGCAACCACCTGCTCAACTCGCCTGAACCACCTGCCGGACACGCCAAAATCACCTGCCCGCTACACCAGCACCACTTCGGGGACAAGCCGGAATCACGTGAGGGGCATGCCGGCACAGCCTCTCAGACTGAACGTCGTTCCGGACACCACAGAACCACCTGCCGGACAGACCGGAACCACCTGCCGGACACGCCGGAACCACCGGCTCGACCCGCCGGAACGACCGATGGACATGCAAAATCACCTGCCGGCTATACCGGAACACTTGGCGAACACTCCGGAATCACCTGCCGAGCATGTCGGAACCACCTCTCAGATATGCCAGAACCACGTGCCAATGACCCCGGAAGCACCTGCCGAGCACGCCGGAACCACCTGCTCGACTCGCCAGAACCACCTGCCGGACACGCAAAAATCACCTGCCGGCTACGCCACAACCAGTTGGGGAACACTTCGGAATCACCTGCCGGGCTTGCTGGAACCACCTGCCGGTCATGCCAAAATCACCTGCCAACTACGCCAGTACCACTTGGCGGACACTGTGGAAACACCTGTTGGGCCGGCCGGAACCACATCTCAGACGTGCCAGAACCATGTGCATGAGATGCTGGAACCACACACCGAACAAACGGAAAACACCTGCCAGACCCATCTGAACAACCTGCCGAGCACGCCGGAGCCACCTGCTCGACTGGCGTGAACCACCTACCTGACATGCCCAAATCACCAGCCGGGTATGCCAGAACCACTTGGCGGACACTCCGGAATCATCTGCCGGACATGCCGGAACCAGCTCTCAGACACACCAGAACCACGTGCCGGAGACGCCGGAAGCACCTGCCGAGCATGCCGGAGACACCTGCTCGACTCGCCAGAAACACCTGCCGGACACGCCAAAATCACCTGCCGGGTACGCCAGAACCACCTGGCGGACACTCCGAAATCACCTGTCGCGCATCCCGGAACCACCTCTCAGACGTGCCGGAAGCACGTGCCGGACGCGCCGGAATCACCTACCGGACAGACCGGAACCACCTGCCGAGCATGCCGGAGCCACCTGTTCGACTCGCTGGAACCACCTGCCGGACAGGCCAATATTAACTGCTGGCCATGCCAGAACCACCTGGGGGACGGTCCGGAATCACCTGCCAGCCATGGCGGAACCACCTCTCAGACGTACCAGAACCACCTGCCGGAGAAGCTGGAAACACGTCCTGGACAGACTGGAACCACCTGCCGGCCAAGCCTGAACCACCTGCCAAGCACAACGGAACAACCTGCCAGACACGCCAAAACCACCTACGTGTTATGCCAGAACCACTTGGAGGACTCTCCGAAATGACCTGCCGGGCATGTTGGAACCACCTCTCAGACGTGCCAGAAGCACGTGGCCGAGAGTCCGGAATCACCTGTTGGGCATACGCAACCACCTCTGACACGTACCAGAACCATGTGCCGTGCACGCCGGAGCCACCTACCGGACAGACCGGAATCAACTTTTGGGCATGCCGGAACCACCAGTCAGATGTGCCAGAAACACGTGCCGGAGACGCCGGAAGCACCTGCCGAGCACGTCGCAACCACCTGCTCAACTCGCCTGAACCACCTTCCGGACACGCCAAAATCACCTGCCCGCTACACCAGCACCACTTCGGGGACAAGCCAGAATCACGTGAGGGGCAAGCCGGCACAGCCTCTCAGACTGAACGTCGTGCCGGACACCACAGAACCTCCTGCCGGACAGACCGGAACCACATGCCGGACACGCCGGAACCACCGGCTCGACCCGCCGGAACGACAGCTGGACATGCAAAATCACCTGCCGGCTACACCGGAAACACTTGGCGAACACTCCGGAATCACCTGCCGGGCATGTCAGAACCACCTCTCAGATATGCCAGAACCACGTGCCAATGAACCCGGAAGCACCTGCCGAGCACGCCGGAACCACCTGCTCAACTCGCCAGAACCACCTGCCGGACACGCAAAAATCACCTGCCGGCTACGCCACAACCAGTTGGGGAACACTTCGGAATCACCTGCCGGGCTTGCTGGAACCACCTGCCGGTCATGCCAAAATCACCTGACAACTACGCCAGTACCACTTGGCGGACACTGTGGAAACACCTGTTGGGCCGGCCGGAACCACATCTCAGACGTGCCAGAAACGTGTTCATGAGATGCTGGAACCACACCCCGAACAGACGGATACCACCTGCCAGAACCGCCTGAACCAGCTGCTGAGCACGCCAGAACCACCTGCTCGACTTACCGGTAACACCTCCCTGACAGGCCAAAATCACCTGCTGGGTATGCCAGAAACACTTGGCGGACACTCCGGAATCATCTGCCGGACATGCCGGAACCAGCTCTCAGACACACCAGAACCACGTGCCGGAGACGCCGGAAGCACCAGCTGAGCATACCGGAGCCACCTGCTCGACTCGCCAGAACCACCTGCCGGACACGCCAAAATCACCTGCCGGGTACGCCAGAACCACCTGGAGGACACTCCGAAATCACCTGTCGCGCATGCCGGAACCACCTCTCAGACGTGCCGGAAGCACGTGCCGGACACGCCGGAATCACCTACCGGACAGTCCGGAACCACCTGCCGAGCACGCCGGGGCCACCTCTTCGACTCGCTGGAACCACCTGCCGGACAGGCCAATATCAACTGCTGGCTATGCCAGAACCACCTGGGGTACAGTCCGGGATCACCTGCCAGCCGTGGCGGAACCACCTCTCAGACGTACCGGAACCACCTGCCGGAGAAGCTGGAAACACGTCCTGGACAGACTGGAACCACGTGACGGCCATGCCTGAACCACCTGCCGAGCATGGTGGAACCAACTGCCAGACACGCCAAAATCACCTGCGGGCTATGCCAGAACCACTTGGACGACTCTCCGAAATGACCTGCCGGGCATGTTGGAACCACCTCTCAGACGTGCCAGGAGCACGTGGCAGACAGTCCGGAATCACCAGTTGGGCATACGCAACCACCTCTGAGACGTACCAGAACCACGTGCCGTGCACGCCGGAGCCACCTACCGGACAGACCGGAATCAACTTTTGGGCATGCCGGAACCGCCAGTCAGATGTGCCAGAAACACGTGCCGGAGACGCCGGAAGCACCTGCCGAGCACGTCGCAACCACCTGTTCAACTCGCCTGAACCACCTGCCGGACACGCCAAAATCACCTGCCCGCTACACCAGCAACACTTCGGGGACAAGCCGTAATCACGTGAGGGGCATGCCGGCACAGCCTCTCAGACTGACGTCCTGCCGGTCACCACAGAACCACCTGCCGGAGAGACCGGAACCACCTGCCGGACACGCCGGAACCACCGGCTCGACCCGCCGGAACGACTGCTGGACATGCAAAATCACCTGCCGGCTACGCCGCAAACACTTGGCGAACACTCCGGAATCACCTGCCGGGCATGCCGGAACCACCTCTCAGATATGCCAGAACCACGTGCCAATGACCCCGGAAGCACCTGCCGAGCATGCCGGAGCCACCTGCTCGACTCGCCAGAAACACCTGCCGGACACGCCAAAATCACCTGCCGGGTACGCCAGAACCACCTGGCGGACTCTCCGAAATCACCTGTTGCGCATGCCGGAACCACCTCTCAGACGTGCCGGTAGCACGTGCCGGACACGCCGGAATCACCTACCGGACAGACCGGAACCACCTGCCGAGCACGCCGGAGCCACCAGTTCGACTCGCTGGAACCACCTGCCGGACAGGCCAATATCAACTGCTGGCTATGCCAGAACCACCTGGGGGACGGTCCGGGATCACCTGCCAGCCATGGCGGAACCACCTCTCAGACGTACCAGAACCACCTGCCGGAGAAGCTGGAAACACGTCCTGGACAGACTGGAACCACGTGACGGCCATGCCTGAACCACCTGCCGAGCACGGCGGAACCACCTGCCCGAAACGCCAAAATCACCTGCGGGCTACGCCAGAACCACTTGGACGACTCTCCGAAATGACCTGCCGGGCATGGTGGAACCACCTCTCAGACGTGCCAGAAGCACGTGGCCGAGAGTCCGGAATCACCTGTTGGGCATACGCAACCACCTCTGACACGTACCAGAACCGTGTGCCGTGCACGCCGGAGCCACCTACCGGACAGACCGGAATCAACTTTTGGGCATGCCGGAACCACCAGTCAGATGTGCCAGAAACACGTGCCGGAGACGCCGGAAGCACGTGCCGAGCACGTCGCAACCACCTGCTCAACTCGCCTGAACCACCTGCCGGACACGCCAAAATCACCTGCCCGCTACACCAGCACCACTTCGGGGACAAGCCGGAATCACGTGAGGGGCATGCCGGCACAGCCTCTCAGACTGAACGTCGTGCCGGACACCACAGAACCACCTGCCGGACAGACCGGAACCACCTGCCGGACACGCCGGAACCACCGGCTCGACCCGCCGGAACGACCGATGGACATGCAAAATCACCTGCCGGCTACACCGGAAACACTTGGCGAACACTCCGGAATCACCTGCCGGGCATGTCGGAACCACCTCTCAGATATGCCAGAACCACGTGCCAATGACCCCGGAAGCACCTGCCGAGCACGCCGGAACCACCTGCTCAACTCGCCAGAACCACCTGCCGGACACGCAAAAATCACCTGCCGGCTACGCCACAACCAGTTGGGGAACTCTTCGGAATCACCTGCCGGGCTTGCTGGAACCACCTGCCGGTCATGCCAAAATCACCTGCCAACTACGCCAGTACCACTTGGCGGACACTGTGGAAACACCTGTTGGGCCGGCCGGAACCACATCTCAGACGTGCCAGAAACGTGTTCATGAGATGCTGGAACCACACCCCGAACAGACGGATACCACCTGCCAGAACCGCCTGAACCACCTGCTGAGCACGCCGGAACCACCTGCTCGACTCACCGGTAACACCTCCCTGACAGGCCAAAATCACCTGCTGGGTATGCCAGAACCACTTGGCGGAAACTCCGGAATCATCTGCCGGACATGCCGGAACCAGCTCTCAGACACACCAGAACCAAGTGCCGGAGACGCCGGAAGCACCAGCCGAGCATACCGGAGCCACCTGCTCGACTCGCCAGAACCACCTGCCGGACACGCCAAAATCACCTGCCGGGTACGCCAGAACCACCTGGAGGACACTCCGAAATCACCTGTCGCGCATGCCGGAACCACCTCTCAGACGTGCCGGAAGCACGTGCCGGACACGCCGGAATCACCTACCGGACAGACCGGAACCACCTGCCGAGCACGCCGGGGCCACCTGTTCGACTCGCTGGAACCACCTGCCGGACAGGCCAATATCAACTGCTGGCTATGCCAGAACCACCTGGGGTACAGTCCGGGATCACCTGCCAGCCGTGGCGGAACCACCTCTCAGACGTACCGGAACCACCTGCCGGAGAAGCTGGAAACACGTCCTGGACAGACTGGAACCACGTGACGGCCATGCCTGAACCACCTGCCGAGCACGGTGGAACCACCTGCCAGACACGCCAAAATCACCTGCGGGCTATGCCAGAACCACTTGGACGACTCTCCGAAATGACCTGCTGGGCATGTTGGAACCACCTCTCAGACGTGCCAGGAGCACGTGGCAGACAGTCCGGAATCACCTGTTGGGCATACGCAACCACCTCTGAGACGTACCAGAACCACGTGCCGTGCACGCCGGAGCCACCTACCGGACAGACCGGAATCAACTTTTGGGCATGCCGGAACCGCCAGTCAGATGTGCCAGAAACACGTGCCGGAGACGCCGGAAGCACCTGCCGAGCACGTCGCAACCACCTGTTCAACTCGCCTGAACCACCTGCCGGACACGCCAAAATCACCTGCCCGCTACACCAGCAACACTTCGGGGACAAGCCGGAATCACGTGAGGGGCATGCCGGCACAGCCTCTCAGACTGAACGTCCTGCCGGTCACCACAGAACCACCTGCCGGACAGACCGGAACCACCTGCCGGACACGCCGGAACCACCGGCTCGACCCGCCGGAACGACCGCTGGACAGGCAAAATCACCTGCCGGCTACGCCGCAAACACTTGGCGAACACTCCGGAATCACCTGCCGGGCATGCCGGAACCACCTCTCAGATATGCCAGAACCACGTGCCAATGACCCCGGAAGCACCTGCCGAGCACGCCGGAACCACCTGCTCGACTCGCCAGAACCACCTGAAAATCACGCAAAAATCACCTGCTGGCTATGCCACAACCAGTTGGTGAACACTTTGGAATCACCTGCCAGGCTTGCTGGAACCACCTGCCAGTCATGCCAAAATCACCTGCCAACTACGCCAGAACCGCTTGGCGGACACTGCCGAAACACCTGTCGGGCCGGCTGGAACCACATCTCAGAAGTGCCAGAAACGTGTTCATGAGATGCTGGAACCACACCCCGAACAGAAGGATACCACCTGCCAGAACCGCCTGAACCACCTCCTGAGCACGCCGGAACCACCTGCTCGACTCACCGGTACCAGCTCCCTGACACGCCAAAATCACCTGCTGGGTATGCCAGAACCACTTGGCGGACACTCCGGAATCATCTGCCTGACATGCCAGAACGAGCTGTCAGACACACCAGAACCAAGTGCCGGAGACGCCGGAAGCACCTGCCGAGCATGCCGGAGCCACCTGCTCGACTCGCCAGAACCACCTGACGGACACGCAAAAATCACCTGCCGGCTACGCCACAACCAGTTGGGGAACACTTCGGAATCACCTGCCGGGCTTGCTGGAACCACCTGCCGGTCATGCCAAAATCACCTGCCAACTACGCCAGTACCACTTGGCGGACACTGTGGAAACACCTGTCGGGCCGGCCAGAACGACATCTCAGACGTGCCAGAACCATGTGCATGAGATGCTGGAACCACAACCCGAACAGACGGAAAACACCTGCCAGACCCGTCTGAACAACCTGCCGAGCACGCCGGAGCTACCTGCTCGACTCGCCGGAACCACCTACCTGACATGCCAAAATCACCAGCCGGGTATGCCAGAACCACTTGGCGGACACTCCGGAATCATCTGCCGGACATGCAGGAACCAGCTCTCAGACACACCAGAACCACGTGCCGGAGACGCCGGAAGCACCTGCCGAGCATGCCGGAGCCACCTGCTCGACTCGCCAGAAACACCTGCCGGACACGCCAAAATCACCTGCCGGGTACGCCAGAACCACCTGGCGGACTCTCCGAAATCACCTGTCGCGCATGCCGGAACCACCTCTCAGACGTGCCGGTAGCACGTGCCGGACACGCCGGAATCACCTACCGGACAGACCGGAACCACCTGCCGAGCACGCCGGAGCCACCAGTTCGACTCGCTGGAACCACCTGCCGGACAGGCCAATATCAACTGCTGGCTATGCCTGAACCACCTGGGGGACGGTCCGGGATCACCTGCCAGCCATGGCGGAACCACCTCTCAGACGTACCAGAACCACCTGCCGGAGAAGCTGGAAACACGTCCTGGACAGACTGGAACCACGTGACGGCCATGCCTGAACCACCTGCCGAGCACGGCGGAACCTCCTGCCAGACACGCCAAAATCACCTGCGGGCTACGCCAGAACCACTTGGACGACTCTCCGAAATGACCTGCCGGGCATGTTGGAACCACCTCTCAGACGTGCCAGGAGCACGTGGCAGCCAGTCCGGAATCACCTGTTGGGCATACGCAACCACCTCTGAGACGTACCAGAACCACGTGCCGTGCACGCCGGAGCCACCTACCGGACAGACCGGAATCAACTTTTGGGCATGCCGGAACCGCCAGTCAGATGTGCCAGAAACACGTGCCGGAGACGCCGGAAGCACCTGCTGAGCACATCGCAACCACCTGTTCAACTCGCCTGAACCACCTGCCGGACACGCCAAAATCACCTGCCCGCTACACCAGCAACACTTCGGGGACAAGCCGGAATCACGTGAGGGGCATGCCGGCACAGCCTCTCAGACTGAACGTCCTGCCGGTCACCACAGAACCACCTGCCGGACAGACCGGAACCACCTGCCGGACACGCCGGAACCACCGGCTCGACCCGCCGGAACGACCGCTGGACATGCAAAATCACCTGCCGGCTACGCCGCAAACACTTGGCGAACACTCTGGAATCACCTGCCAGCCATGCCGGAACCACCTCTCAGATATGCCAGAACCACGTGCCAATGACCCCGGAAGCACCTGCCGAGCACGCCGGAACCACCTGCTCGACTCGCCAGAACCACCTGCCGGACACGCAAAAATCACCTGCCGGCTACGCCACAACCAGTTGGTGAACACTTTGGAATCACCTGCCAGGCGTGTTGGAACCACCTGCCAGTCATGCCAAAATCACCTGCCAACTACGCCAGAACCGCTTGGCGGACACTGTGGAAACACCTGTCGGGCCGGCCGGAACCACATCTCAGACGTGCCAGAACCATGTGCATGAGATGCTGGAACCACACCCCGAACAGAAGGATACCACCTGCCAGAACCGCCTGAAACACCTGCTGAGCACGCCGGAACCACCTGCTCGACTCACCGGTACCACCTCCCTGACACGCCAAAATCACCTGCTGGGTATGCCAGAACCACTTGGCGGACACTCCGGAATCACCTGCCGGGCATGCCGGAACCAGCTCTCAGACACACCAGAACCACGTGCCGGAGACGCCGGAAGCACCTGCCGAGCATGCCGGAGCCACCTGCTCGACTCGCCAGAAACACCTGCCGGACACGCCAAAATCACCTGCCGGGTACGCCAGAACCACCTGGCCGACACTACGGAATCACCTGCCGCGCATGCCGGAACCACCTCTCAGACGTGCCGGAAGCACGTGCCAGACACGCTGGAAACACCTACCGGACAGACCGGAACCACCTGCCAAGAACGCCGGAGCCACCTGTTCGACTCGCTGGAACCACCTGCCGGACAGGCCAATATCAACTGCTGGCTATGCCAGAACCACCTGGGGGACAGTCCGGGATCACCTGCCAGCCATGGCGGAACCACCTCTCAGACGTACCAGAACCACCTGCCGGAGAAGCTGGAAACACGTCCTGGACAGACTGGAACCACGTGACGGCCATGCCTGAACCACCTCCCGAGCACGGCCGAACCGCCTGCCGGACACGCCTAAATCACCTGCGGGCTACGCCAGAACCACTTGGACGACTCTCCGAAATGACCTGCCGGGTATGTTGGAACCACCTCTCAGACGTGCCAGAAGCACGTGGCGGACAGTCCGGAATCACCTGTTGGGCATACGCAACCACCTCTCACACGTACCAGTACCACGTGCCGAGCACGCCGGAATCACCTACCGGACAGACCGGAATCAAATTTTTGGGCATGCCGGAACCACCAGTCAGATGTGCCAGAAACACGTGCCGGAGACGCCGGAAGCACCTGCCGAGCACGTCGCAACCACCTGCTCAACTCGCCTGAACCACCTGCCGGACACGCCAAAATCACCTGCCCGCTACACCAGCACCACTTCGGGGACAAGCCGGAATCACGTGAGGGGCATGCCGGCACAGCCTCTCAGACTGAACCTCGTGCCGGACACCACAGAAATACCTGCCGGACAGACCGGAACCACCTGCCGGACACGCCGGGACCACCGGCTCGACCCGCCGGAACGACCGCTGGACATGCAAAATCACCTGCCGGCTACGCCGGAAACACTTGGCGAACACTCCGGAATCACCTGCCGGGCATGCCGGACCCACCTCACAGATATGCCAGAACCACGTGCCAATGACCCCGGAAGCACCTGCCGAGCACGCCGGAACCACCTGCTCGACTCGCCAGAACCACCTGCCGGACACGCAAAAATCACCTGCCGTCTACGCCACAACCAGTTGGGGAACACTTCGGAATCACCTGCCGGGCTTGCTGGAACCACCTGCCGGTCATGCCAAAATCACCTGCCAACTACGCCAGTACCACTTGGCGGACACTGTGGAAACACCTGTGGGGCCGGCCGGAACCACATCTCAGACGTGCCAGAACCATGTGCATGAGATGCTGGAACCACACCCCGAACAGACGGAAAACACCTGCCAGACCCGTCTGAACAACCTGATGAGCACGCCGGAGCCACCTGCTCGACTCGCCGGAACCACCTACCTGACATGCCCAAATCACCAGCCGGGTATGCCAGAACCACTTGGCGGACACTCCGGAATCATCTGCCGGACATGCCGGAACCAGCTCTCAGACACACCAGAAGCACGTGCCGGAGACGCCGGAAGCACCTGCCGAGCATGCCGGAGCCACCTGCTCGACTCGCCAGAAACACCTGCCGGACACGCCAAAATCACCTGCCGGGTAGGCCAGAACCACCTGGCGGACACTCCGAAATCACCTGTCGCGCATGCCGGAACCACCTCTCAGACGTGCCGGAAGCACGTGCCGGACACGCCGGAATCACCTACCGGACAGACCGGAACCACCTGCCGAGCACGCCGGAGCCACCTGTTCGACTCGCTGGAACCACCTGCCGGACAGGCCAATATCAACTGCTGGCTATGCCAGAACCACCTGGGGGACGGTCCGGAATCGCCTGCCAGCCATTTCGGAACCACCTCTCAGACGTACCAGAACCACCTGCCGGAGAAGCTGGAAACACGTCCTGGACAGTCTGGAACCACCTGCCGGCCAAGCCTGAACCACCTGCCAAGCACAACGGAACAACCTGCCAGACACGCCAAAATCACCTGCGTGTCATGCCAGAACCACTTGGAGGACTCTCTGGGATGACCTGCCGGGCATGCCGGAACCACCTCTCAGACGTGCCAGAACCATGTGGCGGACAGTCCGGAATCACCTGTTGGGCATGCGCAACCACCTCTGAGACGTACCAGAACCACATGCCGTGCAGGCTGGAACCACCTACCGGACAGACCGGAATCACCTTTCGGGCATGCCGGAACCACCTGTCAGATGTGCCAGAAACACGTGCCGGAGACGCCGGAAGCACCTGCCAAGCACGTTGGAACCACCTGCTAAACTCGCCTGAACCACCTGCCGGACATGCCAAAATCACCTGCCGACTATGCCAGAACCACTTGGCGAACACTCCGGAATCACTTGCCGGGCATGCAGGAACCACCTCTCACACATGCCAGAACCCCGTGCCAATGACCCCGGAAGCACCAGCCGAGCACGCCGGAACCACCTGCTCGACTCGCCAGAACCACCTGCCGATCACGCAAAAATCACCTGCCGGCTACGCCACAACCAGTTGGTGAACACTTTGGAATCACCTGCCAGGCTTGCTGGAACCACCTGCCAGTCATGCCAAAATCACCTGCCAACTACGTCAGAACCGCTTGGCGGACAATGCGGAAACACCTGTCGGGCCGGCTGGAACCACATCTCAGACGTGCCAGAAACGTGTTCATGAGATGCTGGAACCACACCCCGAACAGACGGATACCACCTGCCAGAACCGCCTGAACCACCTGCTGAGCACGCCGGAACCACCTGCTCGACTCACCGGTACCACCTCCCTGACACGCCAAAATCACCTGCTGGGTATGCCAGAACCACTTGGCGGACACTCCGGAATCATCTGCCGGACATGCCGGAACCAGCTCTCAGACACACCAGAACCAAGTGCCGGAGACGCCGGAAGCACCTGCCGAGCATGCCGGAGCCACCTGCTCGACTCGCCAGAAACACCTGCCGGACACGCCAAAATCACCTGCCGGGTATGCCAGAACCACCTGGCGGACACTACGGAATCACCTGCCGCGCATGCCGGAACCACCGCTCAGACGTGCCGGAAGCACGTGCCAGACACGCCGGAAACACCTACCGGACAGACCGGAACCACCTGCCAAGAACGCCGGAGCCACCTGTTCGACTCGCTGGAACCACCTGCCGGACAGGCCAATATCAACTGCTGGCTATGCCGGAACCACCTGGGGGACGGTCCGGGATCACCTGCCAGCCATGGCGGAACCACCTCTCAGACGTACCAGAACCACCTGCCGGAGAAGCTGGAAACACGTCCTGGACAGACTGGAACCACGTGGCGGCAATGCCTGAACCACCTGCCGAGCACGGTGGAACCACCTGCCGGACATGCCAAAATCACCTGCGGGCTACGCCAGAACCACTTGGACGACTCTCCGAAATGTCCTGCCGGGCATGTTGGAACCACCTCTCAGACGTGCCAGAAGCACGTGGCGGACAGGCCGGAATCACCTGTTGGTCATACGCAACCACCTCTGACACGTACCAGAACCACGTGCCGTGCACGCCGGAACCACCTACCGGACAGACCGGAATCAACTTTTGGGCATGCCGGAACCACCAGTCAGATGTGCCAGAAACACGTGCCGGAGACGCCGGAAGCACCTGCCGAGCACGTCGCAACCACCTGCTCAACTCGCCTGAACCACCTGCCGGACACGCCAAAATCACCTGCCCGCTACACCAGCACCACTTCGGGGACAAGCCGGAATCACGTGAGGGGCATGCTGGCACAGCCTCTCAGACTGAACCTCGTGCCGGACACCACAGAACCACCTGCCGGACAGACCGGAACCACCTGCCGGACACGCCGGAACCACCTGCGTGTTATGCCAGAACCACTTGGAGGACTCTCTGGGGTGACCTGCCGGGCATGCCGGAACCACCTCTCAGACGTGCCAGAACCATGTGGCGGACAGTCCGGAATCACCTGTTGGGCATGCGCAACCACCTCTGAGACGTACCAGAACCACATGCCGTGCAGGCTGGAACCACCTACCTGACAGACCGGAATCACCTTTCGGGCATGCCGGAACCACCTGTCAGATGTGCCAGAAACACGTGCCGGAGACGCCGGAAGCACCTGCCAAGCACGTTGGAACCACCTGCTCAACTCTCCTGAACCACCTGCCGGACATGCCAAAATCACCTGCCGACTATGCCAGAACCACTTGGCGAACACTCCGGAATCACTTGCCGGGCATGCAGGCACCACCTCTCACACATGCCAGAACCCCGTGCCAATGACCCTGGAAGCACCTGCCGAGCACGCGGGAACCACCTGCTCGACTCGCCAGAACCACCTGCCGGACAGGCCAATATCAACTGCTGGCTATGCCAGAACCTCCTGGGGGACGGTCCGGAATCACCTGCCAGCCATGGCGGAACCACCTCTCAGACGTACCAGAACCACCTGCCGGAGAAGCTGGAAACACGTCCTGGACAGACTGGAACCACGTGACGGCCATGCCTGAACCACCTGCCGAGCAGGGCGGAACCACCTGCCGGACACGCCAAAATCACCTGCGGGCTACGCCAGAACCACTTGGACGACTCTCCGAAATGACCTGCCGGGCATGTTGGAACCACCTCTCAGACGTGCCAGAAGCACGTGGCGGACAGTCCGGAATCACCTGTTGGGCATACGCAACCACCTCTGACACGTACCAGAACCACGTGCCGTGCACGCCGGAGCCACCTACCGGACAGACCGGAATCAACTTTTGGGCATGCCGGAACCACCATTCAGATGTGCCAGAAACACGTGCCGGAGATGCCGGAAGCACCTGCCGAGCACGTCGCAACCACCTGCTCAACTCACCTGAACCACCTGCCGGACACGCCAAAATCACCTGCCCGCTACACCAGCACCACTTCGGGGACAAGCCAGAATCACGTGAGTGGCATGCCGGCACAGCCTCTCAGACTGAACCTCGTGCCGGACACCACAGAACCACCTGCCGGACAGACCGGAACCACCTGCCGGACACGCCGGAACCACCGGCTCGACCCGCCGGAAAGACCGCTGGACATGCAAAATCACCTGCCGGCTACGCCGGAAACACTTGGCGAACAATCCGGAATCACCTGCCGGGCATGCCGGAACCACCTCACAGATATGCCAGAACCACGTGCCAATGACCCCTGAAGCACCTGCCGAGCACACCGGAACCACCTGCTCGACTCGCCAGAACCACCTGCCGGACACGCAGAAATCACATGCCGGCTACGCCACAACCAGTTGAGGAACACTTCGGAATCACATTCCGGGCTTGCTGGAACCACCTGACGGTCATGCCAAAATCACCTGACAACTACGCCAGTAAAACTTGGCGGACACTGTGGAAACACCTGTCGGGCCGGCCGGAACCACATCTCAGACGTGCCAGAACCATGTGCATGAGATGCTGGAACCACACCCCGAACAGACGGAAAACACCTGCCAGACCCGTCTGAACAACCTGCCGAGCACGCCGGAGCCACCTGCTCGACTCGCCGGAACCACCTACCTGACATGCCAAAATCACCAGCCGGGTATGCCAGAACCACTCGGCGGACACTCCGGAATCATCTGCCGGACATGCCGGAACCAGCTCTCAGACACACCAGAACCACGTGCCGGAGACGCCGGAAGCACCTGCCGAGCATGCCGGAGCCACCTGCTCGACTCGCCAGAAACACCTGCCGGACACGCCAAAATCACCTGCCGGGTAGGCCAGAACCACCTGGCGGACACTCCGAAATCACCTGTCGCGCATGCCGGAACCACCTCTCAGACGTGCCGGAAGCACGTGCCGGACACGCCGGAATCACCTACCGGACAGACCGGAACCACCTGCCGAGCACGCCGGAGCCACCTGTTCGACTCGCTGGAACCACCTGCCGGACAGGCCAATATCAACTGCTGGCTATGCCAGAACCACTTGGGGGACAGTCCGGGATCACCTGCCAGCCATGGCGGAACCACCTCTCAGACGTACCAGAACCACCTGCCGGAGAAGCTGGAAACACGTCCTGGACAGACTGGAACCACGTGACGGCCATGCCTGAACCACCTGCCGAGCACGGCGGAACCACCTGCCGGACACGCCAAAATCACCTGTGGACTATGCCAGAACCACTTGGACGACTCTCCGAAATTACCTGCCGGGCATGCCGGAACCACCTCTCAGATATGCCAGAACCACGTGCCAATGACCCCGGAAGCACCTGCCGAGCACGCCGGAACCACCTGTTCGACTCGCTGGAACCACCTGCCGGACAGGCCAATATCAACTGCTGGCTATGCCAGAACCTCCTGGGGGACGGTCCGGAATCACCTGCCAGCCATGGCGGAACCACCTCTCAGACGTACCAGAACCACCTGCCGGAGAAGCTGGAAACACGTCCTGGACAGACTGGAACCACGTGACGGCCATGCCTGAACCACCTGCCGAGCAGGGCGGAACCACCTGCCAGACACGCCAAAATCACCTGCGTGTTATGCCAGAACCACTTGGAGGACTCTCTGGGATGACCTGCCGGGCATGCCGGAACCACCTCTCAGACGTGCCACGACCATGTGGCGGGCAGTCCGGAATCACCTTTTGGGCATGCGCAACCACCTCTGAGACGTACCAGAACCACGTGCCGTGCACGCCGGAGCCACCTACCGGACAGACCGGAATCAACTTTTGGGCATGCCGGAACCACCAGTCAGATGTGCCAGAAACACGTGCCGGAGACGCCGGAAGCACCTGCCGAGCACGTCGCAACCACCTGCTCAACTCGCCTGAACCACCTGCCGGACACGCCAAAATCACCTGCCCGCTACACCAGCACCACTTCGGGGACAAGCCGGAATCACGTGAGGGGCATGCCGGCACAGCCTCTCAGACTGAACGTCATGCCGGTCACCACAGAACCACCTGCCGGACAGACCGGAACCACCTGCCGGACACGCCGGAACCACCGGCTCTACCCGCCGGAACGACCGCTGGACATGCAAAATCACCTGCCGGCTACGCCGCAAACACTTGGCGAACACTCCGGAATTACCTGCCGGGCATGCCGGAACCACCTCTCAGATATGCCAGAACCACGTGCCAATGACCCCGGAAGCACCTGCCGAGCACGCCAGAACCACCTGCCGGACACGCGTAAATCACCTTCCGGCTACGCCACAAGCAGTTGGGGAACACTTCGGAATCACCTGCCGGGCTTGCTGGAACCACCTGCCGGTCATGCCAAAATCACCTGCCAACTACGCCAGTACCACTTGGCGGACACTGTGGAAACACCTGTCGGGCCGGCCGGAACCACATCTCAGACGTGCCAGAACCATGTGCATGAGATGCTGGAACCACACCCCGAACAGGCGGAAAACACCTGCCAGACCCGTCTGAACAACCTGCCCAGCACGCCGGAGCCACCTGCTCGACTCGCCGGAACCACCTACCTGACATGCCCAAATCACCAGCCGGGTATGCCAGAACCACTTGGCGGACACTCCGGAATCATCTGCCGGACATGCCGGAACCAGCTCTCAGACACACCAGAACCACGTGCCGGAGACGCCAGAAGCACCTGCCGAGCATGCCGGAGCCACCTGCTCGACTCGCCAGAAACACCTGCCGGACACGCCAAAATCACCTGCCGGGTACGCCAGAACCACCTGGCGGACACTCCGAAATCACATGTCGCGCATGCCGGAACCACCTCTCAGACGTGCCGGAAGCACGTGCCGGACACGCTGGAATCACCTACCGGACAGACTGGAACCTCCTGCCGAGCACGCCGTAGCCACCTGTTCGACTCGCTGGAACCACCTGCCGGACAGGCCAATATCAACTGCTGGCTATGCCAGAACCACCTGGGGGACGGTCCGGCATCGCCTGCCAGCCGTGGCGGAACCACCTCTCAGACGTACCAGAACCACCTGCCGGAGAAGCTGGAAACACGTCCTGGACAGTCTGGAACCACCTGCCGGCCAAGCCTGAACCACCTGCCAAGCACAACGGAACAACCTGCCAGACACGCCAAAATCACCTGCGTGTTATGCCAGAACCACTTGGAGGACTCTCTGGGATGACCTGCCGGGCATGCCGGAACCACCTCTCAGACGTGCCAGAACCATGTGGCGGACAGTCCGGAATCACCTGATGGGCATGGGCAACCACCTCTGAGACGTACCAGAACCACATGCCGTGCAGGCTGGAACCACCTACCAGACAGACCGGAATCACCTTTCGGGCATGCCGGAACCACCTGTCAGATGTGCCAGAAATACGTGCCGGAGACGCCGGAAGCACCTGCCAAGCACGTTGGAACCACCTGCTCAACTCGCCTGAACCACCTGCCGGACATGCCAAAATCACATGCCGACTATGCCAGAACCACTTGGCGAACACTCCGGAATCACCTGCCGGGCATGCCGGAACCACCTCTCAGATATGCCAGAACCCCGTGCCAATGACCCTGGAAGCACCTGCCGAGCACGCGGGAACCACCTGCTCGACTCGCCAGAACCACCTGCCGGACACGCAAAAATCACCTGCCGGCTACGCCACAACCAGTTGGGGAACACTTCGGAATCACCTGCCGGGCTTGCTGGAACCACCTGCCGGTCATGCCAAAATCACCTGCCAACTATGCCAGTACCACTTGGCGGACACTGTGGAAACACCTGTGGGGCCGGCCGGAACCACATCTCAGACGTGCCAGAACCATGTGCATGAGATGCTGGAACCACACCCCGAACAGACGGAAAACACCTGCCAGACCCGTCTGAACAACCTGCCGAGCACGCCGGAGCCACCTGCTCGACTCGCCGGAACCACCTACCTGACATGCCCAAATCACCAGCCGGGTATGCCAGAACCACTTGGCGGACACTCCGGAATCATCTGCCGGACATGCCGGAACCAGCTCTCAGACACACCAGAAACACGTGCCAGAGACGCCGGAAGCACCTGCCGAGCATGCCGGAGCCACCTGCTCGACTCGCCAGAAACACCTGCCGGACACGCCAAAATCACCTGCCTGGTACGCCAGAACCACCTGGCGGACACTCCGAAATCACCTGTCGCGCATGCCGGAACCACCTCTCAGACGTGCCGGTAGCACGTGCCGGACGCGCCGGAATCACCTACCGGACAGACCGGAACCACCTGCCGAGCACGCCGGAGCCACCTGTTCGACTCGCTGGAACCACCTGCCGGACAGGCCAATATCAACTGCTGGCTATGCCAGAACCACTTGGGGGACAGTCCGGGATCACCTGCCAGCCATGGCGGAACCACCTCTCAGACGTACCAGAACCACCTGCCGGAGAAGCTGGAAACACGTCCTGGACAGACTGGAACCACGTGACGGCCATGCCTGAACCACCTGCCGAGCACGGCGGAACCACCTGCCGGACACGCCAAAATCACCTGCGGACTATGCCAGAACCACTTGGACGACTCTCCGAAATTACCTGCCGGGCATGCCGGAACCACCTCTCAGATATGCCAGAACCACGTGCCAATGACCCCGGAAGCACCTGCCGAGCACGCCGGAACCACCTGTTCGACTCGCTGGAACCACCTGCCGGACAGGCCAATATCAACTGCTGGCTATGCCAGAACCTCCTGGGGGACGGTCCGGAATCACCTGCCAGCCATGGCGGAACCACCTCTCAGACGTACCAGAACCACCTGCCGGAGAAGCTGGAAACACGTCCTGGACAGACTGGAACCACGTGACGGCCATGCCTGAACCACCTGCCGAGCAGGGCGGAACCACCTGCCAGACACGCCAAAATCACCTGCGTGTTATGCCAGAACCACTTGGAGGACTCTCTGGGATGACCTGCCGGGCATGCCGGAACCACCTCTCAGACGTGCCACGACCATGTGGCGGGCAGTCCGGAATCACCTTTTGGGCATGCGCAACCACCTCTGAGACGTACCAGAACCACGTGCCGTGCACGCCGGAGCCACCTACCGGACAGACCGGAATCAACTTTTGGGCATGCCGGAACCACCAGTCAGATGTGCCAGAAACACGTGCCGGAGACGCCGGAAGCACCTGCCGAGCACGTCGCAACCACCTGCTCAACTCGCCTGAACCACCTGCCGGACACGCCAAAATCACCTGCCCGCTACACCAGCACCACTTCGGGGACAAGCCGGAATCACGTGAGGGGCATGCCGGCACAGCCTCTCAGACTGAACGTCATGCCGGTCACCACAGAACCACCTGCCGGACAGACCGGAACCACCTGCCGGACACGCCGGAACCACCGGCTCTACCCGCCGGAACGACCGCTGGACATGCAAAATCACCTGCCGGCTACGCCGCAAACACTTGGCGAACACTCCGGAATTACCTGCCGGGCATGCCGGAACCACCTCTCAGATATGCCAGAACCACGTGCCAATGACCCCGGAAGCACCTGCCGAGCACGCCAGAACCACCTGCCGGACACGCGTAAATCACCTTCCGGCTACGCCACAAGCAGTTGGGGAACACTTCGGAATCACCTGCCGGGCTTGCTGGAACCACCTGCCGGTCATGCCAAAATCACCTGCCAACTACGCCAGTACCACTTGGCGGACACTGTGGAAACACCTGTCGGGCCGGCCGGAACCACATCTCAGACGTGCCAGAACCATGTGCATGAGATGCTGGAACCACACCCCGAACAGACGGAAAACACCTGCCAGACCCGTCTGAACAACCTGCCGAGCACGCCGGAGCCACCTGCTCAACTCGCCGGAACCACCTACCTGACATGCCCAAATCAGCAGCCGGGTATGCCAGAACCACTTGGCGGACACTCCGGAATCATCTGCCGGACATGCCGGAACCAGCTCTCAGACACACCAGAACCAAGTGACGGAGACGCCGGAAGCACCTGCCGAGCATGCCGGAGCCACCTGCTCGACTCGCCAGAAACACCTGCCGGACACGCCAAAATCACCTGCCGGGTATGCCAGAACCACCAGGCGGACACTACGGAATCACCTGCCGCGCATGCCGGAACCACCTCTCAGATATGCCAGAACCACGTGCCAATGACCCCGGAAGCACCTGCCGAGCACGCCGGAACCACCTGCTCGACTCGCCAGAACCACCTGCCGGACACGCAAAAATCACCTGCCAGGCGACGCCACAACCAGTTGCGGAACACTTCGGAATCACCTGCCGGGCTTGCTGGAACCACCTGCCGGTCATGCCAAAATCACCTGCCAACTACGCCAGTACCACTTGGCGGACACTGTGGAAACACCTGTCGGGCCGGCCGGAACCACATCTCAGACGTGCCAGAACCATGTGCATGAGATGCTGGAACCACACCCCGAACAGGCGGAAAACACCTGCCAGACCCGTCTGAACAACCTGCCCAGCACGCCGGAGCCACCTGCTCGACTCGCCGGAACCACCTACCTGACATGCCCAAATCACCAGCCGGGTATGCCAGAACCACTTGGCGGACACTCCGGAATCATCTGCCGGACATGCCGGAACCAGCTCTCAGACACACCAGAACCACGTGCCGGAGACGCCAGAAGCACCTGCCGAGCATGCCGGAGCCACCTGCTCGACTCGCCAGAAACACCTGCCGGACACGCCAAAATCACCTGCCGGGTACGCCAGAACCACCTGGCGGACACTCCGAAATCACATGTCGCGCATGCCGGAACCACCTCTCAGACGTGCCGGAAGCACGTGCCGGACACGCTGGAATCACCTACCGGACAGACTGGAACCTCCTGCCGAGCACGCCGTAGCCACCTGTTCGACTCGCTGGAACCACCTGCCGGACAGGCCAATATCAACTGCTGGCTATGCCAGAACCACCTGGGGGACGGTCCGGAATCGCCTGCCAGCCGTGGCGGAACCACCTCTCAGACGTACCAGAACCACCTGCCGGAGAAGCTGGAAACACGTCCTGGACAGTCTGGAACCACCTGCCGGCCAAGCCTGAACCACCTGCCAAGCACAACGGAACAACCTGCCAGACACGCCAAAATCACCTGCGTGTTATGCCAGAACCACTTGGAGGACTCTCTGGGATGACCTGCCGGGCATGCCGGAACCACCTCTCAGACGTGCCAGAACCATGTGGCGGACAGTCCGGAATCACCTGATGGGCATGGGCAACCACCTCTGAGACGTACCAGAACCACATGCCGTGCAGGCTGGAACCACCTACCAGACAGACCGGAATCACCTTTCGGGCATGCCGGAACCACCTGTCAGATGTGCCAGAAATACGTGCCGGAGACGCCGGAAGCACCTGCCAAGCACGTTGGAACCACCTGCTCAACTCGCCTGAACCACCTGCCGGACATGCCAAAATCACATGCCGACTATGCCAGAACCACTTGGCGAACACTCCGGAATCACCTGCCGGGCATGCCGGAACCACCTCTCAGATATGCCAGAACCCCGTGCCAATGACCCTGGAAGCACCTGCCGAGCACGCGGGAACCACCTGCTCGACTCGCCAGAACCACCTGCCGGACACGCAAAAATCACCTGCCGGCTACGCCACAACCAGTTGGGGAACACTTCGGAATCACCTGCCGGGCTTGCTGGAACCACCTGCCGGTCATGCCAAAATCACCTGCCAACTATGCCAGTACCACTTGGCGGACACTGTGGAAACACCTGTGGGGCCGGCCGGAACCACATCTCAGACGTGCCAGAACCATGTGCATGAGATGCTGGAACCACACCCCGAACAGACGGAAAACACCTGCCAGACCCGTCTGAACAACCTGCCGAGCACGCCGGAGCCACCTGCTCGACTCGCCGGAACCACCTACCTGACATGCCAAAATCACCAGCCGGGTATGCCAGAACCACTTGGCGGACACTCCGGAATCATCTGCCGGACATGCCGGAACCAGCTCTCAGACACACCAGAAACACGTGCCAGAGACGCCGGAAGCACCTGCCGAGCATGCCGGAGCCACCTGCTCGACTCGCCAGAAACACCTGCCGGACACGCCAAAATCACCTGCCTGGTACGCCAGAACCACCTGGCGGACACTCCGAAATCACCTGTCGCGCATGCCGGAACCACCTCTCAGACGTGCCGGAAGCACGTGCCGGACGCGCCGGAATCACCTACCGGACAGACCGGAACCACCTGCCGAGCACGCCGGAGCCACCTGTTCGACTCGCTGGAACCACCTGCCGGACAGGCCAATATCAACTGCTGGCTATGCCAGAACCACTTGGGGGACAGTCCGGGATCACCTGCCAGCCATGGCGGAACCACCTCTCAGACGTACCAGAACCACCTGCCGGAGAAGCTGGAAACACGTCCTGGACAGACTGGAACCACGTGACGGCCATGCCTGAACCACCTGCCGAGCACGGCGGAACCACCTGCCGGACACGCCAAAATCACCTGCGGACTATGCCAGAACCACTTGGACGACTCTCCGAAATTACCTGCCGGGCATGCCGGAACCACCTCTCAGATATGCCAGAACCACGTGCCAATGACCCCGGAAGCACCTGCCGAGCACGCCGGAACCACCTGTTCGACTCGCTGGAACCACCTGCCGGACAGGCCAATATCAACTGCTGGCTATGCCAGAACCTCCTGGGGGACGGTCCGGAATCACCTGCCAGCCGTGGCGGAACCACCTCTCAGACGTACCAGAACCACCTGCCGGAGAAGCTGGAAACACGTCCTGGACAGACTGGAACCACGTGACGGCCATGCCTGAACCACCTGCCGAGCAGGGCGGAACCACCTGCCGGACACGCCAAAATCACCTGCGGGCTACGCCAGAACCACTTGGACGACTCTCCGAAATGACCTGCCGGGCATGTTGGAACCACCTCTCAGACGTGCCAGAAGCACGTGGCGGACAGTCCGGAATCACCTGTTGGGCATACGCAACCACCTCTGACACGTACCAGAACCACGTGCCGTGCACGCCGGAGCCACCTACCGGACAGACCGGAATCAACTTTTGGGCATGCCGGAACCACCATTCAGATGTGCCAGAAACACGTGCCGGAGATGCCGGAAGCACCTGCCGAGCACGTCGCAACCACCTGCTCAACTCACCTGAACCACCTGCCGGACACGCCAAAATCACCTGCCCGCTACACCAGCACCACTTCGGGGACAAGCCAGAATCACGTGAGTGGCATGCCGGCACAGCCTCTCAGACTGAACCTCGTGCCGGACACCACAGAACCACCTGCCGGACAGACCGGAACCACCTGCCGGACACGCCGGAACCACCGGCTCGACCCGCCGGAAAGACCGCTGGACATGCAAAATCACCTGCCGGCTACGCCGGAAACACTTGGCGAACAATCCGGAATCACCTGCCGGGCATGCCGGAACCACCTCACAGATATGCCAGAACCACGTGCCAATGACCCCTGAAGCACCTGCCGAGCACGCCGGAACCACCTGCTCGACTCGCCAGAACCACCTGCCGGACACGCAGAAATCGCATGCCGGCTACGCCACAACCAGTTGAGGAACACTTCGGAATCACATTCCGGGCTTGCTGGAACCACCTGACGGTCATGCCAAAATCACCTGCCAACTACGCCAGTACCACTTGGCGGACACTGTGGAAACACCTGTCGGGCCGGCCGGAACCACATCTCAGACGTGCCAGAACCATGTGCATGAGATGCTGGAACCACACCCCGAAAAGACGGAAAACACCTGCCAGACCCGTCTGAACAACCTGCCGAGCACGCCGGAGCCACCTGCTCGACTCGCCGGAACCACCTACCTGACATGCCCAAATCACCAGCCGGGTATGCCAGAACCACTCGGCGGACACTCCGGAATCATCTGCCGGACATGCCGGAACCAGCTCTCAGACACACCAGAACCACGTGCCGGAGACGCCGGAAGCACCTGCCGAGCATGCCGGAGCCACCTGCTCGACTCGCCAGAAACACCTGCCGGACACGCCAAAATCACCTGCCGGGTACGCCAGAACCACCTGGCCGACACTCCTAAATCACCTGTCGCGCATGCCGGAACCACCTCTCAGACGTGCCGGAAGCACGTGCCGGACACGCCGGAATCACCTACCGGACAGACCGGAACCACCTGCCGAGCACGCCGGAGCCACCTGTTCGACTCGCTGGAACCACCTGCCGGACAGGCCAATATCAACTGCTGGCTATGCCAGAACCACCTGGGGGACAGTCCGGGATCACCTGCCAGCCATGGCGGAACCACCTCTCAGACGTACCAGAACCACCTGCCGGAGAAGCTGGAAACACGTCCTGGACAGACTGGAACCACGTGACGGCCATGCCTGAACCACCTGCCGAGCACGGCGGAACCACCTGCCGGACACGCCAAAATCACCTGCGGACTATGCCAGAACCACTTGGACGACTCTCCGAAATTACCTGCCGGGCATGCCGGAACCACCTCTCAGATATGCCAGAACCACGTGCCAATGACCCCGGAAGCACCTGCCGAGCACGCCGGAACCACCTGTTCGACTCGCTGGAACCACCTGCCGGACAGGCCAATATCAACTGCTGGCTATGCCAGAACCTCCTGGGGGACGGTCCGGAATCACCTGCCAGCCATGGCGGAACAACCTCTCAGACGTACCAGAACCACCTGCCGGAGAAGCTGGAAACACGTCCTGGACAGACTGGAACCACGTGACGGCCATGCCTGAACCACCTGCCGAGCAGGGCGGGACCACCTGCCAGACACGCCAAAATCACCTGCGTGTTATGCCAGAACCACTTGGAGGACTCTCTGGGATGACCTGCCGGGCATGCCGGAACCACCTCTCAGACGTGCCACAACCATGTGGCGGGCAGTCCGGAATCACCTTTTGGGCATGCGCAACCACCTCTGAGACGTACCAGAACCACGTGCCGTGCACGCCGGAGCCACCTACCGGACAGACCGGAATCAACTTTTGGGCATGCCGGAACCACCAGTCAGATGTGCCAGAAACACGTGCCGGAGACGCCGGAAGCACCTGCCGAGCACGTCGCAACCACCTGCTCAACTCGCCTGAACCACCTGCCGGACACGCCAAAATCACCTGCCCGCTACACCAGCACCACTTCGGGGACAAGCCGGAATCACGTGAGGGGCATGCCGGCACAGCCTCTCAGACTGAACGTCATGCCGGTCACCACAGAACCACCTGCCGGACAGACCGGAACCACCTGCCGGACACGCCGGAACCACCGGCTCTACCCGCCGGAACGACCGCTGGACATGCAAAATCACCTGCCGGCTACGCCGCAAACACTTGGCGAACACTCCGGAATTACCTGCCGGGCATGCCGGAACCACCTCTCAGATATGCCAGAACCACGTGCCAATGACCCCGGAAGCACCTGCCGAGAACGCCAGAACCACCTGCCGGATACGCGTAAATCACCTTCCGGCTACGCCACAAGCAGTTGGGGAACACTTCGGAATCACCTGCCGGGCTTGCTGGAACCACCTGCCGGTCATGCCAAAATCACCTGCCAACTACGCCAGTACCACTTGGCGGACACTGTGGAAACACCTGTCGGGCCGGCCGGAACCACATCTCAGACGTGCCAGAACCATGTGCATGAGATGCTGGAACCACACCCCGAACAGACGGAAAACACCTGCCAGACCCGTCTGAACAACCTGCCGAGCACGCCGGAGCCACCTGCTCAACTCGCCGGAACCACCTACCTGACATGCCCAAATCAGCAGCCGGGTATGCCAGAACCACTTGGCGGACACTCCGGAATCATCTGCCGGACATGCCGGAACCAGCTCTCAGACACACCAGAACCAAGTGACGGAGACGCCGGAAGCACCTGCCGAGCATGCCGGAGCCACCTGCTCGACTCGCCAGAAACACCTGCCGGACACGCCAAAATCACCTGCCGGGTATGCCAGAACCACCAGGCGGACACTACGGAATCACCTGCCGCGCATGCCGGAACCACCTCTCAGATATGCCAGAACCACGTGCCAATGACCCCGGAAGCACCTGCCGAGCACGCCGGAACCACCTGCTCGACTCGCCAGAACCACCTGCCGGACACGCAAAAATCACCTGCCGGCTACGCCACAACCAGTTGCGGAACACTTCGGAATCACCTGCCGGGCTTGCTGGAACCACCTGCCGGTCATGCCAAAATCACCTGCCAACTACGCCAGTACCACTTGGCGGACACTGTGGAAACACCTGTCGGGCCGGCCGGAACCACATCTCAGACGTGCCAGAACCATGTGCATGAGATGCTGGAACCACACCCCGAACAGACGGAAAACACCTGCCAGACCCGTCTGAACAACCTGCCGAGCACGCCGGAGCCACCTGCTCGACTCGCCGGAACCACCTACCTGACATGCCCAAATCACCAGCCGGGTATGCCAGAACCACTTGGCGGACACTCCGGAATCATCTGCCGGACATGCCGGAACCAGCTCTCAGACACACCAGAACCACGTGCCGGAGACGCCAGAAGCACCTGCCGAGCATGCCGGAGCCACCTGCTCGACTCGCCAGAAACACCTGCCGGACACGCCAAAATCACCTGCCGGGTACGCCAGAACCACCTGGCGGACACTCCGAAATCACCTGTCGCGCATGCCGGAACCACCTCTCAGACGTGCCGGAAGCACGTGCCGGACACGCTGGAATCACCTACCGGACAGACTGGAACCTCCTGCCGAGCACGCCGTAGCCACCTGTTCGACTCGCTGGAACCACCTGCTGGACAGGCCAATATCAACTGCTGGCTATGCCAGAACCACCTGGGGGACGGTCCGGAATCGCCTGCCAGCCGTGGCGGAACCACCTCTCAGACGTACCAGAACCACCTGCCGGAGAAGCTGGAAACACGTCCTGGACAGTCTGGAACCACCTGCCGGCCAAGCCTGAACCACCTGCCAAGCACAACGGAACAACCTGCCAGACACGCCAAAATCACCTGCGTGTTATGCCAGAACCACTTGGAGGACTCTCTGGGATGACCTGCCAGGCATGCCGGAACCACCTCTCAGACGTGCCAGAACCATGTGTCGGACAGTCCGGAATCACCTGATGGGCATGGGCAACCACCTCTGAGACGTACCAGAACCACATGCCGTGCAGGCTGGAACCACCTACCAGACAGACCGGAATCACCTTTCGGGCATGCCGGAACCACCTGTCAGATGTGCCAGAAATACGTGCCGGAGACGCCGGAAGCACCTGCCAAGCACGTTGGAACCACCTGCTCAACTCGCCTGAACCACCTGCCGGACATGCCAAAATCACATGCCGACTATGCCAGAACCACTTGGCGAACACTCCGGAATCACCTGCCGGGCATGCCGGAACCACCTCTCAGATATGCCAGAACCCCGTGCCAATGACCCTGGAAGCACCTGCCGAGCACGCGGGAACCACCTGCTCGACTCGCCAGAACCACCTGCCGGACACGCAAAAATCACCTGCCGGCTACGCCACAACCAGTTGGGGAACACTTCGGAATCACCTGCCGGGCTTGCTGGAACCACCTGCCGGTCATGTCAAAATCACCTGCCAACTATGCCAGTACCACTTGGCGGATACTGTGGAAACACCTGTCGGGCCGGCCAGAACCACATCTCAGACGTGCCAGAACCATGTGCATGAGATGCTGGAACCACACCCCGAACAGACGGAAAACACCTGAGAGACCCGTCTGAACAACCTGCCGAGCACGCCGGAGCCACCTGCTCGACTCGCCGGAACCACCTACCTGACATGCCAAAATCACCAGCCGGGTATGCCAGAACCACTTGGCGGACACTCCGGAATCATCTGCCGGACATGCCGGAACCAGCTCTCAGACACACCAGAAACACGTGCCAGAGACGCCGGAAGCACCTGCCGAGCATGCCGGAGCCACCTGCTCGACTCGCCAGAAACACCTGCCGGACACGCCAAAATCACCTGCCTGGTACGCCAGAACCACCTGGCGGACACTCCGAAATCACCTGTCGCGCATGCCGGAACCACCTCTCAGACGTGCCGGAAGCACGTGCCGGACGCGCCGGAATCACCTACCGGACAAACCGGAACCACCTGCCGAGCACGCCGGAGCCACCTGTTCGACTCGCTGGAACCACCTGCCGGACAGGCCAATATCAACTGCTGGCTATGCCAGAACCACCTGGGGGACGGTCCGGAATCACCTGCCAGCCATGGCGGAACCACCTCTCAGACGTACCAGAACCACCTGCCGGAGAAGCTGGAAACACGTCCTGGACAGACTGGAACCACGTGACGGCCATGCCTGAACCACCTGCCGAGCATGGCGGAACCACCTGCCGGACACGCCAAAATCACCTGCGGACTATGCCAGATCCACTTGGACGACTCTCCGAAATTACCTGCCGGGCATGCCGGAACCACCTCTCAGATATGCCAGAACCACGTGCCAATGACCCCGGAAGCACCTGCCGAGCACGCCGGAACCACCTGTTCGACTCGCTGGAACCACCTGCCGGACAGGCCAATATCAACTGCTGGCTATGCCAGAACCTCCTGGGGGACGGTCCGGAATCACCTGCCAGCCATGGCGGAACCACCTCTCAGACGTACCAGAACCACCTGCCGGAGAAGCTGGAAACACGTCCTGGACAGACTGGAACCACGTGACGGCCATGCCTGAACCACCTGCCGAGCAGGGCGGAACCACCTGCCGGACACGCCAAAATCACCTGCGGGCTACGCCAGAACCACTTGGACGACTCTCCGAAATGACCTGCCGGGCATGTTGGAACCACCTCTCAGACGTGCCAGAAGCACGTGGCGGACAGTCCGGAATCACCTGTTGGGCATACGCAACCACCTCTGACACGTACCAGAACCACGTGCCGTGCACGCCGGAGCCACCTACCGGACAGACCGGAATCAACTTTTGGGCATGCCGGAACCACCATTCAGATGTGCCAGAAACACGTGCCGGAGATGCCGGAAGCACCTGCCGAGCACGTCGCAACCACCTGCTCAACTCACCTGAACCACCTGCCGGACACGCCAAAATCACCTGCCCGCTACACCAGCACCACTTCGGGGACAAGCCAGAATCACGTGAGTGGCATGCCGGCACAGCCTCTCAGACTGAACCTCGTGCCGGACACCACAGAACCACCTGCCGGACAGACCGGAACCACCTGCCGGACACGCCGGAACCACCGGCTCGACCCGCCGGAAAGACCGCTGGACATGCAAAATCACCTGCCGGCTACGCCGGAAACACTTGGCGAACACTCCGGAATCACCTGCCGGGCATGCCGGAACCACCTCACAGATATGCCAGAACCACGTGCCAATGACCCCTGAAGCACCTGCCGAGCACGCCGGAACCACCTGCTCGACTCGCCAGAACCACCTGCCGGACACGCAGAAATCACATGCCGGCTACGCCACAACCAGTTGAGGAACACTTCGGAATCACATTCCGGGCTTGCTGGAACCACCTGACGGTCATGCCAAAATCACCTGCCAACTACGCCAGTACCACTTGGCGGACACTGTGGAAACACCTGTCGGGCCGGCCGGAACCACATCTCAGACGTGCCAGAACCATGTGCATGAGATGCTGGAACCACACCCCGAAAAGACGGAAAACACCTGCCAGACCCGTCTGAACAACCTGCCGAGCACGCCGGAGCCACCTGCTCGACTCGCCGGAACCACCTACCTGACATGCCCAAATCACCAGCCGGGTATGCCAGAACCACTTGGCGGACACTCCGGAATCATCTGCCGGACATGCCGGAACCAGCTCTCAGACACACCAGAACCACGTGCCGGAGACGCCGGAAGCACCTGCCGAGCATGCCGGAGCCACCTGCTCGACTCGCCAGAAACACCTGCCGGACACGCCAAAATCACCTGCCGGGTACGCCAGAACCACCTGGCGGACACTCCGAAATCACCTGTCGCGCATCCCGGAACCACCTCTCAGACGTGCCGGAAGCACGTGCCGGACGCACCGGAATCACTTACCGGACAGACCGGAACCACCTGCCGAGCATGCCGGAGACACCTGTTCGACTCGCTGGAACCACCTGCCGGACAGGCCAATATTAACTGCTGGCCATGCCAGAACCACCTGGGGGACGGTCCGGAATCACCTGCCAGCCATGGCGGAACCACCTCTCAGACGTACCAGAACCACCTGCCGGAGAAGCTGTAAACACGTCCTGGACAGACTGGAACCACCTGCCGGCCAAGCCTGAACCACCTGCCAAGCACAACGGAACAACCTGCCAGACACGCCAAAACCACCTACGTGTTATGCCAGAACCACTTGGAGGACTCTCCGAAATGACCTGCCGGGCATGTTGGAACCACCTCTCAGACGTGCCAGAAGCACGTGGCCGACAGTCCGGAATCACCTGTTGGGCATACGCAACCACCTCTGAGACGTACCAGAACCATGTGCCGTGCATGCCGGAGCCACCTACCGGACAGACCGGAATCAACTTTTGGGCATGCCGGAACCACCAGTCAGATGTGCCAGAAACACGTGCCGGAGACGCCGGAAGCACCTGCCGAGCACGTCGCAACCACCTGCTCAACTAGCCTGAACCACCTTCCAGACACGCCAAAATCACCTGCCCGCTACACCAGCACCACTTCGGGGACAAGCCAGAATCACGTGAGGGGCATGCCGGCACAGCCTCTCAGACTGAACGTCGTGCCGGACACCACAGAACCACCTGCCGGACAGACCGGAACCACCTGCCGGACACGCCGGAACCACCGGCTCGACCCGCCGGAACGACCGCTGGACATGCAAAATCACCTGCCGGCTACGCCGCAAACACTTGGCGAACACTCCGGAATTACCTGCCGGGCATGCCGGAACCACCTCTCAGATATGCCAGAACCACGTGCCAATGACCCCGGAAGCACCTGCCGAGCACGCCAGAACCACCTGCCGGATACGCGTAAATCACCTTCCGGCTACGCCACAAGCAGTTGGGGAACACTTCGGAATCACCTGCCGGGCTTGCTGGAACCACCTGCCGGTCATGCCAAAATCACCTGCCAACTACGCCAGTACCACTTGGCGGACACTGTGGAAACACCTGTCGGGCCGGCCGGAACCACATCTCAGACGTGCCAGAACCATGTGCATGAGATGCTGGAACCACACCCCGAACAGACGGAAAACACCTGCCAGACCCGTCTGAACAACCTGCCGAGCACGCCGGAGCCACCTGCTCAACTCGCCGGAACCACCTACCTGACATGCCCAAATCAGCAGCCGGGTATGCCAGAACCACTTGGCGGACACTCCGGAATCATCTGCCGGACATGCCGGAACCAGCTCTCAGACACACCAGAACCAAGTGACGGAGACGCCGGAAGCACCTGCCGAGCATGCCGGAGCCACCTGCTCGACTCGCCAGAAACACCTGCCGGACACGCCAAAATCACCTGCCGGGTATGCCAGAACCACCAGGCGGACACTACGGAATCACCTGCCGCGCATGCCGGAACCACCTCTCAGATATGCCAGAACCACGTGCCAATGACCCCGGAAGCACCTGCCGAGCACGCCGGAACCACCTGCTCGACTCGCCAGAACCACCTGCCGGACACGCAAAAATCACCTGCCGGCTACGCCACAACCAGTTGCGGAACACTTCGGAATCACCTGCCGGGCTTGCTGGAACCACCTGCCGGTCATGCCAAAATCACCTGCCAACTACGCCAGTACCACTTGGCGGACACTGTGGAAACACCTGTCGGGCCGGCCGGAACCACATCTCAGACGTGCCAGAACCATGTGCATGAGATGCTGGAACCACACCCCGAACAGACGGAAAACACCTGCCAGACCCGTCTGAACAACCTGCCGAGCACGCCGGAGCCACCTGCTCGACTCGCCGGAACCACCTACCTGACATGCCCAAATCACCAGCCGGGTATGCCAGAACCACTTGGCGGACACTCCGGAATCATCTGCCGGACATGCCGGAACCAGCTCTCAGACACACCAGAACCACGTGCCGGAGACGCCAGAAGCACCTGCCGAGCATGCCGGAGCCACCTGCTCGACTCGCCAGAAACACCTGCCGGACACGCCAAAATCACCTGCCGGGTACGCCAGAACCACCTGGCGGACACTCCGAAATCACATGTCGCGTATTCCGGAACCACCTCTCAGACGTGCCGGAAGCACGTGCCGGACACGCTGGAATCACCTACCGGACAGACTGGAACCTCCTGCCGAGCACGCCGTAGCCACCTGTTCGACTCGCTGGAACCACCTGCCGGACAGGCCAATATCAACTGCTGGCTATGCCAGAACCACCTGGGGGACGGTCCGGAATCGCCTGCCAGCCGTGGCGGAACCACCTCTCAGACGTACCAGAACCACCTGCCGGAGAAGCTGGAAACACGTCCTGGACAGTCTGGAACCACCTGCCGGCCAAGCCTGAACCACCTGCCAAGCACAACGGAACAACCTGCCAGACACGCCAAAATCACCTGCGTGTTATGCCAGAACCACTTGGAGGACTCTCTGGGATGACCTGCCGGGCATGCCGGAACCACCTCTCAGACGTGCCAGAACCATGTGTCGGACAGTCCGGAATCACCTGATGGGCATGGGCAACCACCTCTGAGACGTACCAGAACCACATGCCGTGCAGGCTGGAACCACCTACCAGACAGACCGGAATCACCTTTCGGGCATGCCGGAACCACCTGTCAGATGTGCCAGAAATACGTGCCGGAGACGCCGGAAGCACCTGCCAAGCACGTTGGAACCACCTGCTCAACTCGCCTGAACCACCTGCCGGACACGCCAAAATCACCTGCGGGCTACGCCAGAACCACTTGGACGACTCTCCGAAATGACCTGCCGGGCATGTTGGAACCACCTCTCAGACGTGCCAGAAGCACGTGGCGGACAGTCCGGAATCACCTGTTGGGCATACGCAACCACCTCTGACACGTACCAGAACCACGTGCCGTGCACGCCGGAGCCACCTACCGGACAGACCGGAATCAACTTTTGGGCATGCCGGAACCACCATTCAGATGTGCCAGAAACACGTGCCGGAGATGCCGGAAGCACCTGCCGAGCACGTCGCAACCAGCTGCTCAACTCACCTGAACCACCTGCCGGACACGCCAAAATCACCTGCCCGCTACACCAGCACCACTTCGGGGACAAGCCAGAATCACGTGAGTGGCATGCCGGCACAGCCTCTCAGACTGAACCTCGTGCCGGACACCACAGAACCACCTGCCGGACAGACCGGAACCACCTGCCGGACACGCCGGAACCACCGGCTCGACCTGCCGGAAAGACCGCTGGACATGCAAAATCACCTGCCGGCTACGCCGGAAACACTTGGCGAACAATCCGGAATCACCTGCCGGGCATGCCGGAACCACCTCACAGATATGCCAGAACCACGTGCCAATGACCCCTGAAGCACCTGCCGAGCACGCCGGAACCACCTGCTCGACTCGCCAGAACCACCTGCCGGACACGCAGAAATCACATGCCCGCTACGCCACAACCAGTTGAGGAACACTTCGGAATCACATTCCGGGCTTGCTGGAACCACCTGACGGTCATGCCAAAATCACCTGCCAACTACGCCAGTACCACTTGGCGGACACTGTGGAAACACCTGTCGGGCCGGCCGGAACCACATCTCAGACGTGCCAGAACCATGTGCATGAGATGCTGGAACCACACCCCGAAAAGACGGAAAACACCTGCCAGACCCGTCTGAACAACCTGCCGAGCACGCCGGAGCCACCTGCTCGACTCGCCGGAACCACCTACCTGACACGCCAAAATCACCTGCTGGGTATGCCAGAACCAATTGGCGGAAACTCCGGAATCATCTGCCGGACATGCCGGAACCAGCTCTCAGACACACCAGAACCAAGTGCCGGAGACGCCGGAAGCACCAGCCGAGCATACCGGAGCCACCTGCTCGACTCGCCAGAACCACCTGCCGGACACGCCAAAATCACCTGCCGGGTACGCCAGAACCACCTGGAGGACACTCCGAAATCACCTGTCGCGCATGCCGGAACCACCTCTCAGACGTGCCGGAAGCACGTGCCGGACACGCCGGAATCACCTACCGGACAGACCGGAACCACCTGCCGAGCACGCCGGGGCCACATGTTCGACTCGCTGGAACCACCTGCCGGACAGGCCAATATCAACTGCTGGCTATGCCAGAACCACCTGGGGTACAGTCCGGGATCACCTGCCAGCCGTGGCGGAACCACCTCTCAGACGTACCGGAACCACCTGCCGGAGAAGCTGGAAACACGTCCTGGACAGACTGGAACCACGTGACGGCCATGCCTGAACCACCTGCCGAGCACGGTGGAACCACCTGCCAGACACGCCAAAATCACCTGCGGGCTATGCCAGAACCACTTGGACGACTCTCCGAAATGACCTGCTGGGCATGTTGGAACCACCTCTCAGACGTGCCAGGAGCACGTGGCAGACAGTCCGGAATCACCTGTTGGGCATACGCAACCACCTCTGAGACGTACCAGAACCACGTGCCGTGCACGCCGGAGCCACCTACCGGACAGACCGGAATCAACTTTTGGGCATGCCGGAACCGCCAGTCAGATGTGCCAGAAACACGTGCCGGAGACGCCGGAAGCACCTGCCGAGCACGTCGCAACCACCTGTTCAACTCGCCTGAACCACCTGCCGGACACGCCAAAATCACCTGCCCGCTACACCAGCAACACTTCGGGGACAAGCCGGAATCACGTGAGGGGCATGCCGGCACAGCCTCTCAGACTGAACGTCCTGCCGGTCACCACAGAACCACCTGCCGGACAGACCGGAACCACCTGCCGGACACGCCGGAACCACCGGCTCGACCCGCCGGAACGACCGCTGGACAGGCAAAATCACCTGCCGGCTACGCCGCAAACACTTGGCGAACACTCCGGAATCACCTGCCGGGCATGCCGGAACCACCTCTCAGATATGCCAGAACCACGTGCCAATGACCCCGGAAGCACCTGCCGAGCACGCCGGAACCACCTGCTCGACTCGCCAGAACCACCTGAAAATCACGCAAAAATCACCTGCTGGCTATGCCACAACCAGTTGGTGAACACTTTGGAATCACCTGCCAGGCTTGCTGGAACCACCTGCCAGTCATGCCAAAATCACCTGCCAACTACGCCAGAACCGCTTGGCGGACACTGCCGAAACACCTGTCGGGCCGGCTGGAACCACATCTCAGAAGTGCCAGAAACGTGTTCATGAGATGCTGGAACCACACCCCGAACAGAAGGATACCACCTGCCAGAACCGCCTGAACCACCTCCTGAGCACGCCGGAACCACCTGCTCGACTCACCGGTACCAGCTCCCTGACACGCCAAAATCACCTGCTGGGTATGCCAGAACCACTTGGCGGACACTCCGGAATCATCTGCCTGACATGCCAGAACGAGCTGTCAGACACACCAGAACCAAGTGCCGGAGACGCCGGAAGCACCAGCCGAGCATGCCGGAGCCACCTGCTCGACTCGCCAGAACCACCTGACGGACACGCAAAAATCACCTGCCGGCTACGCCACAACCAGTTGGGGAACACTTCGGAATCACCTGCCGGGCTTGCTGGAACCACCTGCCGGTCATGCCAAAATCACCTGCCAACTACACCAGTACCACTTGGCGGACACTGTGGAAACACCTGTCGGGCCGGCCAGAACGACATCTCAGACGTGCCAGAACCATGTGCATGAGATGCTGGAACCACAACCCGAACAGACGGAAAACACCTGCCAGACCCGTCTGAACAACCTGCCGAGCACGCCGGAGCTACCTGCTCGACTCGCCGGAACCACCTACCTGACATGCCAAAATCACCAGCCGGGTATGCCAGAACCACTTGGCGGACACTCCGGAATCATCTGCCGGACATGCAGGAACCAGCTCTCAGACACACCAGAACCACGTGCCGGAGACGCCGGAAGCACCTGCCGAGCATGCCGGAGCCACCTGCTCGACTCGCCAGAAACACCTGCCGGACACGCCAAAATCACCTGCCGGGTACGCCAGAACCACCTGGCGGACTCTCCGAAATCACCTGTCGCGCATGCCGGGACCACCTCTCAGACGTGCCGGTAGCACGTGCCGGACACGCCGGAATCACCTACCGGACAGACCGGAACCACCTGCCGAGCACGCCGGAGCCACCTGTTCGACTCGCTGGAACCACCTGCCGGACAGGCCAATATCAACTGCTGGCTATGCCTGAACAACCTGGGGGACGGTCCGGGATCACCTGCCAGCCATGGCGGAACCACCTCTCAGACGTACCAGAACCACCTGCCGGAGAAGCTGGAAACAGGTCCTGGACAGACTGGAACCACGTGACGGCCATGCCTGAACCACCTGCCGAGCACGGCGGAACCACCTGCCGGACACGCCAAAATCACCTGCGGGCTACGCCAGAACCACTTGGACGACTCTCCGAAATGACCTGCCGGGCATGTTGGAACCACCTCTCAGACGTGACAGGAGCACGTGGCAGCCAGTCCGGAATCACCTGTTGGGCATACGCAACCACCTCTGAGACGTATCAGAACCACGTGCCGTGCACGCCGGAGCCACCTACCGGACAGACCGGAATCAACTTTTGGGCATGCCGGAACCGCCAGTCAGATGTGCCAGAAACACGTGCCGGAGACGCCGGAAGCACCTGCTGAGCACATCGCAACCACCTGTTCAACTCGCCTGAACCACCTGCCGGACACGCCAAAATCACCTGCCCGCTACACCAGCAACACTTCGGGGACAAGCCGGAATCACGTGAGGGGCATGCCGGCACAGCCTCTCAGACTGAACGTCCTGCCGGTCACCACAGAACCACCTGCCGGACAGACCGGAACCACCTGCCGGACACGCCGGAACCACCGGCTCGACCCGCCGGAACGACCGCTGGACATGCAAAATCACCTGCCGGCTACGCCGCAAACACTTGGCGAACACTCTGGAATCACCTGCCAGCCATGCCGGAACCACCTCTCAGATATGCCAGAACCACGTGCCAATGACCCCGGAAGCACCTGCCGAGCACGCCGGAACCACCTGCTCGACTCGCCAGAACCACCTGCCGGACACGCAAAAATCACCTGCTGGCTACGCCACAACCAGTTGGTGAACACTTTGGAATCACCTGCCAGGCGTGCTGGAACCACCTGCCAGTCATGCCAAAATCACCTGCCAACTACGCCAGAACCGCTTGGCGGACACTGTGGAAACACCTGTCGGGCCGGCCGGAACCACATCTCAGACGTGCCAGAACCATGTGCATGAGATGCTGGAACCACACCCCGAACACACGGAAAACACCTGCCAGACCCGTCTGAACAACCTGCCGAGCACGCCGGAGCCACCTGCTCGACTCGCCGGAACCACCTACCTGACATGCCCAAATCACCAGCCGGGTATGCCAGAACCACTTGGCGGACACTCCGGAATCATCTGCCGGACATGCCGGAACCAGCTCTCAGACACACCAGAACCACGTGCCGGAGACGCCGGAAGCACCTGCCGAGCATGCCGGAGCCACCTGCTCGACTCGCCAGAAACACCTGCCGGACACGCCAAAATCACCTGCCGGGTACGCCAGAACCACCTGGCGGAATCTCCGAAATCACCTGTCGCGCATGCCGGAACCACCTCTCAGACGTGCCGGAAGCACGTGCCGGACACGCCGGAATCACCTACCGGACAGACCGGAACCACCTGCCGAGCACGCCGGAGCCACCTGTTCGACTCGCTGGAACCACCTGCCGGACACGCCAATATCAACTGCTGGCTATGCCAGAACCACCTGGGGGACGGTCCGGAATCGCCTGCCAGCCATGGCGGAACCACCTCTCAGACGTACCAGAACCACCTGCCGGAGAAGCTGGAAACACGTCCTGGACAGTCTGGAACCACCTGCCGGCCAAGCCGGAACCACCTGCCAAGCACAACGGAACAACCTGCCAGACACGCCAAAATCACCTGCATGTTATGCCAGAACCACTTGGAGGACTCTCTGGGATGACCTGCCGGGCATGCCGGAACCACCTCTCAGACGTGCCAGAACCATGTGGCGGACAGTCCGGAATCACCTGTTGGGCATGCGCAACCACCTCTGAGACGTACCAGAACCACATGCCGTGCAGGCTGGAACCACCTACCGGACAGACCGGAATCACCTTTCGGGCATGCCAGAACCACCTGTCAGATGTGCCAGAAACACGTGCCGGAGACGCCGGAAGCACCTGCCAAGCACGTTGGAACCACCTGCTCAACTCGCCTGAACCACCTGCCGGACATGCCATAATCACCTGCCGACTATGCCAGAACCACTTGGCGAACACTCCGGAATCACTTGCCGGGCATGCAGGAACCACCTCTCAGACATGCCAGAACCCCGTGCCAATGACCCCGGAAGCACCAGCCGAGCACGCCGGAACCACCTGCTCGACTAGCCAGAACCACCTGAAAATCACGCAAAAATCACCTGCTGGCTACGCCACAACCAGTTGGTGAACACTTTGGAATCACCTGCCAGGCTTGCTGGAACCACCTGCCAGTCATGCCAAAATCACCTGCCAACTACGCCAGAACCGCTTGGCGGACACTGCGGAAACACCTGTCGGGCCGGCTGGAACCACATCTCAGACGTGCCAGAAACGTGTTCATGAGATGCTGGAACCACACCGCGAACAGAAGGATACCACCTGCCAGAACCGCCTGAACCACCTGCTGAGCACGCCGGAACCACCTGCTCGACTCACCGGTACCACCTCCCTGACACGCCAAAATCACCTGCTGGGTATGCCAGAACCACTTGGCGGACACTCCGGAATCACCTGCCGGGCATGCCGGAACCACCTCTCAGATATGCCAGAACCACGTGCCAATGACCCCGGAAGCACCTGCTGAGCACGCCGCAACCACTTGCTCGACTCGCCAGAACCACCTGCTCGACTCGCCAGAACCACCTGCCGGACACACAGAAATCACCTGCCGGCTACGCCACAACCAGTTGGGGAACACTTCGGAATCACCTGCCGGGCTTGCTGGAACCACCTGCCGGTCATGCCAAAATCACCTGCCAACTACGCCAGTACCACTTGGCGGACACTGTGGAAACACCTGTCAGGCCGGCCGGAACCACATCTCAGACGTGCCAGAACCATGTGCATGAGATGCTGGAACCACACCCCGAACAGACGGAAAACACGTGCCAGACCCGTCTGAACAACCTGCCGATCACGCCGGAGCCACCTGCTCGACTAGCCGGAACCACCTACCTGACACGCCCAAATCACCAGCCGGGTATGCCAGAACCACTTGGCGGACACTCCGGAATCATCTGCCGGACATGCCGGAACCAGCTCTCAGACACACCAGAACCACGTGCCGGAGACGCCGGAAGCACCTGCCGAGCATGCCGGAGCCACCTGCTCGACTCGCCAGAAACACCTGCCGGACACGCCAAAATCACCTGCCGGGTACGCCAGAACCACCTGGCCGACACTACGGAATCACCTGCCGCGCATGCCGGAACCACCTCTCAGACGTGCCGGAAGCACGTGCCAGACACGCCGGAAACACCTACCGGACAGACCGGAACCACCTGCCAAGAACGCCGGAGCCACCTGTTCGACTCGCTGGAACCACCTGCCGGACACGCCAATATCAACTGCTGGCTATGCCAGAACCACCTGGGGGACAGTCCGGGATCACCTGCCAGCCATGGCGGAACCACCTCTCAGACGTACCAGAACCACCTGCCGGAGAAGCTGGAAACACGTCCTGGACAGACTGGAACCACGTGACGGCCATGCCTGAACCACCTCCCGAGCATGGCCGAACCGCCTGCCGGACACGCCTAAATCACCTGCGGGCTACGCCAGAACCACTTGGACGACTCTCCGAAATGACCTGCCGGGTATGTTGGAACCACCTCTCAGACGTGCCAGAAGCACGTGGCGGACAGTCCGGAATCACCTGTTGGGCATACGCAACCACCTCTCACACGTACCAGTACCACGTGCCGAGCACGCCGGAATCACCTACCGGACAGACCGGAATCAAATTTTTGGGCATGCCGGAACCACCAGTCAGATGTGCCAGAAACACGTGCCGGAGACGCCGGAAGCACCTGCCGAGCACGTCGCAACCACCTGCTCAACTCGCCTGAACCACCTGCCGGACACGCCAAAATCACCTGCCCGCTACACCAGCACCACTTCGGGGACAAGCCGGAATCACGTGAGGGGCATGCCGGCACAGCCTCTCAGACTGAACCTCGTGCCGGACACCACAGAAATACCTGCCGGACAGACCGGAACCACCTGCCGGACACGCCGGGACCACCGGCTCGACCCGCCGGAACGACCGCTGGACATGCAAAATCACCTGCCGGCTACGCCGTAAACACTTGGCGAACACTCCGGAATCACCTGCCGGGCATGCCGGAACCACCTCACAGATATGCCAGAACCACGTGCCAATGACCCCGGAAGCACCTGCCGAGCACGCCGGAACCACCTGCTCGACTCGCCAGAACCACCTGCCGGACACGCAAAAATCACCTGCCGGCTACGCCACAACCAGTTGGGGAACACTTCGGAATCACCTGCCGGGCTTGCTGGAACCACCTGCCGGTCATGCCAAAATCACCTGCCAACTACGCCAGTACCACTTGGCGGACACTGTGGAAACACCTGTCGGGCCGGCCGGAACCACATCTCAGACGTGCCAGAACCATGTGCATGAGATGCTGGAACCACACCCCGAACAGACGGAAAACACCTGCCAGACCCGTCTGAACAACCTGCCGAGCACGCCGGAGCCACCTGCTCGACTCGCCGGAACCACCTACCTGACATGCCCAAATCACCAGCCGGGTATGCCAGAACCACTTGGCGGACACTCCGGAATCATCTGCCGGACATGCCGGAACCAGCTCTCAGACACACCAGAACCACGTGCCGGAGACGCCGGAAGCACCTGCCGAGCATGCCGGAGCCACCTGCTCGACTCGCCAGAAACACCTGCCGGACACGCCAAAATCACCTGCCGGGTACGCCAGAACCACCTGGCGGAATCTCCGAAATCACCTGTCGCGCATGCCGGAACCACCTCTCAGACGTGCCGGAAGCACGTGCCGGACACGCCGGAATCACCTACCGGACAGTCCGGAACCACCTGCCGAGCACGCCGGAGCCACCTGTTCGACTCGCTGGAACCACCTGCCGGACAGGCCAATATCAACTGCTGGCTATGCCAGAACCACCTGGGGGACGGTCCGGAATCGCCTGCCAGCCATGGCGGAACCACCTCTCAGACGTACCAGAACCACCTGCCGGAGAAGCTGGAAACACGTCCTGGACAGACTGGAACCACGTGACGGCCATGCCTGAACCACCTCCCGAGCACGGCCGAACCGCCTGCCGGACACGCCTAAATCACCTGCGGGCTACGCCAGAACCACTTGGACGACTCTCCGAAATGACCTGCCGGGTATGTTGGAACCACCTCTCAGACGTGCCAGAAGCACGTGGCGGACAGTCCGGAATCACCTGTTGGGCATACGCAACCACCTCTCACACGTACCAGTACCACGTGCCGAGCACGCCGGAATCACCTACCGGACAGACCGGAATCAAATTTTTGGGCATGCCGGAACCACCAGTCAGATGTGCCAGAAACACGTGCCGGAGACGCCGGAAGCACCTGCCGAGCACGTCGCAACCACCTGCTCAACTCGCCTGAACCACCTGCCGGACACGCCAAAATCACCTGCCCGCTACACCAGCACCACTTCGGGGACAAGCCGGAATCACGTGAGGGGCATGCCGGCACAGCCTCTCAGACTGAACCTCGTGCCGGACACCACAGAAATACCTGCCGGACAGACCGGAACCACCTGCCGGACACGCCGGGACCACCGGCTCGACCCGCCGGAACGACCGCTGGACATGCAAAATCACCTGCCGGCTACGCCGTAAACACTTGGCGAACACTCCGGAATCACCTGCCGGGCATGCCGGAACCACCTCACAGATATGCCAGAACCACGTGCCAATGACCCCGGAAGCACCTGCCGAGCACGCCGGAACCACCTGCTCGACTCGCCAGAACCACCTGCCGGACACGCAAAAATCACCTGCCGGCTACGCCACAACCAGTTGGGGAACACTTCGGAATCACCTGCCGGGCTTGCTGGAACCACCTGCCGGTCATGCCAAAATCACCTGCCAACTACGCCAGTACCACTTGGCGGACACTGTGGAAACACCTGTCGGGCCGGCCGGAACCACATCTCAGACGTGCCAGAACCATGTGCATGAGATGCTGGAACCACACCCCGAACAGACGGAAAACACCTGCCAGACCCGTCTGAACAACCTGCCGAGCACGCCGGAGCCACCTGCTCGACTCGCCGGAACCACCTACCTGACATGCCCAAATCACCAGCCGGGTATGCCAGAACCACTTGGCGGACACTCCGGAATCATCTGCCGGACATGCCGGAACCAGCTCTCAGACACACCAGAACCACGTGCCGGAGACGCCGGAAGCACCTGCTGAGCATGCCGGAGCCACCTGCTCGACTCGCCAGAAACACCTGCCGGACACGCCAAAATCACCTGCCGGGTAGGCCAGAACCACCTGGCGGACATTCCGTAATCACCTGTCGCGCATGCCGGAACCACCTCTCAGACGTGCCGGAAGCACGTGCCGGACACGCCGGAATCACCTACCGGACTGACCGGAACCACCTGCCGAGCACGCCGGAGCCACCTGTTCGACTCGCTGGAACCACCTGCCGGACAGGCCAATATCAACTGCTGGCTATGCCAGAACCACCTGGGGGACGGTCCGGAATCGCCTGCCAGCCATTTCGGAACCACCTCTCAGACGTACCAGAACCACCTGCCGGAGAAGCTGGAAACACGTCCTGGACAGTCTGGAACCACCTGCCGGCCAAGCCTGAACCACCTGCCAAGCACAACGGAACAACCTGCCAGACACGCCAAAATCACCTGCGTGTCATGCCAGAACCACTTGGAGGACTCTCTGGGATGACCTGCCGGGCATGCCGGAACCACCTCTCAGACGTGCCAGAACCATGTGGCGGACAGTCCGGAATCACCTGTTGGGCATGCGCAACCACCTCTGAGACGTACCAGAACCACATGCCGTGCAGGTGGAACCACCTACCGGACAGACCGGAATCACCTTTCGGGCATGCCGGAACCACCTGTCAGATGTGCCAGAAACACGTGCCGGAGACGCCGGAAGCACCTGCCAAGCACGTTGGAACCACCTGCTAAACTCGCCTGAACCACCTGCCGGACATGCCAAAATCACCTGCCGACTATGCCAGAACCACTTGGCGAACACTCCGGAATCACTTGCCGGGCATGCAGGAACCACCTCTCACACATGCCAGAACCCCGTGCCAATGACCCCGGAAGCACCAGCCGAGCACGCCGGAACCACCTGCTCGACTCGCCAGAACCACCTGCCAATCACGCAAAAATCACCTGCCGGCTACGCCACAACCAGTTGGTGAACACTTTGGAATCACCTGCCAGGCTTGCTGGAACCACCTGCCAGTCATGCCAAAATCACCTGCCAACTACGTCAGAACCGCTTGGCGGACAATGCGGAAACACCTGTCGGGCCGGCTGGAACCACATCTCAGACGTGCCAGAAACGTGTTCATGAGATGCTGGAACCACACCCCGAACAGACGGATACCACCTGCCAGAACCGCCTGAACCACCTGCAGAGCACGCCGGAACCACCTGCTCGACTCACCGGTACCACCTCCCTGACACGCCAAAATCACCTGCTGGGTATGCCAGAACCACTTGGCGGACACTCCGGAATCATCTGCCGGACATGCCGGAACCAGCTCTCAGACACACCAGAACCAAGTGCCGGAGACGCCGGAAGCACCTGCCGAGCATGCCGGAGCCACCTGCTCGACTCGCCAGAAACAGCTGCCGGACACGCCAAAATCACCTGCCGGGTATGCCAGAACCACCTGGCGGACACTACGGAATCACCTGCCGCGCATGCCGGAACCACCGCTCAGACGTGCCGGAAGCACGTGCCAGACACGCCGGAAACACCTACCGGACAGACCGGAACCACCTGCCAAGAACGCCGGAGCCAACTGTTCGACTCGCTGGAACCACCTGCCGGACACGCCAAAATCACCTGCGTGTTATGCCAGAACCACTTGGAGGACTCTCTGGGATTACCTGCCGGGCATGCCGGAACCACCTCTCAGACGTGCCAGAACCATGTGTCGGACTGTCCGGAATCACCTGTTTGGCATGCGCAACCACCTCTGAGACGTACCAGAACCACATGCCGTGCAGGCTGGAACCACCTACCGGACAGACCGGAATCACCTTTCGGGCATGCCGGAACCACCTGTCAGATGTGCCAGAAACACGTGCCCGAGACGCCGGAAGCACCTGCCAAGCACGTTGGAACCACCTGCTCAACTCACCTGAACCACCTGCCGGACATGCCAAAATCACCTGCCGACTATGCCAGAACCACTTGGCGAACACTCCGGAATCAGTTGCCGGGCATGCAGGAACCACCTCTCAGACATGCCAGAACCCCGTGCCAATGACCCCGGAAGCAGCAGCCGAGCACGCCGGAACCACCTGCTGGACTCGCCAGAACCACCTGCCGATCACGCAAAAATCACCTGCCGGCTACGCCACAACCAGTTGGTGAACACTTTGGAATCACCTGCCAGGCTTGCTGGAACCACCTGCCAGTCATGCCAAAATCACCTGCCAACTACGCCAGAACCGCTTGGCTGACACTGCGGAAACACCTGTCGGGCCGGCTGGAACCACATCTCAGACGTGCCAGAAACGTGTTCATGAGATGCTGGAACCACACCCCGAACAGTCGGATACCACCTGCCAGAACCGCCGGAAGCACCTGCCGAGCACGTCGCAACCACCTGCTCAACTCGCCTGAACCACCTGCCGGACACGCCAAAATCACCTGCCCGCTACACCAGCACCACTTCGGGGACAAGCCGGAATCACGTGAGGGGCATGCCGGCACAGCCTCTCAGACTGAACCTCGTGCCGGACACCACAGAAATACCTGCCGGACAGACCGGAACCACCTGCCGGACACGCCGGGACCACCGGCTCGACCCGCCGGAACGACCGCTGGACATGCAAAATCACCTGCCGGCTACGCCGGAAACACTTGGCGAACACTCCGGAATCACCTGCCGGGCATGCCGGAACCACCTCACAGATATGCCAAAACCACGTGCCAATGACCCCGGAAGCACCTGCCGAGCACGCCGAAACCACCTGCTCGACTCGCCAGAACCACCTGCCGGACACGCAAAAATCACCTGCCGGCTACGCCACAACCAGTTGGGGAACACTTCGGAATCACCTGCCGGGCTTGCTGGAACCACCTGCCGGTCATGCCAAAATCACCTGCCAACTACGCCAGTACCACTTGGCGGAGACTGTGGAAACACATGTCGGGCCGGCCGGAACCACATCTCAGACGTGCCAGAACCATGTGCATGAGATGCTGGAACCACACCCCGAACAGACGGAAAACACCTGCCAGACCCGTCTGAACAACCTGCCGAGCACGCCGGAGCCACCTGCTCGACTCGCCGGAACCACCTACCTGACATGCCCAAATCACCAGCCGGGTATGCCAGAACCACTTGGCGGACACTCCGGAATCATCTGCCGGACATGCCGGAACCAGCTCTCAGACACACCAGAAACACGTGCCAGAGACGCCGGAAGCACTTGCCGAGCATGCCGGAGCCACCTGCTCGACTCGCCAGAAACACATGCTGGACACGCCAAAATCACCTGCCGGGTACGCCAGAACCACCTGGCGGACACTCCGAAATCACCTGTCGCGCATGCCGGAACCACCTCTCAGACGTGCCGGAAGCACGTGCCGGACACGCCGGAATCACCTACCGGACAGACCGGAACCACCTGCCGAGAACGCCGGAGCCACCTGTTCGACTCGCTGGAACCAGCTGCCGGACAGGCCAATATTAAATGCTGGCTATGCCAGAACCACCTGGTGGACGGTCCGGAATCTCCTGCCAGCCATGGCGGAACCACCTCTCAGACGTACCAGAACCACCTGCCGGAGAAGCTGGAAACACGTCCTGGACAGTCTGGAACCACCTGCCGGCCAAGCCTGAACCACCTGCCAAGCACAACGGAACAACCTGCCAGACACGCCAAAATCACCTGCGTGTTATGCCAGAACCACTTGGAGGACTCTCTGGGATGACCTGCCGGGCATGCCGGAACCACCTCTCAGACGTGCCAGAACCATGTGTCGGACAGTCCGGAATCACCTGTTGGGCATGCGCAACCACCTCTGAGACGTAACAGAACCACATGCCGTGCAGGCTGGAACCACCTACCGGACAGACCGGAATCACCTTTCGGGCATGCCGGAACCACCTGTCAGATGTGCCAGAAACACGTGCCGGAGACGCCGGAAGCACCTGCCAAGCACGTTGGAACCACATGCTCAACTCGCCTGAACCACCTGCCGGACATGCCAAAATCACCTGCCGACTATGCCAGAACCACTTGGCGAACACTCCGGAATCAGTTGCCGGGCATGCAGGAACCACCTCTCAGACATGCCAGAACCCCGTGCCAATGACCCCGGAAGCAGCAGCCGAGCACGCCGGAACCACCTGCTCGACTCGCCAGAACCACCTGCCGATCACGCAAAAATCACCTGCCGGCTACGCCACAACCAGTTGGTGAACACTTTGGAATCACCTGCCAGGCTTGCTGGAACCACCTGCCAGTCATGCCAAAATCACCTGCCAACTACGCCAGAACCGCTTGGCTGACACTGCGGAAACACCTGTCGGGCCGGCTGGAACCACATCTCAGACGTGCCAGAAACGTGTTCATGAGATGCTGGAACCACACCCCGAACAGTCGGATACCACCTGCCAGAACCGCCGGAAGCACCTGCCGAGCACGTCGCAACCACCTGCTCAACTCGCCTGAACCACCTGCCGGACACGCCAAAATCACCTGCCCGCTACACCAGCACCACTTCGGGGACAAGCCGGAATCACGTGAGGGGCATGCCGGCACAGCCTCTCAGACTGAACCTCGTGCCGGACACCACAGAAATACCTGCCGGACAGACCGGAACCACCTGCCGGACACGCCGGGACCACCGGCTCGACCCGCCGGAACGACCGCTGGACATGCAAAATCACCTGCCGGCTACGCCGGAAACACTTGGCGAACACTCCGGAATCACCTGCCGGGCATGCCGGAACCACCTCACAGATATGCCAAAACCACGTGCCAATGACCCCGGAAGCACCTGCCGAGCACGCCGAAACCACCTGCTCGACTCGCCAGAACCTCCTGCCGGACACGCAAAAATCACCTGCCGGCTACGCCACAACCAGTTGGGGAACACTTCGGAATCACCTGCCGGGCTTGCTGGAACCACCTGCCGGTCATGCCAAAATCACCTGCCAACTACGCCAGTACCACTTGGCGGACACTGTGGAAACACCTGTCGGGCCGGCCGGAACCACATCTCAGACGTGCCAGAACCATGTGCATGAGATGCTGGAACCACACCCCGAACAGACGGAAAACACCTGCCAGACCCGTCTGAACAACCTGCCGAGCACGCCGGAGCCACCTGCTCGACTCGCCGGAACCACCTACCTGACATGCCCAAATCACCAGCCGGGTATGCCAGAACCACTTGGTGGACACTCCGGAATCCTCTGCCGGACATGCCGGAACCAGCTCTCAGACACACCAGAAACACGTGCCAGAGACGCTGGAAGCACTTTCCGAGCATGCCGGAGCCACCTGCTCGACTCGCCAGAAGCACATGCTGGACACGCCAAAATCACCTGCCGGGTACGCCAGAACCACCTGGCGGACACTCCGAAATCACCTGTCGCGCATGCCGGAGCCACCACTCAGACGTGCCGGAAGCACGTGCCGGACACGCCGGAATCACCTACCGGACAGACCGGAACCACCTGCCGAGCACGCCGGAGCCACCTGTTCGACTCGCTGGAACCAGCTGCCGGACAGGCCAATATTAAATGCTGGCTATGCCAGAACCACCTGGTGGACGGTCCGGAATCGCCTGCCAGCCATGGCGGAACCACCTCTCAGACGTACCAGAAGCACCTGCCGGAGAAGCTGGAAACACGTCCTGGACAGTCTGGAACCACCTGCCGGCCAAGCCTGAACCACCTGCCAAGCACAACGGAACAACCTGCCAGACACGCCAAAATCACCTGCGTGTTATGCCAGAACCACTTGGAGGACTCTCTGGGATGACCTGCCGGGCATGCCGGAACCACCTCTCAGACGTGCCAGAACCATGTGTCGGACAGTCCGGAATCACCTGTTGGGCATGCGCAACCACCTCTGAGACGTACCAGAACCACATGCCGTGCAGGCTGGAACCACCTACCGGACAGACCGGAATCACCTTTCGGGCATGCCGGAACCACCTGTCAGATGTGCCAGAAACACGTGCCGGAGACGCCGGAAGCACCTGCCAAGCACGTTGGAACCACCTGCTCAACTCACCTGAACCACCTGCCGGACATGCCAAAATCACCTGCCGACTATGCCAGAACCACTTGGCGAACACTCCGGAATCAGTTGCCGGGCATGCAGGAACCACCTCTCAGACATGCCAGAACCCCGTGCTAATGACCCCGGAAGCACCAGCCGAGCACGCCGGAACCACCTGCTCGACTCGCCAGAACCACCTACCGATCACGCAATAATCACCTGCCGGCTACGCCACAACCAGTTGGTGAACACTTTGGAATCACCTGCCAGGCCTGCTGGAACCACCTGCCGGTCATGCCAAAGTCACCTGCCAACTACGCCAGAACCGCTTGGCGGACACTGCGGAAACACCTGTCGGGCCGGCTGGAACCACATCTCAGACGTGCCAGAAACGTGTTCATGAGATGCTGGAACCACACCCCGAACAGACGGATACCACCTGCCAGAACCGCCTGAACCACCTGTTCAGCACGCCGCAACAACCTGCTCGACTCACCGGTACCACCTCCCTGACACGCCAAAATCACCTGCTGGGTATGCCAGAACCACTTGGCGGACACTCCGGAAGCACGTGCCGGACACGCCGGATACACCTACCGGACAGACCGGAACAACCTGTCGAGCACGCCAGAGCCACCTGTTCGACTCGCTGGAACCACCTGCCGGACAGACCAATATTAACTGCTGGCTATGCCAGAACCACCTGGGGGACGGTCCGGAATCGCCTGCCAGCCATGGCGGAAACACCTCTCAGACGTACCACAACCACCTGCCGGAGAAGCTGGAAACACGTCCTGGACAGTCTGGAACCACCTGCCGACCAAGCCTGAACCACCTGCCGGACAAGCCTAAATCACCTGCCGACTATGCCCGAACCACTTGGCGAACACTCCGGAATCACTTGCCGGGCATGCAGGAACCACCTCTCAGACATGCCAGAACCCCGTGCCATTGACCCCGGAAGCACCAGCCGAGCACGCCGGAACCACCTGCTCGACTCGCCAGAACCACCTGCCGATCACGGAAAAATCACCTGCCGGCTACGCCACAACCAGTTGGTGAACACTTTGGAATCACCTGCCAGGCTTGCTGGAACCACCTGCCAGTCATGCCAAAATCACCTGCCAACTACGCCAGAACCGCTTGGTTGACACTGCGGAAACACCTGTCGGGCCGGCTGGAACCACATCTCAGACGTGCCAGAAACGTGTTCATGAGATGCTGGAACCACACCCCGAACAGACGGATACCACCTGCCAGAACCGCCTGAACCACCTGCTGAGCACACCGGAACCACCTGCTCGACTCACCGGTACCACCTCCCTGACACGCCAAAATCACCTGCTGGGTATGCCAGAACCACTTTGCGGACACTCCGGAATCATCTGCCGGACATGCCGGAACCAGCTCTCAGACACACCAGAACCAAGTGCCGGAGAGGCCAGAAGCACCTGCCGAGCATGCCGAAGCCACCTGCTCGACTCGCCAGAAACACCTGCCGGACACGCCAAAATCACCTGCCGGGTACGCCAGAACCACCTGGCGGACACTCCGAAATCACCTGCCGCGCATGCCGGAACCACCTCTCAGACGTGCCGGCATCACGTGCCGGACACGCCGGAAACACCTACCGGACAGACCGGAACCACCTGCCGAGCACGCCGGAGCCACCTGTTCGAGTCGCTGAAACCACCTGCCGGAGGGCCAATATCAACTGATGGCTATGCCAGAACCACCTGGGGGACGGTCTGGAATCACCTGCCAGCCATGGCGGAACCACCTCTCAGACGTACCAGAACCACCTGCCGGAGAAGCTGGAAACACGTCCTGGACAGTCTGGAACCACCTGCCGGCCAAGCCTGAACCACCTGCCAAGCACAACGGAACAACCTGCCAGGCACGCCAAAATCACCTGCGTGTTATGCCAGAACCACTTGGAGGACACTCTGGGATGACCTGCCGGTCATGCCGGAACCACCTCTCAGACGTGCCAGAACCATGTGGCGGACAGTCCGAAATCACCTGTTGGGCATGCGCAACCACCTGTGAGACGTACCAGAACGACATGCCGTGCAGGCTGGAACCACCTACCGGACAGACCGGAATCACCTTTCGGGCATGCCGGAACCACCTGTCAGATGTGCCAGAAACACGTGCCGGAGACGCCGGAAGCACCTGCCAAGCACGTTGGAACCACCTGCTCAACTCGCCTGAACCACCTGCCGGACATGCCAAAATCACCTGCCGACTATGCCAGAACCACTTGGCGAACACTCCGGAATCACTTGCCGGGCATGCAGGAACCACCTCTCACACATGCCAGAACCCCGTGCCAATGACCCCGGAAGCACCAGCCGAGCACGCCGGAACCACCTGCTCGACTCGCCAGAACCACCTGCCGATCACGCAAAAATCACCTGCCGGCTACGCCACAACCAGTTGGTGAACACTTTGGAATCACCTGCCAGGCTTGCTGGAACCACCTGCCAGTCATGCCAAAATCACCTGCCAACTACGCCAGAACCACTTGGCGGACACTGCGGAAACACCTGTCGGGCCGGCTGGAACCACATCTCAGACGTGCCAGAAACGTGTTCATGAGATGCTGGAACCACACCCCGAACAGAAGGATACCACCTGCCAGAACCGCCTGAACCACCTGCTGAGCACGCCGGAACCACATGCTCGACTCACCGGTACCACGTCCCTGACACGTCAAAATCACCTGCTGGGTATGCCAGAACCACTTGGCGGACACTCCGGAATCATCTGCCGGACATGCCGGAACCAGCTCTCAGACACACCAGAACCAAGTGCCAGAGACGCCGGAAGCACCTGCCGAGCATGCCGGAGCCACCTGCTCGACTCGCCAGAAACACCTGACGGACACGCCAAAATCACCTGCCGGGTATGCGAGAACCACCTGTCGGACACTACGGAATCACCTGCCGTGCATGCCGGAACCACCTCTCAGACGTGCCGGAAGCACGTGCCAGACACGCAGGAAACACCTACCGGACAGACCGAAACCACCTGCCAAGAACGCCGGAGCCACCTGTTCGACTCGCTGGAACCACCTGCCGGACAGGCCAATATCAACTGCTGGCTATGCCAGAACCACCTGGGGGACAGTCCGGGATCACCTGCCAGCCATGGCGGAACCACCTCTCAGACGTACCAGAACCACCTGCCGGAGAAGCTGGAAACTCGTCCTGGACAGACTGGATCCACGTGACGGCCATGCCTGAACCACCTGCCGAGCACGGCGGAACCACCTGCCGGACACGCCAAAATCACCTGCGGGCTACGCCAGAACCACTTGGACGACTCTCCGAAATGACCTGCCGGGCTTGTTGGAACCACCTCTCAGAAGTGCCAGAAGCACGTGGCGGACAGTCCAGAATCACCTGTTGGGCATACTCAACCACCTCTGACACGTACCAGAACCACGTGCCGTGCACGCCGGAACCACCTACCAGACAGACCGGAATCAACTTTTGGTCATGCCGGAACCACCAGTCAGATGTGCCAGAAACACGTGCCGGAGACGCCGGAAGCACCTGCCGAGCACGTCGCAACCACCTGCTCAACTCGCCTGAACCACCTGCCGGACACGCCAAAATCACCTGCCCGCTACACCAGCACCACTTCGGGGACAAGCCGGAATCACGTGAGGGGCATGCCGGCACAGCCTCTCAGACTGAACCTTGTGCCGGACACCACAGAACCACCTGCCGGACAGACCGGAAACACCTGCCGGACACGCCGGAACCACCGGCTCGACCCGCCGGAACGACCGCTGGACATGCAAAATCACCTGCCGGCTACGCCGGAAACACTTGGCGAACACTCCGGAATCACCTGCCGGGCATGCCAGAATCACCTCTCAGATATGCCAGAACCACGTGCCAATGACCCCGGAAGCACCTGCCGAGCACGCCGGAACCACCTGCTCGACTCGCCAGAACCACCTGCCAGACACGCAAAAATCACCTGCCGGCTACGCCACAACCAGTTGGGGAACACTTCGGAATCACCTGCCGGGCTTGCTGGAACCACCTGCCGGTCATGCCAAAATCACCTGCCAACTACGCCAGTACCACTTGGCGGACACTGTGGAAACACCTGTCGGGCCGGCCGGAACCACATCTCAGACGTGCCAGAACCATGTGCATGAGATGTTGGAACCACACCCCGAACAGACGGAAAACACCTGCCAGACACGTCTGAACAACCTGCCGAGCACGCCGGAGCCACCTGCTCGACTCGCCGGAACCACCTACCTGACATGCCCAAATCACCAGCCGGGTATGCCAGAACCATTTGGCGGACACTCCGGAATCATCTGCCGGACATGCCGGAACCAGCTCTCAGACACACCAGAATCACGTGCCGGAGACGCCGGAAGCACCTGCCGAGCATGCCGGAGCCACCTGCTCGACTCGCCAGAAACACCTGCCGGACACGCCAAAATCACCTGCCGGGTACGCCAGAACCACCTGGCGGACACTCCGAAATCACCTGTCGCGCATGCCGCAACCACATCTCAGACGTGCCGGAAGCACGTGCCGGACACGCCGGAATCACCTACAGGACAGACCAGAACCACCTGCCGAGCACGCCGGAGCCATCTGTTCGACTCGCTGGAACCACCTGCCGGACAGGCCAATATCAACTGCTGGCTATGCCAGAACCACCTTGGGGACGGTCCGGAATCGCCTGCCAGCCATGGCGGAACCACCTCTCAGACGTACCAGAACCACCTGCCGGAGAAGCTGGAAACACGTCCTGGACAGTCTGGAACCACCTGCCGGCCAAGCCTGAACCACCTGCCAAGCACCACGGAACAACCTGCCAGACACGCCAAAATCACCTGCGTGTTAGGCCAGAACCACTTGGAGGACTCTCTGGGATTACCTGCCGGGCATGCCGGAACCACCTCTCAGACGTGCCAGAACCATGTGTCGGACAGTCCGGAATCACCTGTTGGGCATGCGCAACCACCTCTGAGACGTACCAGAACCACATGCCGTGCAGGCTGGAACCACCTACCGGACAGATCGGAATCACCTTTCGGGCATGCCGGAACCACCTGTCAGATGTGCCAGAAACACGTGCCCGAGACGCAGGAAGCACCTGCCAAGCACGTTGGAACCACCTGCTCAACTCACCTGAACCACCTGCCGGACATGCCAAAATCACCTGCCGACTATGCCAGAACCACTTGGCGAACACTCCGGAATCACTTGCCGGGCATGCAGGAACCACCTCTCAGACATGCCAGAACCCCGTGCCAATGACCCCGGAAGCAGCAGCCGAGCACGCCGGAACCACCTGCTCGACTCGCCAGAACCACCTGCCGATCACGCAAAAATCACCTGCCGGCTACGCCACAACCAGTTGGTGAACACTTTGGAATCACCTGCCAGGCTTGCTGGAACAACCTGCCAGTCATGCCAAAATCACCTGCCAACTACGCCAGAACCGCTTGGCTGACACTGCGGAAACACCTGTCGGGCCGGCTGGAACCACATCTCAGACGTGCCAGAAACGTGTTCACGAGATGCTGGAACCACACCCCGAACAGTCGGATACCACCTGCCAGAACCGCCGGAAGCACCTGCCGAGCACGTCGCAACCACCTGCTCAACTCGCCTGAACCACCTGCCGGACACGCCAAAATCACCTGCCCGCTACACCAGCACCACTTCGGGGACAAGCCGGAATCACATGAGGGGCATGCCGGCACAGCCTCTCAGACTGAACCTCGTGCCGGACACCACAGAAATACCTGCCGGACAGACCGGAACCACCTGCCGGACACGCCGGGACCACCGGCTCGACCCGCCGGAACGACCGCTGGACATGCAAAATCACCTGCCGGCTACGCCGGAAACACTTGGCGAACACTCCGGAATCACCTGCCGGGCATGCCGGAACCACCTCACAGATATGCCAAAACCACGTGCCAATGACCCCGGAAGCACCTGCCGAGCACGCCGAAACCACCTGCTCGACTCGCCAGAACCACCTGCCGGACACGCAAAAATCACCTGCCGGCTACGCCACAACCAGTTGGGGAACACTTCGGAATCACCTGCCGGGCTTGCTGGAACCACCTGCCGGTCATGCCAAAATCACCTGCCAACTACGCCAGTACCACTTGGCGGACACTGTGGAAACACCTGTCGGGCCGGCCGGAACCACATCTCAGACGTGCCAGAACCATGTGCATGAGATGTTGGAACCACACCCCGAACAGACGGAAAACACCTGCCAGACCCGTCTGAACAACCTGCCGAGCACGCCGGAGCCACCTGCTCGACTCGCCGGAACCACCTACCTGACATGCCCAAATCACCAGCCGGGTATGCCAGAACCACTTGGCGGACACTCCGGAATCATCTGCCGGACATGCCGGAACCAGCTCTCAGACACACCAGAAACACGTGCCAGAGACGCCGGAAGCACTTGCCGAGCATGCCGGAGCCACCTGCTCGACTCGCCAGAAACACATGCTGGACACGCCAAAATCACCTGCCGGGTACGCCAGAACCACCTGGCGGACACTCCGAAATCACCTGTCGCGCATGCCGGAACCACCTCTCAGACGTGCCGGAAGCACGTGCCGGACACGCCGGAATCACCTACCGGACAGACCGGAACCACCTGCCGAGAACGCCGGAGCCACCTGTTCGACTCGCTGGAACCAGCTGCCGGACAGGCCAATATTAAATGCTGGCTATGCCAGAACCACCTGGGGGACGGTCCGGAATCTCCTGCCAGCCATGGCGGAACCACCTCTCAGACGTACCAGAAGCACCTGCCGGAGAAGCTGGAAACACGTCCTGGACAGTCTGGAACCACCTGCCGGCCAAGCCTGAACCACCTGCCAAGCACAACGGAACAACCTGCCAGACACGCCAAAATCACCTGCGTGTTATGCCAGAACCACTTGGAGGACTCTCTGGGATGACCTGCCGGGCATGCCGGAACCACCTCTCAGACGTGCCAGAACCATGTGTCGGACAGTCCGGAATCACCTGTTGGGCATGCGCAACCACCTCTGAGACGTAACAGAACCACATGCCGTGCAGGCTGGAACCACCTACCGGACAGACCGGAATCACCTTTCGGGCATGCCGGAACCACCTGTCAGATGTGCCAGAAACACGTGCCCGAGACGCCGGAAGCACCTGCCAAGCACGTTGGAACCACCTGCTCAACTCGCCTGAACCACCTGCCGGACATGCCAAAATCACCTGCCGACTATGCCAGAACCACTTGGCGAACACTCCGGAATCAGTTGCCGGGCATGCAGGAACCACCTCTCAGACATGCCAGAACCCCGTGCCAATGACCCCGGAAGCAGCAGCCGAGCACGCCGGAACCACCTGCTCGACTCGCCAGAACCACCTGCCGATCACGCAAAAATCACCTGCCGGCTACGCCACAACCAGTTGGTGAACACTTTGGAATCACCTGCCAGGCTTGCTGGAACCACCTGCCAGTCATGCCAAAATCACCTGCCAACTACGCCAGAACCGCTTGGCTGACACTGCGGAAACACCTGTCGGGCCGGCTGGAACCACATCTCAGACGTGCCAGAAACGTGTTCATGAGATGCTGGAACCACACCCCGAACAGTCGGATACCACCTGCCAGAACCGCCGGAAGCACCTGCCGAGCACGTCGCAACCACCTGCTCAACTCGCCTGAACCACCTGCCGGACACGCCAAAATCACCTGCCCGCTACACCAGCACCACTTCGGGGACAAGCCGGAATCACGTGAGGGGCATGCCGGCACAGCCTCTCAGACTGAACCTCGTGCCGGACACCACAGAAATACCTGCCGGACAGACCGGAACCACCTGCCGGACACGCCGGGACCACCGGCTCGACCCGCCGGAACGACCGCTGGACATGCAAAATCACCTGCCGGCTACGCCGGAAACACTTGGCGAACACTCCGGAATCACCTGCCGGGCATGCCGGAACCACCTCACAGATATGCCAAAACCACGTGCCAATGACCCCGGAAGCACCTGCCGAGCACGCCGAAACCACCTGCTCGACTCGCCAGAACCTCCTGCTGGACACGCAAAAATCACCTGCCGGCTACGCCACAACCAGTTGGGGAACACTTCGGAATCACCTGCCGGGCTTGCTGGAACCACCTGCCAGTCATGCCAAAATCACCTGCCAACTACGCCAGTACCACTTGGCGGAGACTGTGGAAACACCTGTCGGGCCGGCCGGAACCACATCTCAGACGTGCCAGAACCATGTGCATGAGATGCTGGAACCACACCCCGAACAGACGGAAAACACCTGCCAGACCCGTCTGAACAACCTGCCGAGCACGCCGGAGCCACCTGCTCGACTCGCCGGAACCACCTACCTGACATGCCCAAATCACCAGCAGGGTATGCCAGAACCACTTGGTGGACACTCCGGAATCCTCTGCCGGACATGCCGGAACCAGCTCTCAGACACACCAGAAACACGTGCCAGAGACGCTGGAAGCACTTTCCGAGCATGCCGGAGCCACCTGCTCGACTCGCCAGAAGCACATGCTGGACACGCCAAAATCACCTGCCGGGTACGCCAGAACCACCTGGCGGACACTCCGAAATCACCTGTCGCGCATGCCGGAACCACCACTCAGACGTGCCAGAAGCACGTGCCGGACACGCCGGAATCACCTACCGGACAGACCGGAACCACCTGCCGAGCACGCCGGAGCCACCTGTTCGACTCGCTGGAACCAGCTGCCGGACAGGCCAATATTAAATGCTGGCTATGCCAGAACCACCTGGTGGACGGTCCGGAATCGCCTGCCAGCCATGGCGGAACCACCTCTCAGACGTACCAGAAGCACCTGCCGGAGAAGCTGGAAACACGTCCTGGACAGTCTGGAACCACCTGCCGGCCAAGCCTGAACCACCTGCCAAGCACAACGGAACAACCTGCCAGACACGCCAAAATCACCTGCGTGTTATGCCAGAACCACTTGGAGGACTCTCTGGGATGACCTGCCGGGCATGCCGGAACCACCTCTCAGACGTGCCAGAACCATGTGTCGGACAGTCCGGAATCACCTGTTGGGCATGCGCAACCACCTCTGAGACGTACCAGAACCACATGCCGTGCAGGCTGGAACCACCTACCGGACAGACCGGAATCACCTTTCGGGCATGCCGGAACCACCTGTCAGATGTGCCAGAAACACGTGCCGGAGACGCCGGAAGCACCTGCCAAGCACGTTGGAACCACCTGCTCAACTCGCCTGAACCACCTGCCGGACATGCCAAAATCACCTGCCGACTATGCCAGAACCACTTGGCGAACACTCCGGAATCACTTGCCGGGCATGCAGGAACCACCTCTCAGACATGCCAGAACCCCGTGCTAATGACCCCGGAAGCACCAGCCGAGCACGCCGGAACCACCTGCTCGACTCGCCAGAACCACCTACCGATCACGCAATAATCACCTGCCGGCTACGCCACAACCAGTTGGTGAACACTTTGGAATCACCTGCCAGGCCTGCTGGAACCACCTGCCGGTCATGCCAAAGTCACCTGCCAACTACGCCAGAACCGCTTGGCGGACACTGCGGAAACACCTGTCGGGCCGGCTGGAACCACATCTCAGACGTGCCAGAAACGTGTTCATGAGATGCTGGAACCACACCCCGAACAGACGGATACCACCTGCCAGAACCGCCTGAACCACCTGTTCAGCACGCCGGAACAACCTGCTCGACTCACCGGTACCACCTCCCTGACACGCCAAAATCACCTGCTGGGTATGCCAGAACCACGTGGCGGACACTCCGGAATCATGTGCCGGACATGCCGGAACCAGCTCTCAGACACACCAGGACCAAGTGCCGGAGACGCCGGAAGCTCCCGCAGAGCACGTCGCAACCAACTGCTCAACTCGCCTGAGCCATCTGCCGGACACGCCAAATCACCTGCCCGCTACACCAGCACCACTTCGGGGACAAGCCGGAATCACGTGAGGGGCATGCCGGCACAGCCTCTCAGACTGAACCTCGTGCCGGACACCACAGAACCACCTGCCGGACAGACCGGAACCACCTGCCGGACACGCCGGAAGCACCGGCTCGACCCGGGGGAACGACCGCTGGACATGCTTAATGACCTGCCGGCTATGCCGGAAACACTTGGCAAACACTCCGGAATCACCTGCCAGGCATGCCGGAACCACCTCTCAGATATGCCAGAACCACGTTCCAATGACCCCAAAAGCACAGGCCGAGCACGCCGGAACCACCTGCTCGACTCGCCAGAACCACCTGCCGGACACGCAAAAATCACCTGCCGGCTACGCCACAACCAGTTGGGGAACACTTCGGAATCACCTGCCGGGCTTGCTGGAACCACCTGCCAGTCATGCCAAAATCACCTGCCAACTACGCCAGTACCACTTGGCAGACACTGTGGAAACACCTGTCGGGCCGGCCGGAACCACATCTCAGACGTGCCAGAACCATGTGCATGAGATGCTGGAACCACAACCCGAACAGACGGAAAACACCTGCCAGACCCGTCAGAACAACCTGCCTAGCACGCCGGAGCCACCTACCTGACATGCCCAAATCACCAGCCGGGTATGCCAGAACCACTTGGCGGACACTCCGGAATCATCTGCCGGACATGCCGGAACCAGCTCTCAGACACACCAGAATCACGTGCCGGAGACGCCGGAAGCACCTGCCGAGCATGCCGGAGCCACCTGCTCGACTCGCCAGAAACACCTGCCGGACACACCACAATCACCTGCGGGGTACGCCAGAACCACCTGGCGGACACTCCGAAATCACCTGTCGCGCATGCCGGAACCACCTCTCAGACGTGCCGGAAGCACGTGCCGGACACCCCGGATACACCTCCCGGACAGACCGGAACAACCTGTCGAGCACGCCAGAGCCACCTGTTCGACTCGCTGGAACCACCTGCCGGACAGACCAATATTAACTGCTGGCTATGCCAGAACCACCTGGGGGACGGTCCGGAATCGCCTGCCAGCCATGGCGGAAACACCTCTCAGACGTACCACAACCACCTGCCGGAGAAGCTGGAAACACGTCCTGGACAGTCTGGAACCACCTGCCGACCAAGCCTGAACCACCTGCCGGACATGCCTAAATCACCTGCCGACTATGCCAGAACCACTTGGCGAACACTCCGGAATCACTTGCCGGGCATGCAGGAACCACCTCTCAGACATGCCAGAACCCCGTGCCAATGACCCCGGAAGCACCAGCCAAGCACGCCGGAACCACCTGCTCGACTCGCCAGAACCACCTGCCGATCACGGAAAAATCACCTGCCGGCTACGCCACAACCAGTTGGTGAACACTTTGGAATCACCTGCCAGGCTTGCTGGAACCACCTGCCAGTCATGCCAAAATCACCTGCCAACTACGCCAGAACCGCTTGGTTGACACTGCGGAAACACCTGTCGGGCCGGCTGGAACCACATCTCAGACGTGCCAGAAACGTGTTCATGAGATGCTGGAACCACACCCCGAACAGACGGATACCACCTGCCAGAACCGCCTGAACCACCTGCTGAGCACACCGGAACCACCTGCTCGACTCACCGGTACCACCTCCCTGACACGCCAAAATCACCTGCTGGGTATGCCAGAACCACTTTGCGGACACTCCGGAATCATCTGCCGGACATGCCGGAACCAGCTCTCAGACACACCAGAACCAAGTGCCGGAGAGGCCGGAAGCACCTGCCGAGCATGCCGAAGCCACCTGCTCGACTCGCCAGAAACACCTGCCGGACACGCCAAAATCACCTGCCGGGTACGCCAGAACCACCTGGCGGACACTCCGAAACCACCTGCCGCGCATGCCGGAACCACCTATCAGACGTGCCGGCATCACGTGCCGGACACGCCGGAAACACCTACCGGACAGACCGGAACCACCTGCCGAGCACGCCGGAGCCACCTGTTCGACTCGCTGAAACCACCTGCCGGAGGGCCAATATCAACTGCTGGCTATGCCAGAACCACCTGGGGGACGGTCTGGAATCACCTGCCAGCCATGGCGGAACCACCTCTCAGACGTACCAGAACCACCTGCCGGAGAAGCTGGAAACACGTCCTGGACAGTCTGGAACCACCTGCCGGCCAAGCCTGAACCACCTGCCAAGCACAACGGAACAACCTGCCAGGCACGCCAAAATCACCTGCGTGTTATGCCAGAACCACTTGGAGGACACTCTGGGATGACCTGCCGGTCATGCCGGAACCACCTCTCAGACGTGCCAGAACCATGTGGCGGACAGTCCGAAATCACCTGTTGGGCATGCGCAACCACCTCTGAGACGTACCAGAACCACATGCCGTGCAGGCTGGAAACACCTACCGGACAGACCGGAATCACCTTTCGGGCATGCCGGAACCACCTGTCAGATGTGCCAGAAACACGTGCCGGAGACGCCGGAAGCACCTGCCAAGCACGTTGGAAGCACCTGCTCAACTCGCCTGAACCCCATGCCAGACATGCCAAAATCACCTGTCGACTATGCCAGAATCACTTGGCGAACACTCCGGAATCAGTTGCCGGGCATGCAGGAACCACCTCTCAGACATGCCTGAACCCCGTGCCAATGACCCCGGAAGCACCAGCCGAGCACGCCGGAACCACGTGCTCGACTCGCCAGACCCACCTGCCGATCACGCAAAAATCACCTGCTGGCTACGCCACAACCAGTTGGTGAACACTTTGGAATCACCTGCCAGGCTTGCTGGAACCACCTGCCAGTCATGCCAAAATCACCTGCCAACTACGCCAGAACCGCTTGGCGGACACTGCGGAAACACCTGTCGGGCCGGCTGGAACCACATCTCAGACGTGTCAGAAACATGTTCATGAGATGCTGGAACCACACCCCGAACAGAAGGATACCACCTGCCAGAACCGCCTGAACCACCTGGTGAGCACGCCGGAACCACCTGCTCGACTCACCGGTAACACCTCCCTGACAGGCCAAAATCACCTGCTGGGTATGCCAGAACCACGTGGCGGAAACACCGGAATCATCTGCCGGACATGCCGGAACCAGCTCTCAGACACACCAGAACCAAGTGCCGGAGACGCCGGAAGCACCTGCCGAGCATACCGGAGCCACCTCCTCGACTCGCCAGAACCACCTGCCGGACACGCAAAAATCACCTGCCGGCTACGTCACAACCAGTTGGGGAACACTTCGGAATCACCTGCCGGGCTTGCTGGAACCACCTGCCGGTCATGCCAAAATCACCTGCCAACTACGCCAGTACCACATGGCGGACACTGTGGAAAGACCTGTCGGGCCGGCCGGAACCACATCTCAGACGTGCCAGAACCATGTGCATGAGATGCTGGAACCACACCCCGAACAGACGGAAAACACCTGCCAGACCCCTCTGAACAACCTGCCGAGCACGCCGGAGCCACCTGCTCGACTCGCCGGAACCACCTACCTGACATGCCCAAATCACCAGCCGGGTATGCCAGAACCACCTGGCGGACACTCCGAAACCACCTGCCGCGCATGCCGGAACCACCAGTCAGACGTGCCGGAAGCACGTGCCGGACACGCCGGAAACACCTACCAGACAGACCGGAACCACATGCCAAGAACGTCAGAGCCACCTGTTCGACTCGCTGGAACCTCCTGCCGGACAGGCCAATATCAACTGCTGGCTATGCCAGAACCACCTGGGGGACAGTCCGGGATCACCTGCCAGCCATGGCGGAACCACCTCTCAGACGTACCAGAAACACCTGCCGGAGAAGCTGGAAACACGTCCTGGACAGACTGTTACCACGTGACGGCCATGCCTGAACCACCTGCCGAGCACGGCGGAACCACCTGCCGGACACGCCAAAATCACCTGCGGGCTACGCCAGAACCACTTGGACGACTCTCCGAAATGACCTGCCCGGCATTTTGGAACCACCCCTCAGACGTGCCAGAAGCACGTGGCGGACAGTCCAGAATCACCTGTTGGGCATACGCAACCACCTCTGACACGTACCAGAACCACGTGCCGTGCAGGCCGGAACCACCTACCGGACAGACCGGAATCAACTTTTGGGCATGCCGGAACCACCAGTCAGATGTGCCAGAAACACGTGCCGGAGACGCCGGAAGCACCTGCCGAGCACGTCGCAACCACCTGCTCAACTCGCCTGAACCACCTGCCGGACACACCAAAATCACCTGCCCGCTACACCAGCACCACTTCGGGGACAAGCCGGAATCACGTGAGGGGCATGCCGGCACAGCATCTCAGACGGAACGTCGTGCCGGACACCACAGAACCACCTGCCGGACAGACCGGAACCATCTGCCGGACACGCCGGAACCACCGGCTCGACCCGCCGGAACGACCGCTGGACATGCAAAATCACCTGCCGGCTACGCCGGAAACACTTGGCGAACACTCCGGAATCACCTGCCGGGCATGCCGGAACCACCTCTGAGATATGCCAGAACCACGTGCCAATGACCCCGGAAGCACCTGCTGAGCACGCCGGAACCACCTGCTCGACTCGCCAGAACCACCTGCCGATCACGCAAAAATCACCTGCCGGCTACGCCACAACCAGTTGGTGAACATTTTGGAATCACCTGCCAGGCTTGCTGGAACCACCTGCCAGTCATGCCAAAATCACCTGCCAACTACGCCAGAACCGCTTGGCGGACACTGCGGAAACACCTGTCGGGCCGGCTGGAACCACATCTCAGACGTGCCAGAAACGTGTTCATGAGATGCTGGAACCACACCCCGAACAGACGGATACCACCTGCCAGAACCGCCTGAACCACCTGCTGAGCACGCCGGAACCACCTGCTCGACTCACCGGTACCACCTCCCTGACGCGCCAAAATCACCTGCTGGGTACGCCAGAACCACTTGGCGGACACTCCGGAATCATCTGCCGGACATGCCGGAACCAGCTCTCAGACACACCAGAACCAAGTGCCGGAGACGCCGGAAGCACCTGCCGAGCATGCCGGAGCCACCTGCTCGACTCGCCAGAAACACCTGCCGGACACGCCAAAATCACCTGCCGGGTATGCCAGAAACACCTGGCGGACACTACGGAATCACCTGCCGCGCATGCCGGAACCACCGCTCAGACGTGCCGGAAGCACGTGCCAGACACGCCGGAAACACCTACAGGACAGACCGGAACCACCTGCCAAGAAGGCCGGAGCCACCTGTTCGACTGGCTGGAACCACCTGCCGGAAAGGCCAATATCAACTGCTGGCTATGCCAGAACCACCTGGGGGACGGTCCGGGATCACCTGCCAGCCATGGCGGAACCACCTCTCAGACGTACCAGAACCACCTGCCGGAGAAACTGGAAACACGTCCTGGACAGACTGGAACCACGTTGCGGCCATGCCTGAACCACCTGCCGAGCACGGCGGAACCACCTGCCGGACATGCCAAAATCACCTGCGGGCTACGTTAGAACCACATGGACGACTCTCCGAAATGACCTGCCGGGCATGTTGGAACCACCTCTCAGACGTGCCAGAAGCACGTGGCGGACAGTCCGGAATCACCTGTTGGGCATACGCAACCACCTCTGACACGTACCAGAACCACGTGCCGTGCACGCCGGAACCACCTACCGGACAGACCGGAATCAACTTTTGGGCATGCTGGAACCACCAGTCAGATGTGCCAGAAACACGTGCCGGAGACGCCGGAAGCACCTGCCGAGCACGTCGCAACCACCTGCTCAACTCGCCTGAACCACCTGCCGGACACGCCAAAATCACCTGCCCGCTACACCAGCACCACTTCAGGGACAAGCCGGAATCACGTGAGGGGCATGCCGGCACAGCCTCTCAGACTGAACCTCGTGCCGGACACCACAGAACCACCTGCCGGACAGACCGGAACCACCTGCCGGACACGCCGGAACCACCTGCGTGTTATGCCAGAACCACTTGGAGGACTCTCTGGGATGACCTGCCGGGCATGCCGGAACCACCTCTCAGACGTGCCAGAACCATGTGGCGGACAGTCCGGAATCACGTGTTGGGCATGCGCAACCACCTCTGAGACGTACCAGAACCACATGCCGTGCAGGCTGGAACCACCTACCTGACAGACCGGAATCACCTTTCGGGCATGCCGGAACCACCTGTCAGATGTGCCAGAAACACGTGCCGGAGACGCCGGAAGCACCTGCCAAGCACGTTGGAACCACCTGTTCAACTCGCCTGAACCACCTGCCGGACATGCCAAAATCACCTGCCGACTATGCCAGAACCACTTGGCGAACACTCCGGAATCACTTGCCGGGCATGCAGGCACCACCTCTCACACATGCCAGAACCCCGTGCCAATGACCCCGGAAGCACCAGCCGAGCATGCCGGAACAACCAGCTCGACTCGCCAGAACCACCTGCCGATCACGCAAAAATCACCTGCCGGCTACGCCACAACCCGTTGGTGAACACTTTGGAATCACCTGCCAGGCTTGCTGGAACCACCTGTCAGTCATGCCAAAATCACCTGCCAACTACGCCAGAACCGCTTGGCGGACACTGCGGAAACACCTGTCGGGCCGGCTGGAACCACATCTCAGACGTGCCAGAAACGTGTTCATGAGATGCTGGAACCACACCCCGAACAGACGGATACCACCTGCCAGAACCGCCTGAACCACCTGCTGAGCACGCCGGAACCACCTGCTCGACTCACCGGTACCACCTCCCTGACACGCCAAAATCACCTGCTGGCTATGCCAGAACCACTTGGCGGACACTCCGGAATCATCTGCCGGACATGCCGGAACCAGCTCTCAGACACACCAGAACCAAGTGCCGGAGACACCGGAAGCACCTGACGAGCATGCCGGAGCCACCTGCTCGACTCGCCAGAAACACCTGCCAGGACACGCCAAAATCACCTGCCGGGTACGCCAGAACCACCTGTCCGACACTCCGAAATCACCTGTCGCGCATGCCGGAACCACCTCTCAGACGTGCCGGAAGCACGTGCCGGACACGCCGGAATCACCTACCGGACAGACCGGAACCACCTGCCGAGCACGCCGGAGCCACCTGTTCGACTCGCTGGAACCACCTGCCGGAGGGCAAATATCAACTGCTGGCTATGCCAGAACCACCTGGGGGACGGTCTGGAATCACCTGCCAGCCATGGCGGAACCACCTCTCAGACGTACCAGAACCACCTGCCGGAGAAGCTGGAAACACGTCCTGGACAGTCTGGAACCACCTGCCGGCCAAGCCTGAACCACCTGCCAAGCACAACGGAACAACCTGCCAGGCACGCCAAAATCACCTGCGTGTTATGCCAGAACCACTTGGAGGACACTCTGGGATGACCTGCCGGTCATGCCGGAACCACCTCTCTGACGTGCCAGAACCATGTGGCGGACAGTCCGAAATCACCTGTTGGGCATGCGCAACCACCTCTGAGACGTACCAGAACCACATGCCGTGCAGGCTGGAAACACCTACCGGACAGACCGGAATCACCTTTCGGGCATGCCGGAACCACCTGTCAGATGTGCCAGAAACACGTGCCGGAGACGCCGGAAGCACCTGCCAAGCACGTTGGAAGCACCTGCTCAACTCGCCTGAACCCCATGCCAGACATGCCAAAATCACCTGTCGACTATGCCAGAATCACTTGGCGAACACTCCGGAATCAGTTGCCGGGCATGCAGGAACCACCTCTCAGACATGCCTGAAACCCGTGCCAATGACCCCGGAAGCACCAGCCGAGCACGCCGGAACCACCTGCTCGACTCGCCAGAACCACCTGCCGATCACGCAAAAATCACCTGCCGGCTACGCCAGAACCACTTGGACGACTCTCCGAAATGACCTGCCGGGCATTTTGGAACCACCCCTCAGACGTGCCAGAAGCACGTGGCGGACAGTCCGGAATCACCTGTTGGGCATACGCAACCACCTCTGACACGTACCAGAACCACGTGCCGTGCACGCCGGAACCACCTACCGGACAGACCGGAATCAACTTTTGGGCATGCCGGAACCACCAGTCAGATGTGCCAGAAACACGTGCCGGAGACGCCGGAAGCACCTGCCGAGCACGTCGCAACCACCTGCTCAACTCGCCTGAACCACCTGCCGGACACACCAAAATCACCTGCCCGCTACACCAGCACCACTTCGGGGACAAGCCGGAATCACGTGAGGGGCATGCCGGCACAGCATCTCAGACGGAACCTCGTGCCGGACACCACAGAACCACCTGCCGGACAGACCGGAACCATCTGCCGGACACGCCGGAACCACCGGCTCGACCCGCCGGAACGACCGCTGGACATGCAAAATCACCTGCCGGCTACGCCGGAAACACTTGGCGAACACTCCGGAATCACCTGCCGGGCATGCCGGAACCACCTCTCAGATATGCCAGACCCAAGTGCCAATGACCCCGGAAGCACCTGCTGAGCACGCCGGAACCACCTGCTCGACTCGCCAGAACCACCTGCCGATCACGCAAAAATCACCTGCCGGCTACGCCACAACCAGTTGGTGAACATTTTGGAATCACCTGCCAGGCTTGCTGGAACCACCTGCCAGTCATGCCAAAATCACCTGCCAACTACGCCAGAACCGCTTGGCGGACACTGCGGAAACACCTGTCGGGCCGGCTGGAACCACATCTCAGACGTGCCATAAACGTGTTCATGAGATGCTGGAACCACACCCCGAACAGACGGATACCACCTGCCAGAACCGCCTGAACCACCTGCTGAGCACGCCGGAACCACCTGCTCGACTCACCGGTACCACCTCCCTCACACGCCAAAATCACCTGCTGGGTACGCCAGAACCACTTGGCGGACACTCCGGAATCATCTGCCGGACATGCCGGAACCAGCTCTCAGACACACCAGAACCAAGTGCCGGAGACGCCGGAAGCACCTGCCGAGCATGCCGGAGCCACCTGCTCGACTCGCCAGAAACACCTGCCGGACACGCCAAAATCACCTGCCGGGTATGCCAGAACCACCTGGCGGACACTACGGAATCACCTGCCGCGCATGCCGGAACCACCTCTCAGACGGGCCGGAAGCACGTGCCGGACATGCCGGAAACACCTACCGGACAGACCGGAACCACCTGCCAAGAACGCCGGAGCCACCTGTTCGACTCGCTGGAACCACCTGCCGGACAGGCCAATATCAACTGCTGGCTCTGCCAGAACCACCTGGGGGACGGTCCGGGATCACCTGCCAGCCATGGCGGAACCACCTCTCAGACGTACCAGAACCACCTGCCGGAGAAGCTGGAAACACGTCCTGGACAGTCTGGAACCACCTGCCGGCCAAGCCTGAACCACCTGCCAAGCACAACGGAACAACCTGCCAGACACGCCAAAATCACCTGCGTGTTATGCCAGAACCACTTGGAGGACTCTCTGGGATGACCTGCCGGGCATGCCGGAACCACCTCTCAGACGTGCCAGAACCATGTGGCGGACAGTCCGGAATCACCTGTTGGGCATGCGCAACCACCTCTGAGACGTACCAGAACCACATGCCGTGCAGGCTGGAACCACCTACCGGACAGACCGGAATCACCTTTCGGGCATGCCGGAACCACCTGTCAGATGTGCCAGATACACGTGCCGGAGACGCCGGAAGCACCTGCCAAGCACGTTGGAACCACCTGCTCAACTCGCCTGAACCACCTGCCGGACATGCCAAAATCACCTGCCGACTATGCCAGAACCACTTGGTGAACACTCCGGAATCACTTGCCGGGCATGCAGGAACCACCTCTCAGACATGCCAGAACCCCATGCCAATGACCCCGGAAGCACCAGCCGAGCATGCCGGAACCACCTGCTCGACTCGACAGAACCACCTGCCGATCACGCAAAAATCACCTGCCGGCTACGCCACAACCAGTTGGTGAACACTTTGGAATCACCTGCCAGGCTTGCTGGAACCACCTGCCAGTCATGCCAAAATCACCTGCCAACTACGCCAGAACCGCTTGGCGGACACTGCGGAAACACCTGTCGGGCCGGCTGGAACCACATCTCAGACGTGCCAGAAACGTGTTCATGAGATGCTGGAACCACACCCCGAACAGACGGATACCACCTGCCAGAACCGCCTGAACCACCTGCTGAGCACGCCGGAACCACCTGCTCGACTCACCGGTACCACCTCCCTGACACGCCAAAATCACCTGTTGGCTATGCCAGAACCACTTGGCGGACACTCCGGAATCATCTGCCGGACATGCCGGAACCAGCTCTCAGACACACCAGAACCAAGTGCCGGAGACGCCGGAAGCACCTGCCGAGCATGCCGGAGCCACCTGCTCGACTCGCCAGAAACACCTGCCGGACACGCCAAAATCACCTGCCGGGTATGCCAGAAACACCTGGCGGACACTACGGAATCACCTGCCGCGCATGCCGGAACCACCGCTCAGACGTGCCGGAAGCACGTGCCAGACACGCCGGAAACACCTACCGGACAGACCGGAACCACCTGCCAAGAACGCCGGAGCCACCTGTTCGACTCGCTGGAACCACCTGCCGGACAGGCAAATATCAACTGCTGGCTATGCCAGAACCACCTGGGGGACGGTCCGGGATCACCTGCCAGCCATGGCGGAACCACCTTTCAGACGTACCAGAACCACCTGCCGGAGAAGCTGGAAACACGTCCTGGACAGACTGGAACCACGTGGCGGCCATGCCTGAACCACCTGCCGAGCACGGCGGAACCACCTGCCGGACATGCCAAAATCACCTGCGGGCTACGTTAGAACCACTTGGACGACTCTCCGAAATGACCTGCCGGGCATGTTGGAACCACCTCTAAGACGTGCCAGAAGCACGTGGCGGACAGTCCGGAATCACCTGTTGGGCATACGCAACCACCTCTGACACGTACCAGAACCACGTGCCGTGCACGCCGGAACCACCTACCGGACAGACCGGAATCAACTTTTGGGCATGCTGGAACCACCAGTCAGATGTGCCAGAAACACGTGCCGGAGACGCCGGAAGCACCTGCCGAGCACGTCGCAACCACCTGCTCAACTCGCCTGAACCACCTGCCGGACACGCCAAAATCACCTGCCCGCTACACCGGCACCACTTCAGGGACAAGCCGTAATCACGTGAGGGGCATGCCGGCACAGCCTCTCAGACTGAACCTCGTGCCGGACACCACAGAACCACCTGCCGGACAGACCGGAACCACCTGCCGGACACGCCGGAACCACCTGCGTGTTATGCCAGAACCACTTGGAGGACTCTCTGGGATGACCTGCCGGGCATGCCAGAACCACCTCTCAGACGTGCCAGAACCATGTGGCGGACAGTCCGGAATCAACTGTTGGGCATGCGCAACCACCTCTGAGACGTACCAGAACCACATGCCGTGCAGGCTGGAACCACCTACCGGACAGACCGGAATCACCTTTCGGGCATGCCGGAACCACCTGTCAGATGTGCCAGAAACACGTGCCGGAGACGCCGGAAGCACCTGCCAAGCACGTTGGAACCACCTGCTCAACTCGCCTGAACCACCTGCCGGACATGCCAAAATCACCTGCCGACTATGCCAGAACCACTTGGAGAACACTCCGGAATCACTTGCCGGGCATGCAGGCACCACCTCTCACACATGCCAGAACCCCGTGCCAATGACCGCGGAAGCACCAGCCGAGCATGCCGGAACAACCAGCTCGACTCGCCAGAACCACCTGCCGATCACGCAAAAATCACCTGCCGGCTACGCCACAACCCGTTGGTGAACACTTTGGAATCACCTGCCAGGCTTGCTGGAACCACCTGTCAGTCATGCCAAAATCACCTGCCAACTACGCCAGAACCGCTTGGCGGACACTGCGGAAACACCTGTCGGGCCGGCTGGAACCACATCTCAGACGTGCCAGAAACGTGTTCATGAGATGCTGGAACCACACCCCGAACAGACGGATACCACCTGCCAGAACCGCCTGAACCACCTGCTGAGCACGCCGGAACCACCTGCTCGACTCACCGGTACCACCTCCCTGACACGCCAAAATCACCTGCTGGCTATGCCAGAACCACTTGGCGGACACTCCGGAATCATCTGCCGGACATGCCGGAACCAGCTCTCAGACACACCAGAACCAAGTGCCGGAGACACCGGAAGCACCTGACGAGCATGCCGGAGCCACCTGCTCGACTCGCCAGAAACACCTGCCAGGACACGCCAAAATCACCTGCCGGGTACGCCAGAACCACCTGTCCGACACTCCGAAATCACCTGTCGCGCATGCCGGAACCACCTCTCAGACGTGCCGGAAGCACGTGCCGGACACGCCGGAATCACCTACCGGACAGACCGGAACCACCTGCCGAGCACGCCGGAGCCACCTGTTCGACTCGCTGGAACCACCTGCCGGACACGCCAATATCAACTGCTGGCTATGCCAGAACCACCTGGGGGACAGTCTGGGATCACCTGCCAGCCATGGCGGAACCACCTCTCAGACGTACCAGAACCACCTGCCGGAGAAGCTGGAAACACGTCCTGGACAGACTGGAACCACGTGACGGCCATGCCTGAACCACCTGCCGAGCACGGCGGAACCACCTGCCGGACATGCCAAAATCACCTGCGGGCTACGCCAGAACCACTTGGACGACTCTCTGAAATGACCTGCCGGGTATGTTGGAACCACCTCTCAGACGTGCCAGAAGCACGTGGCGGACAGTCCAGAATCACCTGTTGGGCATACGCAACCACCTCTGACTCGGACCAGAACCACGTGCCGTGCACGCCGGAGCCACCTACCGGACAGACCGGAATCAACTTTTGGGCTTGCCGGAACCACCAGTCCGATGTGCCAGAAACACGTGCCGGAGACGCCGGAAGCACCTGCCGAGCACGTCGCAACCACCTGCTCAACTCGCCTGAACCACCTGCCGGACACGCCAAAATCACCAGCCCGCTACACCAGCACCACTTCGGGGACAAGCTGGAATCACGTGAGTGGCATGCCGGCACAGCCTCTCAGACTGAACCTCGTGCCGGACACCACAGAACCACCTGCCGGACAGACCGGAACCACCTGCCGGACACGCCGGAACCACCGGCTCGACCCGCCAGAACGACCGCTGGACATGCAAAATCACCTGCCGGCTACGCCGGAAACACTTGGCGAACACTCCGGAATCACCTGCCGGGCATGCCGGAACCACCTCTCAGATATGCCAGAACCACGTGCCAATGACCCCGGAAGCACCTGCTGAACACGCCGGAAAGACCTGCTCGACTCGCCAGACCCACCTACCGGACACGCAGAAATCACCTGCCGGCTACGGCACAACCAGTTGGGGAACACTTCGGAATCACCTGCCGGGCTTGCTGGAACCACCTGCCGGTCATGCCAAAATCACCTGCCAACTACGCCAGTACCACTTGGCGGACACTGTGGAAACACCTGTCGGGCCGGCCGGAACCACATCACAGACGTGCCAGAACCATGTGCATGAGATGCTGGAACCACACCCCGAACAGACGGAAAACACCTGCCAGACCCGTCTGAACAACCTGCCGAGCACGCCGGAGAAACCTGCTCGACTCGCCGGAACCACCTACCTGACATGCCCAAATCACCAGCCGGGTATGCCAGAACCAGTTGGCGGACACTCCGGAATCATCTGCCGGACATGCCGGTACCAGCTCTCAGACACACCAGAACCACGTGCCGGAGACGCCGGAAGCACCTGCCGAGCATGCCGGAGCCACCTGCTGGATTCGCCATAAACACCTGCAGGACACGCCAAAATCAACTGCCAGGTATGCCAGAACCACCTGGTGGACACTCCGAAATCACCTGTCGCGCATGCCGGAACCACCTCTCAGACGTGCCGGAAGCACGTGCCAGACACGCCGGAATGACCTACCGGACACGCCGGAACCTCCTGCCAAGCACGCCGGAGCCACCTGTTTGACTCGCTGGAACCACCTGCCGGACAGGCCAATATCAACTGCTGGCTATGCCAGAACCACCTGGGGGACGGTCCAGAATCACCTGCCAGCCATGGCGGAACCACCTCTCAGACGTACCAGAACCACCTGCCGGAGAAGCTGGAAACACGTCCTGGACAGTCTGGAACCACCTGCCGTCCAAGCCTGAACCACCTGCCAAGCACAACGGAACAACCTGCAAGACACGCCAAAATCACCTGCGTGTTATGCCAGAACCACTTGGAGGACTCTTTGGGATGACCAGCCGGGCATGCCGGAACAACCTCTCAGACGTGCCAGAACCATGTGGCGGACAGTCCGGAATCACCTGTTGGGCATGCGCAACCACCTCTGAGACGTACCAGAACCACATGCCGTGCAGGCTGGAACCACCTACCGGACAGACCGGAATCACCTTTCGGGCATGCCGGAACCACCTGTCAGATGTGCCAGATACACGTGCCGGAGACGCCGGAAGCACCTGCCAAGCACGTTGGAACCACCTGCTCAACTCGCCTGAACCACCTGCCGGACATGCCAAAATCACCTGCCGACTATGCCAGAACCACTTGGTGAACACTCCGGAATCACTTGCCGGGCATGCAGGCACCACCTCTCACACATGCCAGAACCCCGTGCCAATGACCCCGGAAGCACCAGCCGAGCATGCCGGAACAACCAGCTCGACTCGCCAGAACCACCTGCCGATCACGCAAAAATCACCTGCCGGCTACGCCACAACCCGTTGGTGAACACTTTGGAATCACCTGCCAGGCTTGCTGGAACCACCTGTCAGTCATGCCAAAATCACCTGCCAACTACGCCAGAACCGCTTGGCGGACACTGCGGAAACACCTGTCGGGCCGGCTGGAACCACATCTCAGACGTGCCAGAAACGTGTTCATGAGATGCTGGAACCACACCCCGAACAGACGGATACCACCTGCCAGAACCGCCTGAACCACCTGCTGAGCACGCCGGAACCACCTGCTCGACTCACCGGTACCACCTCCCTGACACGCCAAAATCACCTGCTGGCTATGCCAGAACCACTTGGCGGACACTCCGGAATCATCTGCCGGACATGCCGGAACCAGCTCTCAGACACACCAGAACCAAGTGCCGGAGACACCGGAAGCACCTGACGAGCATGCCGGAGCCACCTGCTCGACTCGCCAGAAACACCTGCCAGGACACGCCAAAATCACCTGCCGGGTACGCCAGAACCACCTGTCCGACACTCCGAAATCACCTGTCGCGCATGCCGGAACCACCTCTCAGACGTGCCGGAAGCACGTGCCGGACACGCCGGAATCACCTACCGGACAGACCGGAACCACCTGCCGAGCACGCCGGAGCCACCTGTTCGACTCGCTGGAACCACCTGCCGGACACGCCAATATCAACTGCTGGCTATGCCAGAACCACCTGGGGGACAGTCTGGGATCACCTGCCAGCCATGGCGGAACCACCTCTCAGACGTACCAGAACCACCTGCCGGAGAAGCTGGAAACACGTCCTGGACAGACTGGAACCACGTGACGGCCATGCCTGAACCACCTGCCGAGCACGGCGGAACCACCTGCCGGACATGCCAAAATCACCTGCGGGCTACGCCAGAACCACTTGGACGACTCTCTGAAATGACCTGCCGGGTATGTTGGAACCACCTCTCAGACGTGCCAGAAGCACGTGGCGGACAGTCCAGAATCACCTGTTGGGCATACGCAACCACCTCTGACTCGGACCAGAACCACGTGCCGTGCACGCCGGAGCCACCTACCGGACAGACCGGAATCAACTTTTGGGCTTGCCGGAACCACCAGTCCGATGTGCCAGAAACACGTGCCGGAGACGCCGGAAGCACCTGCCGAGCACGTCGCAACCACCTGCTCAACTCGCCTGAACCACCTGCCGGACACGCCAAAATCACCAGCCCGCTACACCAGCACCACTTCGGGGACAAGCTGGAATCACGTGAGTGGCATGCCGGCACAGCCTCTCAGACTGAACCTCGTGCCGGACACCACAGAACCACCTGCCGGACAGACCGGAACCACCTGCCGGACACGCCGGAACCACCGGCTCGACCCGCCAGAACGACCGCTGGACATGCAAAATCACCTGCCGGCTACGCCGGAAACACTTGGCGAACACTCCGGAATCACCTGCCGGGCATGCCGGAACCACCTCTCAGATATGCCAGAACCACGTGCCAATGACCCCGGAAGCACCTGCTGAACACGCCGGAAAGACCTGCTCGACTCGCCAGACCCACCTACCGGACACGCAGAAATCACCTGCCGGCTACGGCACAACCAGTTGGGGAACACTTCGGAATCACCTGCCGGGCTTGCTGGAACCACCTGCCGGTCATGCCAAAATCACCTGCCAACTACGCCAGTACCACTTGGCGGACACTGTTGAAACACCTGTCGGGCCGGCCGGAACCACATCACAGACGTGCCAGAACCATGTGCATGAGATGCTGGAACCACACCCCGAACAGACGGAAAACACCTGCCAGACCCGTCTGAACAACCTGCCGAGCACGCCGGAGAAACCTGCTCGACTCGCCGGAACCACCTACCTGACATGCCCAAATCACCAGCCGGGTATGCCAGAACCAGTTGGCGGACACTCCGGAATCATCTGCCGGACATGCCGGTACCAGCTCTCAGACACACCAGAACCACGTGCCGGAGACGCCGGAAGCACCTGCCGAGCATGCCGGAGCCACCTGCTGGATTCGCCATAAACACCTGCAGGACACGCCAAAATCAACTGCCAGGTATGCCAGAACCACCTGGTGGACACTCCGAAATCACCTGTCGCGCATGCCGGAACCACCTCTCAGACGTGCCGGAAGCACGTGCCAGACACGCCGGAATGACCTACCGGACACGCCGGAACCTCCTGCCAAGCACGCCGGAGCCACCTGTTTGACTCGCTGGAACCACCTGCCGGACAGGCCAATATCAACTGCTGGCTATGCCAGAACCACCTGGGGGACGGTCCAGAATCACCTGCCAGCCATGGCGGAACCACCTCTCAGACGTACCAGAACCACCTGCCGGAGAAGCTGGAAACACGTCCTGGACAGTCTGGAACCACCTGCCGTCCAAGCCTGAACCACCTGCCAAGCACAACGGAACAACCTGCAAGACACGCCAAAATCACCTGCGTGTTATGCCAGAACCACTTGGAGGACTCTTTGGGATGACCAGCCGGGCATGCCGGAACCACCTCTCAGACGTGCCAGAACCATGTGGCGGACAGTCCGGAATCACCTGTTGGGCATGCGCAACCACCTCTGAGACGTACCAGAACCACATGCCGTGCAGGCTGGAACCACCTACCGGACAGACCGGAATCACCTTTCGGGCATGCCGGAACCACCTGTCAGATGTGCCAGATACACGTGCCGGAGACGCCGGAAGCACCTGCCAAGCACGTTGGAACCACCTGCTCAACTCGCCTGAACCACCTGCCGGACATGCCAAAATCACCTGCCGACTATGCCAGAACCACTTGGTGAACACTCCGGAATCACTTGCCGGGCATGCAGGAACCACCTCTCAGACATGCCAGAACCCCGTGCCAATGACCCCGGAAGCACCAGCCGAGCATGCCGGAACCACCTGCTCGACTCGACAGAACCACCTGCCGATCACGCAAAAATCACCTGCCGGCTACGCCACAACCAGTTGGTGAACACTTTGGAATCACCTGCCAGGCCTGCTGGAACCACCTGCCGGTCATGCCAAAGTCACCTGCCAACTACGCCAGAACCGCTTGGCGGACACTGCGGAAACACCTGTCGGGCCGGCTGGAACCACATCTCAGACGTGCCAGTAACGTGTTCATGAGATGCTGGAACCACACCCCGAACAGACGGATACCACCTGCCAGAACCGCCTGAACCACCTGTTCAGCACGCCGGAACAACCTGCTCGACTCACCGGTACCACCTCCCTGACACGCCAAAATCACCTGCTGGGTATGCCAGAACCACTTGGCGGACACTCCGGAATCATGTGCCGGACATGCCGGAACCAGCTCTCAGACACACCAGAACCAAGTGTCGGAGACGCCGGAAGCTCCTGCCGAGCACGTCGCAACCAACTGCTCAACTCGCCTGAGCCATCTGCTGGACACGCCAAATCACCTGCCCGCTACACCAGCACCACTTCGGGGACAAGCCGGAATCACGTGAGGGGCATGCCGGCACAGCCTCTCAGACTGAACCTCGTGCCGGACACCACAGAACCACCTGCCGGACAGACCGGAACCACCTGCCGGACACGCCGGAACCACCGGCTCGACCCGCCGGAACGACCGCTGGACATGCTTAATGACCTGCCGGCTATGCCGGAAACACTTGGCAAACACTCCGGAATCACCTGCCGGGCATGCCGGAACCACCTCTCAGATATGCCAGAACCACGTTCCAATGACCCCAAAAGCACAGGCCGAGCACGCCGGAACCACCTGCTCGACTCGCCAGAACCACCTGCCGGACATGCAAAAATCACCTGCCGGCTACGCCACAACCAGTTGCGGAACACTTCGGAATCACCTGCCGGGCTTGCTGGAACCACCTGCCAGTCATGCCAAAATCACCTGCCAACTACGCCAGTACGACTTGGCGGACACTGTGGAAACACCTGTCGGGCCGGCCGGAACCACATCTCAGACGTGCCAGAAACGTGTTCATGAGATGCTGGAACCACACCCCGAACAGTCGGATACCACCTGCCAGAACCGCCGGAAGCACCTGATGAGCACGTCGCAACCACCTGCTCAACTCGCCTGAACCACCTGCCGGACATGCCAAAATCACCTGCCCGCTACACCAGCACCACTTCAGGGACAAGCCGGAATCACGTGAGGGGCATGCCGGCAAAGCCTCTCAGACTGAACCTCGTGCCGGACTCCACAGAACCACCTGCCGGACAGACCGGAACCACCTGCCGGACACGCCGGAACCACCGGCTCGACCCACCGGAATGACCACTGGACATGCAAAATCACCTGCCGGCTACGCCGGAAAAACTTGGCGAACACTCCGGAATCACCTGCCGGGCATGCCGGAACCACCTCTCAGATATGCCAGAACCACGTGCCAATGACCCTGGAAGCACCTGCCGAGCACGCCGGAACCACCTGCTCGACTCGCCAGAACCACCTGCCGGACACGCAAAAATCACCTGCCGGCTACGCCACAACCAGTTGGAAACACTTCGGAATCACCTACCGGGCTTGCTGGAACCACCTGCCGGTCATGCCAAAATCACCTGCCAACTACGCCAGTACCACTTGGCGGACACTGTGGAAACACCTGTGGGGCCGGCCGGAACCACATCTCAGACGTGCCAGAACCATGTGCATGAGATGCTGGAACCACACCCCGAACAGACGGAAAACACCTGCCAGACCCGTCTGAACAACCTGCCGAGCACGCCGGAGCCACCAAACTGACATGCCCAAATCACCAGCCGGGTATGCCAGAACCACTTGGCGGACACTCCGGAATCATCTGCCGGACATGCCGGAACCAGCTCTCAGACACAGCAGAACCACGTGCCGGAGACGCCGGAAGCACCTGCCGAGCATGCCGGAGCCACCTGCTCGACTCGCCAGAAACACCTGCCGGACACGCCAAAATCACCTGCCGGGTACGCCAGAACCACCTGGCGGACAATCCGAAATCACCTGTCGCGCATGCCATAACCACCTCTCAGACGTGCCGGAAGCACGTGCCGGACACGCCGGAATCACCTACCGGACAGACCGGAACCACCTGCAGAGCACGCCGGAGCCACCTGTTCGACTCGCTGGAACCACCTGCCGGACACGCCAATATCAACTGCTGGCTATGCCAGAACCACCTGGGGGACAGTCTGGGATCACCTGCCAGCCATGGCGGAACCACCTCTCAGACGTACCAGAACCACCTGCCGGAGAAGCTGGAAACACGTCCTGGACAGACTGGAACCACGTGACGGCCATGCCTGAACCACCTGCCGAGCACGGCGGAACCACCTGCCGGACATGCCAAAATCACCTGCGGGCTACGCCAGAACCACTTGGACGACTCTCTGAAATGACCTGCCGGGTATGTTGGAACCACCTCTCAGACGTGCCAGAAGCACGTGGCGGACAGTCCAGAATCACCTGTTGGGCATACGCAACCACCTCTGACTCGGACCAGAACCACGTGCCGTGCACGCCGGAGCCACCTACCGGACAGACCGGAATCAACTTTTGGGCTTGCCGGAACCACCAGTCAGATGTGCCAGAAACACGTGCCGGAGACGCCGGAAGCACCTGCCGAGCACGTCGCAACCACCTGCTCAACTCGCCTGAACCACCTGCCGGACACGCCAAAATCACCAGCCCGCTACACCAGCACCACTTCGGGGACAAGCTGGAATCACGTGAGTGGCATGCCGGCACAGCCTCTCAGACTGAACCTCGTGCCGGACACCACAGAACCACCTGCCGGACAGACCGGAACCACCTGCCGGACACGCCGGAACCACCGGCTCGACCCGCCAGAACGACCGCTGGACATGCAAAATCACCTGCCGGCTACGCCAGAAACACTTGGCGAACACTCCGGAATCACCTGCCGGGCATGCCGGAACCACCTCTCAGATATGCCAGAACCACGTGCCAATGACCCCGGAAGCACCTGCTGAACACGCCGGAAAGACCTGCTCGACTCGCCAGACCCACCTACCGGACACGCAGAAATCACCTGCCGGCTACGGCACAACCAGTTGGGGAACACTTCGGAATCACCTGCCGGGCTTGCTGGAACCACCTGCCGGTCATGCCAAAATCACCTGCCAACTACGCCAGTACCACTTGGCGGACACTGTTGAAACACCTGTCGGGCCGGCCGGAACCACATCACAGACGTGCCAGAACCATGTGCATGAGATGCTGGAACCACACCCCGAACAGACGGAAAACACCTGCCAGACCCGTCTGAACAACCTGCCGAGCACGCCGGAGAAACCTGCTCGACTCGCCGGAACCACCTACCTGACATGCCCAAATCACCAGCCGGGTATGCCAGAACCAGTTGGCGGACACTCCGGAATCATCTGCCGGACATGCCGGTACCAGCTCTCAGACACACCAGAACCACGTGCCGGAGACGCCGGAAGCACCTGCCGAGCATGCCGGAGCCACCTGCTGGATTCGCCATAAACACCTGCAGGACACGCCAAAATCAACTGCCAGGTATGCCAGAACCACCTGGTGGACACTCCGAAATCACCTGTCGCGCATGCCGGAACCACCTCTCAGACGTGCCGGAAGCACGTGCCAGACACGCCGGAATGACCTACCGGACACGCCGGAACCTCCTGCCAAGCACGCCGGAGCCACCTGTTTGACTCGCTGGAACCACCTGCCGGACAGGCCAATATCAACTGCTGGCTATGCCAGAACCACCTGGGGGACGGTCCAGAATCACCTGCCAGCCATGGCGGAACCACCTCTCAGACGTACCAGAACCACCTGCCGGAGAAGCTGGAAACACGTCCTGGACAGTCTGGAACCACCTGCCGTCCAAGCCTGAACCACCTGCCAAGCACAACGGAACAACCTGCAAGACACGCCAAAATCACCTGCGTGTTATGCCAGAACCACTTGGAGGACTCTTTGGGATGACCAGCCGGGCATGCCGGAACCACCTCTCAGACGTGCCAGAACCATGTGGCGGACAGTCCGGAATCACCTGTTGGGCATGCGCAACCACCTCTGAGACGTACCAGAACCACATGCCGTGCAGGCTGGAACCACCTACCGGACAGACCGGAATCACCTTTCGGGCATGCCGGAACCACCTGTCAGATGTGCCAGATACACGTGCCGGAGACGCCGGAAGCACCTGCCAAGCACGTTGGAACCACCTGCTCAACTCGCCTGAACCACCTGCCGGACATGCCAAAATCACCTGCCGACTATGCCAGAACCACTTGGTGAACACTCCGGAATCACTTGCCGGGCATGCAGGAACCACCTCTCAGACATGCCAGAACCCCGTGCCAATGACCCCGGAAGCACCAGCCGAGCATGCCGGAACCACCTGCTCGACTCGACAGAACCACCTGCCGATCACGCAAAAATCACCTGCCGGCTACGCCACAACCAGTTGGTGAACACTTTGGAATCACCTGCCAGGCCTGCTGGAACCACCTGCCGGTCATGCCAAAGTCACCTGCCAACTACGCCAGAACCGCTTGGCGGACACTGCGGAAACACCTGTCGGGCCGGCTGGAACCACATCTCAGACGTGCCAGAAACGTGTTCATGAGATGCTGGAACCACACCCCGAACAGACGGATACCACCTGCCAGAACCGCCTGAACCACCTGTTCAGCACGCCGGAACAACCTGCTCGACTCACCGGTACCACCTCCCTGACACGCCAAAATCACCTGCTGGGTATGCCAGAACCACTTGGCGGACACTCCGGAATCATGTGCCGGACATGCCGGAACCAGCTCTCAGACACACCAGAACCAAGTGTCGGAGACGCCGGAAGCTCCTGCCGAGCACGTCGCAACCAACTGCTCAACTCGCCTGAGCCATCTGCTGGACACGCCAAATCACCTGCCCGCTACACCAGCACCACTTCGGGGACAAGCCGGAATCACGTGAGGGGCATGCCGGCACAGCCTCTCAGACTGAACCTCGTGCCGGACACCACAGAACCACCTGCCGGACAGACCGGAACCACCTGCCGGACACGCCGGGACCACCGGCTCGACCTTCCGGAACGACCGCTGGACATGCAAACTCACCTGCCGGCTACGCCGGAAACACTTGGCGAAGACTCCGGAATCACTTGCCAGGCCTGCTGGAACCACCTGCCGGTCATGCCAAAGTCACCTGCCAACTACGCCAGAACCGCTTGGCTGACACTGCGGAAACACCTGTCGGGCCGGCTGGAACCACATCTCAGACGTGCCAGAAACGTGTTCATGAGATGCTGGAACCACACCCCGAACAGACGGATACCACCTGCCAGAAGCGCCTGAACCACCTGCTGAGCACGCAGGAACCACCTGCTCGACTCACCGGTACCACCTCGCTGACACGCCAAAATCACCTGCTGGGTATGCCAGAACCACTTGGTGGACACTCCGGAATCATCTGCCGGACATGACGGAACCAGCTCTCAGACACACCAGAACCAAGTGCCGGAGACGCCGGAAGCACGTGCCAAGCATGCCGGAGCCACCTGCTCGAATCGCCAGGAACACCTGCCGGACACGCCAAAATCACCTGCCGGGTATGCCAGAACCACCTGGCGGACACTACGGAATGACCTGCCGCGCATGCCGGAACCACCTCTCAGACGTGCCAGAACCATGTGGCGGACAGTCCGGAATCACCTGTTGGGCATGCGCAACCACCTCTGAGACGTACCAGAACCACATGCCGTGCAGGCTGGAACCACCTACCGGAAAGACCGGAATCACCTTTCGGGCATGCCGGAACCACCTGTCAGATGTGCCAGAAACACGTGCCGGAGACGCCGAAAGCACCTGCCAAGCACGTTGGAACCACCTGTTCAACTCGCCTGAACCACCTGCCGAACATGCCAAAATCACCTGCCGACTATGCCAAAACCACGTGGCGAACACTCCGGAATCACTTGCCGGGCATGCAGGAACCACTTCTCAGACATGCCAGAACCCCGAGCCAATGACCCCCTGATGCACCAGCGGAACACGCCCGAACCACCTGCTCGACTCGCCAGAACCACCTGCCGATCACGCAAAAATCATCTGCCGGCTACGCCACAACCAGTTGGTGAACACTTTGTAATCACCTGCCAGGCTTGCTGGAACCACCTGCCAGTCATGCCAAAATCACCTGCCAACTACGCCAGAACCGCTTGGCGGACACTGCGGAAACCCCTGTCGGGCCGGCTGCAACCACATCTCAGACGTGCCTGAAACGTGTTCATGAGATGCTGGAACCACACCCCAAACAGACGGATACCACCTGCCAGAACCGCCTGAACCACCTGCTGAGCACGCCAGAACCACCTGCTCGACTTACCGGTACCACCTCCCTGACACGCCAAAATCACCTGCTGGGTATGCCAGAACCACTTGGCGGACACTCCGGAATCATCTGCCGGACATGCCGGAACCAGCTCTCAGACACACCAGAACCAAGTGTCGGAGACGCCGGAAGCACCTGCCGAGCATGCCGGAGCCACCTGCTCGACTCGCCAGAAACACCTGCCGGACACGCCAAAATCACCTGCCGGGTATGCCAGAACCACCTGGCGGACACTACGGAATCACCTGCCGCGCATGCAGGAACCACCTCTCAAGCGTGCCGGAAGACCGTGCCAGACACGCCGGAAACACCTACCGGACAGACCGGAACCACCTGCCGAGCACGCCGGAGCCACCTGTTGGACTCGCTGGAACCACCTGCCGGACAGGCCAATATCAACTGCTGGCTATGCCAGAACCACCTGGGGGACAGTCCGGGATCACCTGCCAGCCATGGCGGAACCACCTCTCAGACGTACCAGAACCACCTGCCGGAGAAGCTGGAAACACGTCCTGGACAGACTGGAACCACGTGACGGCCATGCCTGAACCACCTGCCGAGCACGGCGGAACCACCTGCCCGACACGCCATAATCACCTGCGGGCTACGCCAGAACCACTTGGACGACTCTCCGAAATGACCTGCCGGGCATGTTGGAACCACCTCTCAGACGTGCCAGAAGCACGTGGCGGACAGTCCGGAATCACCTGTTGGGCAAAAGAAACCAACTCTGACACGTACCAGAACCACATGCCGTGCACGCCGGAACCACCAACCGGACAGACCGGAATCAACTTTTGGGCATGCCGGAACCACCAGTCAGATGTGCCAGAAACACGTGCCAGGGACGCCGGAAGCACCTGCCGAGCACGTCGCAACCACCTTCTCAACTTGCCTGAACCACCTGCCGGAAACACCAAAATCACCTGCCCGCTACACCAGCACTACTTCGGGGACAAGCCGGAATCACGTGAGGGGCATGCCGGCACAGCCTCTCAGACTGAACGTCGTGCCGGACACCACAGAACCTCCTGCCGGACAGACCGGAACCACATGCCGAACACGCCGGAACCACCTGCTCGACTCGCCGGAACCACCTGAAAATCACGCAAAAATCACCTGCTGGCTATGCCACAACCAGTTGGTGAACACTTTGGAATCACCTGCCAGGCTTGCTGGAACCACCTGCCAGTCATGCCAAAATCACCTGCCAACTACGCCAGAACCGCTTGGCGGACACTGCCGAAACACCTGTCGGGCCGGCTGGAACCACATCTCAGAAGTGCCAGAAACGTGTTCATGAGATGCTGGAACCACACCCCGAACAGAAGGATACCACCTGCCAGAACCGCCTGAACCACCTCCTGAGCACGCCGGAACCACCTGCTCGACTCACCGGTACCAGCTCCCTGACACGCCAAAATCACCTGCTGGGTATGCCAGAACCACTTGGCGGACACTCCGGAATCATCTGCCAGACATGCCAGAACGAGCTGTCAGACACACCAGAACCCAGTGCCGGAGATGCCAGAAGCACCTGCCGAGCATGCCGGAGCCACCTGCTCGACTCGCCAGAACCACCTGACGGACACGCAAAAATCACCTGCCGGCTACGCCACAACCAGTTGGGGAACACTTCGGAATCACCTGCCGGGCTTGCTGGAACCACCTGCCGGTCATGCCAAAATCACCTGCCAACTACGCCAGTACCACTTGGCGGACACTGTGGAAACACCTGTCGGGCCGGCCGGAACGACATCTCAGACGTGCCAGAACCATGAGCATGAGATGCTGGAACCACACCCCGAACAGACGGAAAACACCTGCCAGACCCGTCTGAACAACCTGCCGAGCACGCCGGAGCCACCTGCTCGACTCGCCGGAACCACCTACCTGACATGCCAAAATCACCAGCCGGGTATGCCAGAACCACTTGGCGGACACTCCGGAATCATCTGCCGGACATGCAGGAACCAGCTCTCAGACACACCAGAACCACGTGCCGGAGACGCCGGAAGCACCTGCCGAGCATGCCGGAGCCACCTGCTCGATTCGCCAGAAACACCTGCCGGACACGCCAAAATCACCTGCCGGGTACGCCAGAACCACCTGGCGGACTCTCCGAAATCACCTGTCGCGCATGCCGGAACCACCTCTCAGACGTGCCGGTAGCACGTGACGGACACGCCGGAATCACCTACCGGACAGACCGGAACCACCTGCCGAGCACGCCGGAGCCACCTGTTCGACTCGCTGGAACCACCTGCCGGACAGGCCAATATCAACTGCTGGCTATGCCAGAACCACCTGGGGGACGGTCCGGGATCACCTGCCAGCCATGGCAGAACCACCTCTCAGACGTACCAGAACCACCTGCCGGAGAAGCTGGAAACACGTCCTGGACAGACTGGAACCACGTGACGGCCATGCCTGAACCACCTGCCGAGCACGGCAGAACCACCTGCCCGACACGCCAAAATCACCTGCGGGCTATGCCAGAACCACTTGGACGACTCTCCGAAATGACCTGCCGGGCATGTTGGAACCACCTCTCAGACGTGCCAGAAGCACGTGGCCGACAGTCCGGAATCACCTGTTGGGCATACGCAACCACCTCTGACACGTACCAGAACCGTGTGCCGTGCTCGCCGGAGCCACCTACCGGACAGACCGGAATCAACTTTTGGGCATGCCGGAACCACCAGTCAGATGTGCCAGAAACACGTGCCGGAGACGCCGGAAGCACGTGCCGAGCACGTCGCAACCACCTGCTCAACTCGCCTGAACCACCTGCCGGACACGCCAAAATCACCTGCCCGCTACACCAGCACCACTTCGGGGACAAGCCGGAATCACGTGAGGGGCATGCCGGCACAGCCTCTCAGACTGAACGTCGTTCCGGACACCACAGAACCACCTGCCGGACAGACCGGAACCACCTGCCGGACACGCCGGAACCACCGGCTCGACCCGCCGGAACGACCGATGGACATGCAAAATCACCTGCCGGCTACACCGGAACACTTGGCGAACACTCCGGAATCACCTGCCGAGCATGTCGGAACAACCTCTCAGATATGCCAGAACCACGTGCCAATGACCCCGGAAGCACCTGCCGAGCACGCCGGAACCACCTGCTCGACTCGCCAGAACCACCTGCCGGACACACAGAAATCACCTGCCGGCTACGCCACAACCAGTTGGGGAACACTTCGGAATCACCTGCCGGGCTTGCTGGAACCACCTGCCGGTCATGCCAAAATCACCTGCCAACTACGCCAGTACCACTTGGCGGACACTGTGGAAACACCTGTTGGGCCGGCCGGAACCACATCTCAGACGTGCCAGAACCATGTGCATGAGATGCTGGAACCACACACCGAACAAACGGAAAACACCTGCCAGACCCATCTGAACAACCTGCCGAGCACGCCGGAGCCACCTGCTCGACTCGCGTGAACCACCTACCTGACATGCCCAAATCACCAGCCGGGTATGCCAGAACCACTTGGCGGACACTCCGGAATCATCTGCCGGACATGCAGGAACCAGCTCTCAGACACACCAGAACCACGTGCCGGAGACGCCGGAAGCACCTGCCGAGCATGCCGGAGACACCTGCTCGACTCGCCAGAAACACCTGCCGGACACGCCAAAATCACCTGCCGGGTACGCCAGAACCACCTGGCGGACTCTCCGAAATCACCTGTCGCGCATCCCGGAACCACCTCTCAGACGTGCCGGAAGCACGTGCCGGACGCGCCGGAATCACCTACCGGACAGACCGGAACCACCTGCCGAGCATGCCGGAGCCACCTGTTCGACTCGCTGGAACCACCTGCCGGACAGGCCAATATTAACTGCTGGCCATGCCAGAACCACCTGGGGGACGGTCCGGAATCACCTGCCAGCCATGGCGGATCCACCTCTCAGACGTACCAGAACCACCTGCCGGAGAAGCTGGAAACACGTCCTGGACAGACTGGAACCACCTGCCGGCCAAGCCTGAACCACCTGCCAAGCACAACGGAACAACCTGCCAGACACGCCAAAACCACCTACGCGTTATGCCAGAACCACTTGGAGGACTCTCCGAAATGACCTGCCGGGCATGTTGGAACCACCTCTCAGACGTGCCAGAAGCACGTGGCCGACAGTCCGGAATCACCTGTTGGGCATACGCAACCACCTCTGACACGTACCAGAACCATGTGCCGTGCACGCCGGAGCCACCTACCGGACAGACCGGAATCAACTTTTGGGCATGCCGGAACCACCAGTCAGATGTGCCAGAAACACGTGCCGGAGACGCCGGAAGCACCTGCCGAGCACGTCGCAACCACCTGCTCAACTCGCCTGAACCACCTTCCGGACACGCCAAAATCACCTGCCCGCTACACCAGCACCACTTCGGGGACAAGCCAGAATCACGTGAGGGGCAAGCCGGCACAGCCTCTCAGACTGAACGTCGTGCCGGACACCACAGAACCTCCTGCCGGACAGACCGGAACCACATGCCGGACACGCCGGAACCACCGGCTCGACCCGCCGGAACGACAGCTGGACATGCAAAATCACCTGCCGGCTACACCGGAAACACTTGGCGAACACTCCGGAATCACCTGCCAGGCATGTCGGAACCACCTCTCAGATATGCCAGAACCACGTGCCAATGAACCCGGAAGCACCTGCCGAGCACGCCGGAACCACCTGCTCAACTCGCCAGAACCACCTGCCGGACACGCAAAAATCACCTGCCGGCTACGCCACAACCAGTTGGGGAACACTTCGGAATCACCTGCCGGGCTTGCTGGAACCACCTGCCGGTCATGCCAAAATCACCTGACAACTACGCCAGTACCACTTGGCGGACACTGTGGAAACACCTGTTGGGCCGGCCGGAACCACATCTCAGACGTGCCAGAAACGTGTTCATGAGATGCTGGAACCACACCCCGAACAGACGGATACCACCTGCCAGAACCGCCTGAACCAGCTGCTGAGCACGCCGGAACCACCTGCTCGACTCACCGGTAACACCTCCCTGACACGCCAAAATCACCTGCTGGGTATGCCAGAACCAATTGGCGGAAACTCCGGAATCATCTGCCGGACATGCCGGAACCAGCTCTCAGACACACCAGAACCACGTGCCGGAGACGCCGGAAGCACCAGCTGAGCATGCCGGAGCCACCTGCTCGACTCGCCAGAACCACCTGCCGGACACGCCAAAATCACCTGCCGGGTACGCCAGAACCACCTGGAGGACACTCCGAAATCACCTGTCGCGCATGCCGGAACCACCTCTCAGACGTGCCGGAAGCACGTGCCGGACACGCCGGAATCACCTACCGGACAGTCCGGAACCACCTGCCGAGCACGCCGGGGCCACCTCTTCGACTCGCTGGAACCACCTGCCGGACAGGCCAATATCAACTGCTGGCTATGCCAGAACCACCTGGGGTACAGTCCGGGATCACCTGCCAGCCGTGGCGGAACCACCTCTCAGACGTACCGGAACCACCTGCCGGAGAAGCTGGAAACACGTCCTGGACAGACTGGAACCACGTGACGGCCATGCCTGAACCACCTGCCGAGCACGGTGGAACCAAGTGCCAGACACGCCAAAATCACCTGCGGGCTATGCCACAACCACTTGGACGACTCTCCGAAATGACCTGCCGGGCATGTTGGAACCACCTCTCAGACGTGCCAGGAGCACGTGGCAGACAGTCCGGAATCACCTGTTGGGCATACGCAACCACCTCTGAGACGTACCAGAACCACGTGCCGTGCACGCCGGAGCCACCTACCGGACAGACCGGAATCAACTTTTGGGCATGCCGGAACCGCCAGTCAGATGTGCCAGAAACACGTGCCGGAGACGCCGGAAGCACCTGCCGAGCACGTCGCAACCACCTGTTCAACTCGCCTGAACCACCTGCCGGACACGCCAAAATCACCTGCCCGCTACACCAGCAACACTTCGGGGACAAGCCGGAATCACGTGAGGGGCATGCCGGCACAGCCTCTCAGACTGACGTCCTGCCGGTCACCACAGAACCACCTGCCGGACAGACCGGAACCACCTGCCGGACACGCCGGAACCACCGGCTCGACCCGCCGGAACGACCGCTGGACATGCAAAATCACCTGCGGGCTACGCCGCAAACACTTGGCGAACATTCCGGAATCACCTGCCGGGCATGCCGGAACCACCTCTCAGATATGCCAGAACCACGTGCCAATGACCCCGGAAGCACCTGCCGAGCACGCCGGAACCACCTGCTCGACTCGCCAGAACCACCTGAAAATCACGCAAAAATCACCTGCTGGCTATGCCACAACCAGTTGGTGAACACTTTGGAATCACCTGCCAGGCTTGCTGGAACCACCTGCCAGTCATGCCAAAATCACCTGCCAACTACGCCAGAACCGCTTGGCGGACACTGCCGAAACACCTGTCGGGCCGGCTGGAACCACATCTCAGAAGTGCCAGAAACGTGTTCATGAGATGCTGGAACCACACCCCGAACAGAAGGATACCACCTGCCAGAACCGCCTGAACCACCTCCTGAGCACGCCGGAACCACCTGCTCGACTCACCGGTACCAGCTCCCTGACACGCCAAAATCACCTGCTGGGTATGCCAGAACCACTTGGCGGACACTCCGGAATCATCTGCCTGACATGCCAGAACGAGCTGTCAGACACACCAGAACCAAGTGCCGGAGACGCCGGAAGCACCTGCCGAGCATGCCGGAGCCACCTGCTCGACTCGCCAGAACCACCTGACGGACACGCAAAAATCACCTGCCGGCTACGCCACAACCAGTTGGGGAACACTTCGGAATCACCTGCCGGGCTTGCTGGAACCACCTGCCGGTCATGCCAAAATCACCTGCCAACTACGCCAGTACCACTTGGCGGACACTGTGGAAACACCTGTCGGGCCGGCCGGAACGACATCTCAGACGTGCCAGAACCATGTGCATGAGATGCTGGAACCACACCCCGAACAGACGGAAAACACCTGCCAGACCCGTCTGAACAACCTGCCGAGCACGCCGGAGCTACCTGCTCGACTCGCCGGAACCACCTACCTGACATGCCAAAATCACCAGCCGGGTATGCCAGAACCACTTGGCGGACACTCCGGAATCATCTGCCGGACATGCAGGAACCAGCTCTCAGACACACCAGAACCACGTGCCGGAGACGCCGGAAGCACCTGCCGAGCATGCCGGAGCCACCTGCTCGACTCGCCAGAAACACCTGCCGGACACGCCAAAATCACCTGCCGGGTACGCCAGAACCACCTGGCGGACTCTCCGAAATCACCTGTCGCGCATGACGGAACCAACTCTCAGACGTGCCGGTAGCACGTGCCGGACACGCCGGAATCACCTACCGGACAGACCGGAACCACCTGCCGAGCACGCCGGAGCCACCAGTTCGACTCGCTGGAACCACCTGCCGGACAGGCCAATATCAACTGCTGGCTATGCCAGAACCACCTGGGGGACGGTCCGGGATCACCTGCCAGCCATGGCGGAACCACCTCTCAGACGTACCAGAACCACCTGCCGGAGAAGCTGGAAACACGTCCTGGACAGACTGGAACCACGTGACGGCCATGCCTGAACCACCTGCCGAGCACGGCGGAACCACCTGCCCGACACGCCAAAATCACCTGCGGGCTACGCCAGAACCACTTGGACCACTCTCCGAAATGACCTGCCGGGCATGTTGGAACCACCTCTCAGACATGCCAGAAGCACGTGGCCGACAGTCCGGAATCACCTGTTGGGCATACGCAACCACCTCTCACACGTACCAGAACCGTGTGCCGTGCACGCCGGAGCCACCTACCGGACAGACCGGAATCAACTTTTGGGCATGCCGGAACCACCAGTCAGATGTGCCAGAAACATGTGCCGGAGACGCCGGAAGCACGTGCCGAGCACGTCGCAACCACCTGCTCAACTCGCCTGAACCACCTGCCGGACACGCCAAAATCACCTGCCCGCTACACCAGCACCACTTCGCGGACAAGCCGGAATCACGTGAGGGGCATGCCGGCACAGCCTCTCAGACTGAACGTCGTGCCGGACACCACAGAACCACCTGCCGGACAGACCGGAACCACCTGCCGGACACGCCGGAACCACCGGCTCGACCCGCCGGAACGACCGATGGACATGCAAAATCACCTGCCGGCTACACCGGAACACTTGGCGAACACTCCGGAATCACCTGCCGAGCATGTCGGAACCACCTCTCAGATATGCCAGAACCACGTGCCAATGACCCCGGAAGCACCTGCCGAGCACGCCGGAACCACCTGCTCGACTCGCCAGAACCACCTGCCGGACACGCAAAAATCACCTGCCGGCTACGCCACAACCAGTTGGGGAACACTTCGGAATCACCTGCCGGGCTTGCTGGAACCACCTGCCGGTCATGCCAAAATCACCTGCCAACTACGCCAGTACCACTTGGCGGACACTGTGGAAACACCTGTTGGGCCGGCCGGAACCACATCTCAGACGTGCCAGAACCATGTGCATGAGATGCTGGAACCACACACCGAACAAACGGAAAACACCTGCCAGACCCATCTGAACAACCTGCCGAGCACGCCGGAGCCGCCTGCTCGACTCGCGTGAACCACCTACCTGACATGCCCAAATCACCAGCCGGGTATGCCAGAACCACTTGGCGGACACTCCGGAATCATCTGCCGGACATGCAGGAACCAGCTCTCAGACACACCAGAACCACGTGCCGGAGACGCCGGAAGCACCTGCCGAGCATGCCGGAGACACCTGCTCGACTCGCCAGAAACACCTGCCGGACACGCCAAAATCACCTGCCGGGTACGCCAGAACCACCTGGCGGACACTCCGAAATCACCTGTCGCGCATCCCGGAACCACCTCTCAGACGTGCCGGAAGCACGTGCCGGACGCGCCGGAATCACCTACCGGACAGACCGGAACCACCTGCCGAGCATGCCGGAGCCACCTGTTCGACTCGCTGGAACCACCTGCCGGACAGGCCAATATTAACTGCTGGCCATGCCAGAACCACCTGGGGGACGGTCCGGAATCACCTGCCAGCCATGGCGGAACCACCTCTCAGACGTACCAGAACCACCTGCCGGAGAAGCTGGAAACACGTCCTGGACAGACTGGAACCACCTGCCGGCCAAGCCTGAACCACCTGCCAAGCACAACGGAACAACCTGCCAGACACGCCAAAACCACCTACGTGTTATGCCAGAACCACTTGGAGGACTCTCCGAAATGACCTGCCGGGCATGTTGGAACCACCTCTCAGACGTGCCAGAAGCACGTGGCCGACAGTCCGGAATCACCTGTTGGGCATACGCAACCACCTCTGAGACGTACCAGAACCATGTGCCGTGCACGCCGGAGCCACCTACCGGACAGACCGGAATCAACTTTTGGGCATGCCGGAACCACCAGTCAGATGTGCCAGAAACACGTGCCGGAGACGCCGGAAGCACCTGCCGAGCACGTCGCAACCACCTGCTCAACTCGCCTGAACCACCTTCCGGACACGCCAAAATCACCTGCCCGCTACACCAGCACCACTTCGGGGACAAGCCAGAATCACGTGAGGGGCAAGCCGGCACAGCCTCTCAGACTGAACGTCGTGCCGGACACCACAGAACCTCCTGCCGGACAGACCGGAACCACATGCCGGACACGCCGGAACCACCGGCTCGACCCGCCGGAACGACAGCTGGACATGCAAAATCACCTGCCGGCTACACCGGAAACACTTGGCGAACACTCCGGAATCACCTGCCGGGCATGTCGGAACCACCTCTCAGATATGCCAGAACCACGTGCCAATGAACCCGGAAGCACCTGCCGAGCACGCCGGAACCACCTGCTCAACTCGCCAGAACCACCTGCCGGACACGCAAAAATCACCTGCCGGCTACGCCACAACCAGTTGGGGAACACTTCGGAATCACCTGCCGGGCTTGCTGGAACCACCTGCCGGTCATGCCAAAATCACCTGACAACTACGCCAGTACCACTTGGCGGACACTGTGGAAACACCTGTTGGGCCGGCCGGAACCACATCTCAGACGTGCCAGAAACGTGTTCATGAGATGCTGGAACCACACCCCGAACAGACGGATACCACCTGCCAGAACCGCCTGAACCAGCTGCTGAGCACGCCGGAACCACCTGCTCGACTCACCGGTAACACCTCCCTGACAGGCCAAAATCACCTGCTGGGTATGCCAGAACCAATTGGCGGAAACTCCGGAATCATCTGCCGGACATGCCGGAACCAGCTCTCAGACACACCAGAACCACGTGCCGGAGACGCCGGAAGCACCAGCTGAGCATACCGGAGCCACCTGCTCGACTCGCCAGAACCACCTGCCGGACACGCCAAAATCACCTGCCGGGTACGCCAGAACCACCTGGAGGACACTCCGAAATCACCTGTCGCGCATGCCAGAACCACCTCTCAGACGTGCCGGAAGCACGTGCCGGACACGCCGGAATCACCTACCGGACAGTCCGGAACCACCTGCCGAGCACGCCGGGGCCACCTCTTCGACTCGCTGGAACCACCTGCCGGACAGGCCAATATCAACTGCTGGCTATGCCAGAACCACCTGGGGTACAGTCCGGGATCACCTGCCAGCCGTGGCGGAACCACCTCTCAGACGTACCGGAACCACCTGCCGGAGAAGCTGGAAACACGTCCTGGACAGACTGGAACCACGTGACGGCCATGCCTGAACCACCTGCCGAGCACGGTGGAACCAACTGCCAGACACGCCAAAATCACCTGCGGGCTATGCCAGAACCACTTGGACGACTCTCCGAAATGACCTGCCGGGCATGTTGGAACCACCTCTCAGACGTGCCAGGAGCACGTGGCAGACAGTCCGGAATCACCTGTTGGGCATACGCAACCACCTCTGAGACGTACCAGAACCACGTGCCGTGCACGCCGGAGCCACCTACCGGACAGACCGGAATCAACTTTTGGGCATGCCGGAACCGCCAGTCAGATGTGCCAGAAACACGTGCCGGAGACGCCGGAAGCACCTGCCGAGCACGTCGCAACCACCTGTTCAACTCGCCTGAACCACCTGCCGGACACGCCAAAATCACCTGCCCGCTACACCAGCAACACTTCGGGGACAAGCCGGAATCACGTGAGGGGCATGCCGGCACAGCCTCTCAGACTGACGTCCTGCCGGTCACCACAGAACCACCTGCCGGACAGACCGGAACCACCTGCCGGACACGCCGGAACCACCGGCTCGACCCGCCGGAACGACCGCTGGACATGCAAAATCACCTGCGGGCTACGCCGCAAACACTTGGCGAACACTCCGGAATCACCTGCCGGGCATGCCGGAACCACCTCTCAGATATGCCAGAACCACGTGCCAATGACCCCGGAAGCACCTGCCGAGCACGCCGGAACCACCTGCTCGACTCGCCAGAACCACCTGAAAATCACGCAAAAATCACCTGCTGGCTATGCCACAACCAGTTGGTGAACACTTTGGAATCAACTGCCAGGCTTGCTGGAACCACCTGCCAGTCATGCCAAAATCACCTGCCAACTACGCCAGAACCGCTTGGCGGACACTGCCGAAACACCTGTCGGGCCGGCTGGAACCACATCTCAGAAGTGCCAGAAACGTGTTCATGAGATGCTGGAACCACACCCCGAACAGAAGGATACCACCTGCCAGAACCGCCTGAACCACCTCCTGAGCACGCCGGAACCACCTGCTCGACTCACCGGTACCAGCTCCCTGACACGCCAAAATCACCTGCTGGGTATGCCAGAACCACTTGGCGGACACTCCGGAATCATCTGCCTGACATGCCAGAACGAGCTGTCAGACACACCAGAACCAAGTGCCGGAGACGCCGGAAGCACCTGCCGAGCATGCCAGAGCCACCTGCTCGACTCGCCAGAACCACCTGACGGACACGCAAAAATCACCTGCCGGCTACGCCACAACCAGTTGGGGAACACTTCGGAATCACCTGCCGGGCTTGCTGGAACCACCTGCCGGTCATGCCAAAATCACCTGCCAACTACGCCAGTACCACTTGGCGGACACTGTGGAAACACCTGTCGGGCCGGCCGGAACGACATCTCAGACGTGCCAGAACCATGTGCATGAGATGCTGGAACCACACCCCGAACAGACGGAAAACACCTGCCAGACCCGTCTGAACAACCTGCCGAGCACGCCGGAGCTACCTGCTCGACTCGCCGGAACCACCTACCTGACATGCCAAAATCACCAGCCGGGTATGCCAGAACCACTTGGCGGACACTCCGGAATCATCTGCCGGACATGCAGGAACCAGCTCTCAGACACACCAGAACCACGTGCCGGAGACGCCGGAAGCACCTGCCGAGCATGCCGGAGCCACCTGCTCGACTCGCCAGAAACACCTGCCGGACACGCCAAAATCACCTGCCGGGTACGCCAGAACCACCTGGCGGACTCTCCGAAATCACCTGTCGCGCATGACGGAACCACCTCTCAGACGTGCCGGTAGCACGTGCCGGACACGCCGGAATCACCTACCGGACAGACCGGAACCACCTGCCGAGCACGCCGGAGCCACCAGTTCGACTCGCTGGAACCACCTGCCGGACAGGCCAATATCAACTGCTGGCTATGCCAGAACCACCTGGGGGACGGTCCGGGATCACCTGCCAGCCATGGCGGAACCACCTCTCAGACGTACCAGAACCACCTGCCGGAGAAGCTGGAAACACGTCCTGGACAGACTGGAACCACGTGACGGCCATGCCTGAACCACCTGCCGAGCACGGCGGAACCACCTGCCCGACACGCCAAAATCACCTGCGGGCTATGCCAGAACCACTTGGACCACTCTCCGAAATGACCTGCCGGGCATGTTGGAACCACCTCTCAGACGTGCCAGAAGCACGTGGCCGACAGTCCGGAATCACCTGTTGGGCATACGCAACCACCTCTGACACGTACCAGAACCGTGTGCCGTGCACGCCGGAGCCACCTACCGGACAGACCGGAATCAACTTTTGGGCATGCCGGAACCACCAGTCAGATGTGCCAGAAACACGTGCCGGAGACGCCGGAAGCACCTGCCGAGCACGTCGCAACCACCTGCTCAACTCGCCTGAACCACCTGCCGGACACGCCAAAATCACCTGCCCGCTACACCAGCACCACTTCGCGGACAAGCCGGAATCACGTGAGGGGCATGCCGGCACAGCCTCTCAGACTGAACGTCGTGCCGGACACCACAGAACCACCTGCCGGACAGACCGGAACCACCTGCCGGACACGCCGGAACCACCGGCTCGACCCGCCGGAACGACCGATGGACATGCAAAATCACCTGCCGGCTACACCGGAACACTTGGCGAACACTCCGGAATCACCTGCCGAGCATGTCGGAACCACCTCTCAGATATGCCAGAACCACGTGCCAATGACCCCGGAAGCACCTGCCGAGCACGCCGGAACCACCTGCTCGACTCGCCAGAACCACCTGCCGGACACGCAAAAATCACCTGCCGGCTACGCCACAACCAGTTGGGGAACACTTCGGAATCACCTGCCGGGCTTGCTGGAACCACCTGCCGGTCATGCCAAAATCACCTGCCAACTACGCCAGTACCACTTGGCGGACACTGTGGAAACACCTGTTGGGCCGGCCGGAACCACATCTCAGACGTGCCAGAACCATGTGCATGAGATGCTGGAACCACACACCGAACAAACGGAAAACACCTGCCAGACCCATCTGAACAACCTGCCGAGCACGCCGGAGCCGCCTGCTCGACTCGCCGGAACCACCTACCTGACATGCCCAAATCACCAGCCGGGTATGCCAGAACCACTTGGCGGACACTCCGGAATCATCTGCCGGACATGCCGGAACCAGCTCTCAGACACACCAGAACCACGTGCCGGAGACGCCGGAAGCACCTGCCGAGCATGCCGGAGACACCTGCTCGACTCGCCAGAAACACCTGCCGGACACGCCAAAATCACCTGCCGGGTACGCCAGAACCACCTGGCGGACACTCCGAAATCACCTGTCGCGCATCCCGGAACCACCTCTCAGACGTGCCGGAAGCACGTGCCGGACGCGCCGGAATCACCTACCAGACAGACCGGAACCACCTGCCGAGCATGCCGGAGCCACCTGTTCGACTCGCTGGAACCACCTGCCGGACAGGCCAATATTAACTGCTGGCCATGCCAGAACCACCTGGGGGACGGTCCGGAATCACCTGCCAGCCATGGCGGAACCACCTCTCAGACGTACCAGAACCACCTGCCGGAGAAGCTGGAAACACGTCCTGGACAGACTGGAACCACCTGCCGGCCAAGCCTGAACCACCTGCCAAGCACAACGGAACAACCTGCCAGACACGCCAAAACCACCTACGTGTTATGCCAGAACCACTTGGAGGACTCTCCGAAATGACCTGCCGGGCATGTTGGAACCACCTCTCAGACGTGCCAGAAGCACGTGGCCGACAGTCCGGAATCACCTGTTGGGCATACGCAACCACCTCTGAGACGTACCAGAACCATGTGCCGTGCACGCCGGAGCCACCTACCGGACAGACCGGAATCAACTTTTGGGCATGCCGGAACCACCAGTCAGATGTGCCAGAAACACGTGCCGGAGACGCCGGAAGCACCTGCCGAGCACGTCGCAACCACCTGCTCAACTCGCCTGAACCACCTTCCGGACACGCCAAAATCACCTGCCCGCTACACCAGCACCACTTCGGGGACAAGCCAGAATCACGTGAGGGGCAAGCCGGCACAGCCTCTCAGACTGAACGTCGTGCCGGACACCACAGAACCTCCTGCCGGACAGACCGGAACCACATGCCGGACACGCCGGAACCACCGGCTCGACCCGCCGGAACGACAGCTGGACATGCAAAATCACCTGCCGGCTACACCGGAAACACTTGGCGAACACTCCGGAATCACCTGCCGGGCATGTCGGAACCACCTCTCAGATATGCCAGAACCACGTGCCAATGAACCCGGAAGCACCTGCCGAGCACGCCGGAACCACCTGCTCGACTCGCCAGAACCACCTGAAAATCACGCAAAAATCACCTGCTGGCTATGCCACAACCAGTTGGTGAACACTTTGGAATCACCTGCCAGGCTTGCTGGAACCACCTGCCAGTCATGCCAAAATCACCTGCCAACTACGCCAGAACCGCTTGGGGGACACTGCCGAAACACCTGTCGGGCCGGCTGGAACCACATCTCAGAAGTGCCAGAAACGTGTTCATGAGATGCTGGAACCACACCCCGAACAGAAGGATACCACCTGCCAGAACCGCCTGAACCACCTCCTGAGCACGCCGGAACCACCTGCTCGACTCACCGGTACCAGCTCCCTGACACGCCAAAATCACCTGCTGGGTATGCCAGAACCACTTGGCGGACACTCCGGAATCATCTGCCTGACATGCCAGAACGAGCTGTCAGACACACCAGAACCAAGTGCCGGAGACGCCGGAAGCACCTGCCGAGCATGCCGGAGCCACCTGCTCGACTCGCCAGAACCACCTGACGGACACGCAAAAATCACCTGCCGGCTACGCCACAACCAGTTGGGGAACACTTCGGAATCACCTGCCGGGCTTGCTGGAACCACCTGCCGGTCATGCCAAAATCACCTGCCAACTACGCCAGTACCACTTGGCGGACACTGTGGAAACACCTGTCGGGCCGGCCGGAACGACATCTCAGACGTGCCAGAACCATGTGCATGAGATGCTGGAACCACAACCCGAACAGACGGAAAACACCTGCCAGACCCGTCTGAACAACCTGCCGAGCACGCCGGAGCTACCTGCTCGACTCGCCGGAACCACCTACCTGACATGCCAAAATCACCAGCCGGGTATGCCAGAACCACTTGGCGGACACTCCGGAATCATCTGCCGGACATGCAGGAACCAGCTCTCAGACACACCAGAACCACGTGCCGGAGACGCCGGAAGCACCTGCCGAGCATGCCGGAGCCACCTGCTCGACTCGCCAGAAACACCTGCCGGACACGCCAAAATCACCTGCCGGGTACGCCAGAACCACCTGGCGGACTCTCCGAAATCACCTGTCGCGCATGCCGGAACCACCTCTCAGACGTGCCGGTAGCACGTGCCGGACACGCCGGAATCACCTACCGGACAGACCGGAACCACCTGCCGAGCACGCCGGAGCCACCAGTTCGACTCGCTGGAACCACCTGCCGGACAGGCCAATATCAACTGCTGGCTATGCCTGAACCACCTGGGGGACGGTCCGGGATCACCTGCCAGCCATGGCGGAACCACCTCTCAGACGTACCAGAACCACCTGCCGGAGAAGCTGGAAACACGTCCTGGACAGACTGGAACCACGTGACGGCCATGCCTGAACCACCTGCCGAGCACGGCGGAACCTCCTGCCAGACACGCCAAAATCACCTGCGGGCTACGCCAGAACCACTTGGACGACTCTCCGAAATGACCTGCCGGGCATGTTGGAACCACCTCTCAGACGTGCCAGGAGCACGTGGCAGCCAGTCCGGAATCACCTGTTTTGCATACGCAACCACCTCTGAGACGTACCAGAACCACGTGCCGTGCACGCCGGAGCCACCTACCGGACAGACCGGAATCAACTTTTGGGCATGCCGGAACCGCCAGTCAGATGTGCCAGAAACACGTGCCGGAGACGCCGGAAGCACCTGCTGAGCACATCGCAACCACCTGTTCAACTCGCCTGAACCACCTGCCGGACACGCCAAAATCACCTGCCCGCTACACCAGCAACACTTCGGGGACAAGCCGGAATCACGTGAGGGGCATGCCGGCACAGCCTCTCAGACTGAACGTCCTGCCGGTCACCACAGAACCACCTGCCGGACAGACCGGAACCACCTGCCGGACACGCCGGAACCACCGGCTCGACCCGCCGGAACGACCGCTGGACATGCAAAATCACCTGCCGGCTACGCCGCAAACACTTGGCGAACACTCTGGAATCACCTGCCAGCCATGCCGGAACCACCTCTCAGATATGCCAGAACCACGTGCCAATGACCCCGGAAGCACCTGTCGAGCACGCCGGAACCACCTGCTCGACTCGCCAGAACCACCTGCCGGACACGCAAAAATCACCTGCCGGCTACGCCACAACCAGTTGGTGAACACTTTGGAATCACCTGCCAGGCTTGCTGGAACCACCTGTCAGTCATGCCAAAATCACCTGCCAACTACGCCAGAACCGCTTGGCGGACACTGTGGAAACACCTGTCGGGCCGGCCGGAACCACATCTCAGACGTGCCAGAACCATGTGCATGAGATGCTGGAACCACACCCCGAACAGACGGAAAACACCTGCCAGACCCGTCTGAACAACCTGCCGAGCACGCCGGAGCCACCTGCTCGACTCGCCGGAACCACCTACCTGACATGCCCAAATCACCAGCCGGGTATGCCAGAACCACTTGGCGGACACTCCGGAATCATCTGCCGGACATGCCGGAACCAGCTCTCAGACACACCAGAACCACGTGCCGGAGACGCCGGAAGCACCTGCCGAGCATGCCGGAGCCACCTGCTCGACTCGCCAGAAACACCTGCCGGACACGCCAAAATCACCTGCCGGGTACGCCAGAACCACCTGGCGGAATCTCCGAAATCACCTGTCGCGCATGCCGGAACCACCTCTCAGACGTGCCGTAAGCACGTGCCGGACACGCCGGAATCACCTACCGGACAGACCGGAACCACCTGCCGAGCACGCCGGAGCCACCTGTTCGACTCGCTGGAACCACCTGCCGGACACGCCAATATCAACTGCTGGCTATGCCAGAACCACCTGGGGGACGGTCCGGAATCACCTGCCAGCCATGGCGGAACCACCTCTCAGACGTACCAGAACCACCTGCCGGAGAAGCTGGAAACACGTCCTGGACAGTCTGGAACCACCTGCCGGCCAAGCCGGAACCACCTGCCAAGCACAACGGAACAACCTGCCAGACACGCCAAAATCACCTGCATGTTATGCCAGAACCACTTGGAGGACTCTCTGGGATGACCTGCCGGGCATGCCGGAACCACCTCTCAGACGTGCCAGAACCATGTGGCGGACAGTCCGGAATCACCTGTTGGGCATGCGCAACCACCTCTGAGACGTACCACAACCACATGCCGTGCAGGCTGGAACCACCTACCGGACAGACCGGAATCACATTTCGGGCATGCCAGAACCACCTGTCAGATGTGCCAGAAACACGTGCCGGAGACGCCGGAAGCACCTGCCAAGCACGTTGGAACCACCTGCTCAACTCGCCTGAACCACCTGCCGGACATGCCAAAATCACCTGCCGACTATGCCAGAACCACATGGCGAACACTCCGGAATCACTTGCCGGGCATGCAGGAACCACCTCTCAGACATGCCAGAACCCCGTGCCAATGACCCCGGAAGCACCAGCCGAGCACGCCGGAACCACCTGCACGACTAGCCAAAACCACCTGAAAATCACGCAAAAATCACCTGCTGGCTACGCCACAACCAGTTGGTGAACACTTTGGAATCACCTGCCAGGCTTGCTGGAACCACCTGCCAGTCATGCCAAAATCACCTGCCAACTACGCCAGAACCGCTTGGCGGACACTGCGGAAACACCTGTCGGGCCGGCTGGAACCACATCTCAGACGTGCCAGAAACGTGTTCATGAGATGCTGGAACCACACCGCGAACAGAAGGATACCACCTGCCAGAACCGCCTGAACCAACTGCTGAGCACGCCGGAACCACCTGCTCGACTCACCGGTACCACCTCCCTGACACGCCAAAATCACCTGCTGGGTATGCCAGAACCACTTGGCGGACACTCCGGAATCACCTGACGGGCATGCCGGAACCACCTCTCAGATATGCCAGAACCACGTGCCAATGACCCCGGAAGCACCTGCTGAGCACGCCGGAACCACTTGCTCGACTCGCCAGAACCACCTGCTCAACTCGCCAGAACCACCTGCCGGACACACAGAAATCACCTGTCGGCTACGCCACAACCAGTTGGGGAACACTTCGGAATCACCTGCCGGGCTTGCTGGAACCACCTGCCGGTCATGCCAAAATCACCTGCCAACTACGCCAGTACCACTTGGCGGACACTGTGGAAACACCTGTCAGGCCGGCCGGAACCACATCTCAGACGTGCCAGAACCATGTGCATGAGATGCTGGAACCACACCCCGAACAGACGGAAAACACGTGCCAGACCCGTCTGAACAACCTGCCGATCACGCCGGAGCCACCTGCTCGACTAGCCGGAACCACCTACCTGACACGCCCAAATCACCAGCCGGGTATGCCAGAACCACTTGGCGGACACTCCGGAATCATCTGCCGGACATGCCGGAACCGGCTCTCAGACACACCAGAACCACGTGCCGGAGACGCCGGAAGCACCTGCCGAGCATGCCGGAGCCACCTGCTCGACTCGCCAGAAACACCTGCCGGAGACGCCAAAATCACCTGCCGGGTACGCCAGAACCACCTGGCCGACACTACGGAATCACCTGCCGCGCATGCCGGAACCACCTCTCAGACGTGCCGGAAGCACGTGCCAGACACGCCGGAAACACCTACCGGACAGACCGGAACCACCTGCCAAGAATGCCGGAGCCACCTGTTCGACTCGCTGGAACCACCTGCCGGACAGGCCAATATCAACTGCTGGCTATGCCAGAACCACCTGGGGGACTGTCCGGGATCACCTGCCAGCCATGGCGGAACCACCTCTCAGACGTTCCAGAACCACCTGCCGGAGAAGCTGGAAACACGACCTGGACAGACTGGAACCACGTGACTGCCATGCCTGAACCACCTCCCGAGCACGGCCGAACCGCCTGCCGGACACGCCTAAATCACCTGCGGGCTACGCCAGAACCACTTGGACGACTCTCCGAAATGACCTGCCGGGTATGTTGGAACCACCTCTCAGACGTGCCAGAAGCACGTGGCGGACAGTCCGGAATCACCTGTTGGGCATACGCAACCACCTCTCACACGTACCAGTACCACGTGCCGAGCACGCCGGAATCACCTACCGGACAGACCGGAATCAAATTTTTGGTCATGCCGGAACCACCAGTCAGATGTGCCAGAAACACGTGCCGGAGACGCCGGAAGCACCTGCCGAGCACGTCGCAACCACCTGCTCAACTCGCCTGAACCACCTGCCGGACACGCCAAAATCACCTGCCCGCTACACCAGCACCACTTCGGGGACAAGCCGGAATCACGTGAGGGGCATGCCGGCACAGCCTCTCAGACTGAACCTCGTGCCGGACACCACAGAAATACCTGCCGGACAGACCGGAACCACCTGCCGGACACGCCGGGACCACCGGCTCGACCCGCCGGAACGACCGCTGGACATGCAAAATCACCTGCCGGCTACGCCGGAAACACTTGGCGAACACTCCGGAATCACCTGCCGGGCATGCCGGAACCACCTCACAGATATGCCAGAACCACGTGCCAATGACCCCGGAAGCACCTGCCGAGCACGCCGGAACCACCTGCTCGACTCGCCAGAACCACCTGCCGGACACGCAAAAATCACCTGCCGGCTACGCCACAACCAGTTGGGGAACACTTCGGAATCACCTGCCGGGCTTGCTGGAACCACCTGCCGGTCATGCCAAAATCACCTGCCAACTACGCCAGTACCACTTGGCGGACACTGTGGAAACACCTGTCGGGCCGGCCGGAACCACATCTCAGACGTGCCAGAACCATGTGCATGAGATGCTGGAACCACACCCCGAACAGACGGAAAACACCTGCCAGACCCGTCTGAACAACCTGCCGAGCACGCCGGAGCCACCTGCTCGACTCGCCGGAACCACCTACCTGACATGCCCAAATCACCAGCCGGGTATGCCAGAACCACTTGGCGGACACTCCGGAATCATCTGCCGGACATGCCGGAACCAGCTCTCAGACACACCAGAACCACGTGCCGGAGACGCCGGAAGCACCTGCCGAGCATGCCGGAGCCACCTGCTCGACTCGCCAGAAACACCTGCCGGACACGCCAAAATCACCTGCCGGGTAGGCCAGAACCACCTGGCGGACACTCCGAAATCACCTGTCGCGCATGCCGGAACCACCTCTCAGACGTGCCGGAAGCACGTGCCGGACACGCCGGAATCACCTACCGGACAGACCGGAACCACCTGCCGAGCACGCCGGAGCCACCTGTTCGACTCGCTGGAACCACCTGCCGGACAGGCCAATATCAACTGCTGGCTATGCCAGAACCACCTGGGGGACGGTCCGGAATCGCCTGCCAGCCATTTCGGAACCACCTCTCAGACGTACCAGAACCACCTGCCGGAGAAGCTGGAAACACGTCCTGGACAGTCTGGAACCACCTGCCGGCCAAGCCTGAACCACCTGCCAAGCACAACGGAACAACCTGCCAGACACGCCAAAATCACCTGCGTGTCATGCCAGAACCACTTGGAGGACTCTCTGGGATGACCTGCCGGGCATGCCGGAACCACCTCTCAGACGTGCCAGAACCATGTGGCGGACAGTCCGGAATCACCTGTTGGGCATGCGCAACCACCTCTGAGACGTACCAGAACCACATGCCGTGCAGGCTGGAACCACCTACCGGACAGACCGGAATCACCTTTCGGGCATGCCGGAACCACCTGTCAGATGTGCCAGAAACACGTGCCGGAGACGCCGGAAGCACCTGCCAAGCACGTTGGAACCACCTGCTAAACTCGCCTGAACCACCTGCCGGACATGCCAAAATCACCTGCCGACTATGCCAGAACCACTTGGCGAACACTCCGGAATCACTTGCCGGGCATGCAGGAACCACCTCTCACACATGCCAGAACCCCGTGCCAATGACCCCGGAAGCACCAGCCGAGCACGCCGGAACCACCTGCTCGACTCGCCAGAACCACCTGCCGATCACGCAAAAATCACCTGCCGGCTACGCCACAACCAGTTGGTGAACACTTTGGAATCACCTGCCAGGCTTGCTGGAACCACCTGCCAGTCATGCCAAAATCACCTGCCAACTACGTCAGAACCGCTTGGCGGACAATGCGGAAACACCTGTCGGGCCGGCTGGAACCACATCTCAGACGTGCCAGAAACGTGTTCATGAGATGCTGGAACCACACCCCGAACAGACGGATACCACCTGCCAGAACCGCCTGAACCACCTGCTGAGCACGCCGGAACCACCTGCTCGACTCACCGGTACCACCTCCCTGACACGCCAAAATCACCTGCTGGGTATGCCAGAACCACTTGGCGGACACTCCGGAATCATCTGCCGGACATGCTGGAACCAGCTCTCAGACACACCAGAACCAAGTGCCGGAGACGCCGGAAGCACCTGCCGAGCATGCCGGAGCCACCTGCTCGACTCGCCAGAAACAGCTGCCGGACACGCCAAAATCACCTGCCGGGTATGCCAGAACCACCTGGCGGACACTACGGAATCACCTGCCGCGCATGCCGGAACCACCGCTCAGACGTGCCGGAAGCACGTGCCAGACACGCCGGAAACACCTACCGGACAGACCGGAACCACCTGCCAAGAACGCCGGAGCCACCTGTTGGACTCGCTGGAACCACCTGCCGGACAGGCCAATATCAACTGCTGGCTATGCCGGAACCACCTGGGGGACGGTCCGGGATCACCTGCCAGCCATGGCGGAACCACCTCTCAGACGTACCAGAACCACCTGCCGAAGAAGCTGGAAACACGTCCTGGACAGACTGGAACCACGTGGCGGCAATGCCTGAACCACCTGCCGAGCACGGTGGAACCACCTGCCGGACATGCCAAAATCACCTGCGGGCTACGCCAGAACCACTTGGACGACTCTCCGAAATGTCCTGCCGGGCATGTTGGAACCACCTCTCAGACGTGCCAGAAGCACGTGGCGGACAGTCCGGAATCACCTGTTGGGCATACGCAACCACCTCTGACACGTACCAGAACCACGTGCCGTGCACGCCGGAACCACCTACCGGACTGACCGGAATCAACTTTTGGGCATGCCGGAACCACCAGTCAGATGTGCCAGAAACACGTGCCGGAGACGCCGGAAGCACCTGCCGAGCACGTCGCAACCACCTGCTCAACTCGCCTGAACCACCTGCCGGACACGCCAAAATCACCTGCCCGCTACACCAGCACCACTTCGGGGACAAGCCGGAATCACGTGAGGGGCATGCTGGCACAGCCTCTCAGACTGAACCTCGTGCCGGACACCACAGAACCACCTGCCGGACAGACCGGAACCACCTGCCGGACACGCCGGAACCACCTGCGTGTTATGCCAGAACCACTTGGAGGACTCTCTGGGGTGACCTGCCGGGCATGCCGGAACCACCTCTCAGACGTGCCAGAACCATGTGGCGGACAGTCCGGAATCACCTGTTGGGCATGCGCAACCACCTCTGAGACGTACCAGAACCACATGCCGTGCAGGCTGGAACCACCTACCTGACAGACCGGAATCACCTTTCGGGCATGCCGGAACCACCTGTCAGATGTGCCAGAAACACGTGCCGGAGACGCCGGAAGCACCTGCCAAGCACGTTGGAACCACCTGCTCAACTCTCCTGAACCACCTGCCGGACATGCCAAAATCACCTGCCGACTATGCCAGAACCACTTGGCGAACACTCCGGAATCACTTGCCGGGCATGCAGGCACCACCTCTCACACATGCCAGAACCCCGTGCCAATGACCCCGGAAGCACCAGCCGAGCACGCCGGAACAACCTGCTCGACTCACCAGAACCACCTGCCGATCACGCAAAAATCACCTGCCGGCTACGCCACAACCAGTTGGTGAACACTTTGGAATCACCTGCCAGGCTTGCTGGAACCACCTGCCAGTCATGCCAAAATCACCTGCCAACTACGCCAGAACCGCTTGGCGGACACTTCGGAAACACCTGTCGGGCCGGCTGGAACCACATCTCAGACGTGCCAGAAACGTGTTCATGAGATGCTGGAACCACACCCCGAACAGACGGATACCACCTGCCAGAACCGCCTGAACCACCTGCTGAGCACGCCGGAACCACCTGCTCGACTCACCGGTACCACCTCCCTGACACGCCAAAATCACCTGCTGGCTATGTCAGAACGACTTGGCGGACACTCCGGAATCATCTGCCGGACATGCCGGAACCAGCTCTCAGACACACCAGAACCAAGTGCCGGAGACACCGGAAGCACCTGCCGAGCATGCCGGAGCCACCTGCTCGACTCGCCAGAAACTCCTGCCAGGACACGCCAAAATCACCTGCCGGGTACGCCAGAACCACCTGTCCGACACTCCGAAATCACCTGTCGCGCATGCCGGAACCACCGCTCAGACGTGCCGGAAGCACGTGCCGGACACGCCGGAATCACCTACCGGACAGACCGGAACCACCTGCCGAGCACGCCGGAGCCACCTGTTCGACTCGCTGGAACCACCTGCCGGACACGCCAATATCAACTGCTGGCTATGCCAGAACCACCTGGGGGACAGTCTGGGATCACCTGCCAGCCATGGCGGAACCACCTCTCAGACGTACCAGAACCACCTGCCGGAGAAGCTGGAAACACGTCCTGGACAGACTGGAACCACGTGACGGCCATGCCTGAACCACCTGCCGAGCACGGCGGAACCACCTGCCGGACATGCCAAAATCACCTGCGGGCTACGCCAGAACCACTTGGACGACTCTCCGAAATGACCTGCCGGGTATGTTGGAACCACCTCTCAGACGTGCCAGAAGCACGTGGCGGACAGGCCGGAATCACCTGTTGGGCATACGCAACCACCTCTGACTCGGACCAGAACCACGTGCCGTGCACGCCGGAGCCACCTACCGGACAGACCGGAATCAACTTTTGGGCATGCCGGAACCACCAGTCAGATGTGCCAGAAACACGTGCCGGAGACGCCGGAAGCACCTGCCGAGCACGTCGCAACCACCTGCTCAACTCGCCTGATCCACCTGCCGGACACGCCAAAATCACCTGCCCGCTACACCAGCACCACTTCGGGGACAAGCCGGAATCACGTGAGGGGCATGCCGGCACAGCCTCTCAGACTGAACCTCGTGCCGGACACCACAGAACCACCTGCCGGACAGACCGGAACCACCTGCCGGACACGCCGGAACCACCGGCTCGACCCGCCGGAAAGACCGCTGGACATGCAAAATCACCTGCCGGCTACGCCGGAAACACTTGGCGAACAATCCGGAATCACCTGCCGGGCATGCCGGAACCACCTCACAGATATGCCAGAACCACGTGCCAATGACCCCTGAAGCACCTGCCGAGCACGCCGGAACCACCTGCTCGATTCGCCAGAACCACCTGCCGGACACGCAGAAATCACATGCCGGCTACGCCACAACCAGTTGAGGAACACTTCGGAATCACATTCCGGGCTTGCCGGAACCACCTGACGGTCATGCCAAAATCACCTGACAACTACGCCAGTAAAACTTGGCGGACACTGTGGAAACACCTGTCGGGCCGGCCGGAACCACATCTCAGACGTGCCAGAACCATGTGCATGAGATGCTGGAACCACACCCCGAAAAGACGGAAAACACCTGCCAGACCCGTCTGAACAACCTGCCGAGCACGCCGGAGCCACCTGCTCGACTCGCCGGAACCACCTACCTTACATGCCCAAATCACCAGCCGGGTATGCCAGAACCACTCGGCGGACACTCCGGAATCATCTGCCGGACATGCCGGAACCAGCTCTCAGACACACCAGAACCACGTGCCGGAGACGCCGGAAGCACCTGCCGAGCATGCCGGAGCCACCTGCTCGACTCGCCAGAAACACCTGCCGGACACGCCAAAATCACCTGCCGGGTACGCCAGAACCACCTGGCGGACACTCCGAAATCACCTGTCGCGCATGCCGGAACCACCTCTCAGACGTGCCGGAAGCACGTGCCGGACACGCCGGAATCACCTACCGGACAGACCGGAACCACCTGCCGAGCACGCCGGGGCCACCTGTTCGACTCGCTGGAACCACCTGCCGGACAGGCCAATATCAACTGCTGGCTATGCCAGAACCACTTGGGGGACAGTCCGGGATCACCTGCCAGCCATGGCGGAACCACCTCTCAGACGTACCAGAACCACCTGCCGGAGAAGCTGGAAACACGTCCTGGACAGACTGGAACCACGTGACGGCCATGCCTGAACCACCTGCCGAGCACGGCGGAACCACCTGCCGGACACGCCAAAATCACCTGCGGACTATGCCAGAACCACTTGGACGACTCTCCGAAATTACCTGCCGGGCATGCCGGAACCACCTCTCAGATATGCCAGAACCACGTGCCAATGACCCCGGAAGCACCTGCCGAGCACGCCGGAACCACCTGTTCGACTCGCTGGAACCACCTGCCGGACAGGCCAATATCAACTGCTGGCTATGCCAGAACCTCCTGGGGGACGGTCCGGAATCACCTGCCAGCCATGGCGGAACCACCTCTCAGACGTACCAGAACCACCTGCCGGAGAAGCTGGAAACACGTCCTGGACAGACTGGAACCACGTGACGGCCATGCCTGAACCACCTGCCGAGCACGGCGGAACCACCTGCCAGACACGCCAAAATCACCTGCGTGTTATGCCAGAACCACTTGGAGGACTCTCTGGGATGACCTGTCGGGCATGCCGGAACCACCTCTCAGACGTGCCACAACCATGTGGCGGGCAGTCCGGAATCACCTTTTGGGCATTCGCAACCACCTCTGAGACGTACCAAAACCACGTGCCTTGCACGCCGGAGCCACCTACCGGACAGACCGGAATCAACTTTTGGGCATGCCGGAACCACCAGTCAGATGTGCCAGAAACACGTGCCGGAGACGCCGGAAGCACCTGCCGAGCACGTCGCAACCACCTGCTCAACTCGCCTGAACCACCTGCCGGACACGCCAAAATCACCTGCCCGCTACACCAGCACCACTTCGGGGACAAGCCGGAATCACGTGAGGGGCATGCCGGCACAGCCTCTCAGACTGAACGTCATGCCGGTCACCACAGAACCACCTGCCGGACAGACCGGAACCACCTGCCGGAGACGCCGGAACCACCGGCTCTACCCGCCGGAACGACCGCTGGACATGCAAAATCACCTGCCGGCTACGCCGCAAACACTTGGCGAACACTCCGGAATTACCTGCCGGGCATCCCGGAACCACCTCTCAGATATGCCAGAACCACGTGCCAATGACCCCGGAAGCACCTGCCGAGAACGCCAGAACCACCTGCCGGACACGCGTAAATCACCTTCCGGCTACGCCACAAGCAGTTGGGGAACACTTCGGAATCACCTGCCGGGCTTGCTGGAACCACCTGCCGGTCATGCCAAAATCACCTGCCAACTACGCCAGTACCACTTGGCGGACACTGTGGAAACACCTGTCGGGCCGGCCGGAACCACATCTCAGACGTGCCAGAACCATGTGCATGAGATGCTGGAACCACACCCCGAACAGACGGAAAACACCTGCCAGACCCGTCTGAACAACCTGCCGAGCACGCCGGAGCCACCTGCTCAACTCGCCGGAACCACCTACCTGACATGCCCAAATCAGCAGCCGGGTATGCCAGAACCACTTGGCGGACACTCCGGAATCATCTGCCGGACATGCCGGAACCAGCTCTCAGACACACCAGAACCAAGTGACGGAGACGCCGGAAGCACCTGCCGAGCATGCCGGAGCCACCTGCTCGACTCGCCAGAAACACCTGCCGGACACGCCAAAATCACCTGCCGGGTATGCCAGAACCACCAGGCGGACACTACGGAATCACCTGCCGCGCATGCCGGAACCACCTCTCAGATATGCCAGAACCACGTGCCAATGACCCCGGAAGCACCTGCCGAGCACGCCGGAACCACCTGCTCGACTCGCCAGAACCACCTGCCGGACACGCAAAAATCACCTGCCAGGCGACGCCACAACCAGTTGCGGAACACTTCGGAATCACCTGCCGGGCTTGCTGGAACCACCTGCCGGTCATGCCAAAATCACCTGCCAACTACGCCAGTACCACTTGGCGGACACTGTGGAAACACCTGTCGGGCCGGCCGGAACGACATCTCAGACGTGCCAGAACCATGTGCATGAGATGCTGGAACCACACCCCGAACAGACGGAAAACACCTGCCAGACCCGTCTGAACAACCTGCCCAGCACGCCGGAGCCACCTGCTCGACTCGCCGGAACCACCTACCTGACATGCCCAAATCACCAGCCGGGTATGCCAGAACCACTTGGCGGACACTCCGGAATCATCTGCCGGACATGCAGGAACCAGCTCTCAGACACACCAGAACCACGTGCCGGAGACGCCAGAAGCACCTGCCGAGCATGCCGGAGCCACCTGCTCGACTCGCCAGAAACACCTGCCGGACACGCCAAAATCACCGGCCGGGTACGCCAGAACCACCTGGCGGACACTCCAAAATCACATGTCGCGCATGCCGGAACCACCTCTCAGACGTGCCGGAAGCACGTGCCGGACACGCTGGAATCACCTACCGGACAGACTGGAACCTCCTGCCGAGCACGCCGTAGCCACCTGTTCGACTCGCTGGAACCACCTGCCGGACAGGCCAATATCAACTGCTGGCTATGCCAGAACCACCTGGGGGACGGTCCGGAATCGCCTGCCAGCCGTGGCGGAACCACCTCTCAGACGTACCAGAACCACCTGCCGGAGAAGCTGGAAACACGTCCTGGACAGTCTGGAACCACCTGCCGGCCATGCCTGAACCACCTGCCAAGCACAACGGAACAACCTGCCAGACACGCCAAAATCACCTGCGTGTTATGCCAGAACCACTTGGAGGACTCTCTGGGATGGCCTGCCGGGCATGCCGGAACCACCTCTCAGACGTGCCAGAACCATGTGGCGGACAGTCCGGAATCACCTGATGGGCATGGGCAACCACCTCTGAGACGTACCAGAACCACATGCCGTGCAGGCTGGAACCACCTACCAGACAGACCGGAATCACCTTTCGGGCATGCCGGAACCACCTGTCAGATGTGCCAGAAATACGTGCCGGAGACGCCGGAAGCACCTGCCAAGCACGTTGGAACCACCTGCTCAACTCGCCTGAACCACCTGCCGGACATGCCAAAATCACATGCCGACTATGCCAGAACCACTTGGCGAACACTCCGGAATCACCTGCCGGGCATGCCGGAACCACATCTCAGATATGCCAGAACCCCGTGCCAATGACCCTGGAAGCACCTGCCGAGCACGCGGGAACCACCTGCTCGACTCGCCAGAACCACCTGCCGGACACGCAAAAATCACCTGCCGGCTACGCCACAACCAGTTGGGGAACACTTCGGAATCACCTGCCGGGCTTGCTGGAACCACCTGCCGGTCATGCCAAAATCACCTGCCAACTATGCCAGTACCACTTGGCGGACACTGTGGAAACACCTGTCGGGCCGGCCGGAACCACATCTCAGACGTGCCAGAACCATGTGCATGAGATGCTGGAACCACACCCCGAACAGACGGAAAACACCTGCCAGACCCGTCTGAACAACCTGCCGAGCACGCCGGAGCCACCTGCTCGACTCGCCGGAACCACCTACCTGACATGCCAAAATCACCAGCCGGGTATGCCAGAACCACTTGGCGGACACTCCGGAATCATCTGCCGGACATGCCGGAACCAGCTCTCAGACACACCAGAAACACGTGCCAGAGACGCCGGAAGCACCTGCCTAGCATGCCGGAGCCACCTGCTCGACTCGCCAGAAACACCTGCCGGACACGCCAAAATCACCTGCCTGGTACGCCAGAACCACCTGGCGGACACTCCGAAATCACCTGTCGCGCATGCCGGAACCACCTCTCAGACGTGCCGGAAGCACGTGCCGGACGCGCCGGAATCACCTACCGGACAGACCGGAACCACCTGCCGAGCACGCCGGAGCCACCTGTTCGACTCGCTGGAACCACCTGCCGGACAGGCCAATATCAACTGCTGGCTATGCCAGAACCACTTGGGGGACAGTCCGGGATCACCTGCCAGCCATGGCGGAACCACCTCTCAGACGTACCAGAACCACCTGCCGGAGAAGCTGGAAACACGTCCTGGACAGACTGGAACCACGTGACGGCCATGCCTGAACCACCTGCCGAGCACGGCGGAACCACCTGCCGGACACGCCAAAATCACCTGCGGACTATGCCAGAACCACTTGGACGACTCTCCGAAATTACCTGCCGGGCATGCCGGAACCACCTCTCAGATATGCCAGAACCACGTGCCAATGACCCCGGAAGCACCTGCCGAGCACGCCGGAACCACCTGTTCGACTCGCTGGAACCACCTGCCGGACAGGCCAATATCAACTGCTGGCTATGCCAGAACCTCCTGGGGGACGGTCCGGAATCACCTGCCAGCCATGGCGGAACCACCTCTCAGACGTACCAGAACCACCTGCCGGAGAAGCTGGAAACACGTCCTGGACAGACTGGAACCACGTGACGGCCATGCCTGAACCACCTGCCGAGCAGGGCGGAACCACCTGACGGACACGCCAAAATCACCTGCGGGCTACGCCAGAACCACTTGGACGACTCTCCGAAATGACCTGCCGGGCATGTTGGAACCACCTCTCAGACGTGCCAGAAGCACGTGGCGGACAGTCCGGAATCACCTGTTGGGCATACGCAACCACCTCTGACACGTACCAGAACCACGTGCCGTGCACGCCGGAGCCACCTACCGGACAGACCGGAATCAACTTTTGGGCATGCCGGAACCACCATTCAGATGTGCCAGAAACACGTGCCGGAGATGCCGGAAGCACCTGCCGAGCACGTCGCAACCACCTGCTCAACTCGCCTGAACCACCTGCCGGACACGCCAAAATCACCTGCCCGCTACACCAGCACCACTTCGGGGACAAGCCAGAATCACGTGAGTGGCATGCCGGCACAGCCTCTCAGACTGAACCTCGTGCCGGACACCACAGAACCACCTGCCGGACAGACCGGAACCACCTGCCGGACACGCCGGAACCACCGGCTCGACCCGCCGGAAAGACCGCTGGACATGGAAAATCACCTGCCGGCTACGCCGGAAACACTTGGCGAACAATCCAGAATCACCTGCCGGGCATGCCGGAACCACCTCACAGATATGCCAGAACCACGTGCCAATGACCCCTGAAGCACCTGCCGAGCACGCCGGAACCACCTGCTCGACTCGCCAGAACCACCTGCCGGACACGCAGAAATCACATGCCGGCTACGCCACAACCAGTTGAGGAACACTTCGGAATCACATTCCGGGCTAGCTGGAACCACCTGACGGTCATGCCAAAATCACCTGCCAACTACGCCAGTACCACTTGGCGGACACTGTGGAAACACCTGTCGGGCCGGCCGGAACCACATCTCAGACGTGCCAGAACCATGTGCATGAGATGCTGGAACCACACCCCGAAAAGACGGAAAACACCTGCCAGACCCGTCTGAACAACCTGCCGAGCACGCCGGAGCCACCTGCTCGACTCGCCGGAACCACCTACCTGACATGCCCAAATCACCAGCCGGGTATGCCAGAACCACTCGGCGGACACTCCGGAATCATCTGCCGGACATCCCGGAACCAGCTCTCAGACACACCAGAACCACGTGCCGGAGACGCCGGAAGCACCTGCCGAGCATGCCGGAGCCACCTGCTCGACTCGCCAGAAACACCTGCCGGACACGCCAAAATCACCTGCCGGGTACGCCAGAACCACCTGGCCGACACTCCTAAATCACCTGTCGCGCATGCCGGAACCACCTCTCAGACATGCCAGAACCCCGTGCAAATGACCCCGGAAGCACCAGCCGAGCACGCCGGAACCACCTGCTCGACTCGCCAGAACCACCTGAAAATCACGCAAAAATCACCTGCTGGCTATGCCACAACCAGTTGGTGAACACTTTGGAATCACCTGCCAGGCTTGCTGGAACCACCTGCCAGTCATGCCAAAATCACCTGCCAACTACGCCAGAACCGCTTGGCGGACACTGCCGAAACACCTGTCGGGCCGGCTGGAACCACATCTCAGAAGTGCCAGAAACGTGTTCATGAGATGCTGGAACCACACCCCGAACAGAAGGATACCACCTGCCAGAACCGCCTGAACCACCTCCTGAGCACGCCGGAACCACCTGCTCGACTCACCGGTACCAGATCCCTGACACGCCAAAATCACCTGCTGGGTATGCCAGAACCACTTGGCGGACACTCCGGAATCATCTGCCAGACATGCCAGAACGAGCTGTCAGACACACCAGAACCCAGTGCCGGAGATGCCAGAAGCACCTGCCGAGCATGCCGGAGCCACCTGCTCGACTCGCCAGAACCACCTGACGGACACGCAAAAATCACCTGCCGGCTACGCCACAACCAGTTGGGGAACACTTCGGAATCACCTGCCGGGCTTGCTGGAACCACCTGCCGGTCATGCCAAAATCACCTGCCAACTACGCCAGTACCACTTGGCGGACACTGTGGAAACACCTGTCGGGCCGGCCGGAACGACATCTCAGACGTGCCAGAACCATGAGTATGAGATGCTGGAACCACACCCCGAACAGACGGAAAACACCTGCCAGACCCGTCTGAACAACCTGCCGAGCACGCCGGAGCCACCTGCTCGACTCGCCGGAACCACCTACCTGACATGCCAAAATCACCAGCCGGGTATGCCAGAACCACTTGGCGGACACTCCGGAATCATCTGCCGGACATGCAGGAACCAGCTCTCAGACACACCAGAACCACGTGCCGGAGACGCCGGAAGCACCTGCCGAGCATGCCGGAGCCACCTGCTCGATTCGCCAGAAACACCTGCCGGACACGCCAAAATCACCTGCCGGGTACGCCAGAACCACCTGGCGGACTCTCCGAAATCACCTGTCGCGCATGCCGGAACCACCTCTCAGACGTGCCGGTAGCACGTGCCGGACACGCCGGAATCACCTACCGGACAGACCGGAACCACCTGCCGAGCACGCCGGAGCCACCTGTTGGACTCGCTGGAACCACCTGCCGGACAGGCCAATATCAACTGCTGGCTATGCCAGAACCACCTGGGGGACGGTCCGGGATCACCTGCCAGCCATGGCGGAACCACCTCTCAGACGTACCAGAACCACCTGCCGGAGAAGCTGGAAACACGTCCTGGACAGACTGGAACCACGTGACGGCCATGCCTGAACCACCTGCCGAGCACGGCAGAACCACCTGCCCGACACGCCAAAATCACCTGCGGGCTATGCCAGAACCACTTGGACGACTCTCCGAAATGACCTGCCGGGCATGTTGGAACCACCTCTCAGACGTGCCAGAAGCACGTGGCCGAGAGTCCGGAATCACCTGTTGGGCATGCGCAACCACCTCTGACACGTACCAGAACCGTGTGCCGTGCACGCCGGAGCCACCTACCGGACAGACCGGAATCAACTTTTGGGCATGCCGGAACCACCAGTCAGATGTGCCAGAAACACGTGCCGGAGACGCCGGAAGCACCTGCCGAGCACGTCGCAACCACCTGCTCAACTCGCCTGAACCACCTGCCGGACACGCCAAAATCACCTGCCCGCTACACCAGCACCACTTCGGGGACAAGCCGGAATCACGTGAGGGGCATGCCGGCACAGCCTCTCAGACTGAACGTCGTTCCGGACACCACAGAACCACCTGCCGGACAGACCGGAACCACCTGCCGGACACGCCGGAACCACCGGCTCGACCCGCCGGAACGACCGATGGACATGCAAAATCACCTGCCGGCTATACCGGAACACTTGGCGAACACTCCGGAATCACCTGCCGAGCATGTCGGAACCACCTCTCAGATATGCCAGAACCACGTGCCAATGACCCCGGAAGCACCTGCCGAGCACGCCGGAACCACCTGCTCGACTCGCCAGAACCACCTGCCGGACACGCAAAAATCACCTGCCGGCTACGCCACAACCAGTTGGGGAACACTTCGGAATCACCTGCCGGGCTTGCTGGAACCACCTGCCGGTCATGCCAAAATCACCTGCCAACTACGCCAGTACCACTTGGCGGACACTGTGGAAACACCTGTCGGGCCGGCCGGAACCACATCTCAGACGTGCCAGAACCATGTGCATGAGATGCTGGAACCACACACCGAACAAACGGAAAACACCTGCCAGACCCATCTGAACAACCTGCCGAGCACGCCGGAGCCACCTGCTCGACTCGCGTGAACCACCTACCTGACATGCCCAAATCACCAGCCGGGTATGCCAGAACCACTTGGCGGACACTCCGGAATCATCTGCCGGACATGCCGGAACCAGCTCTCAGACACACCAGAACCACGTGCCGGAGACGCCGGAAGAACCTGCCGAGCATGCCGGAGACACCTGCTCGACTCGCCAGAAACACCTGCCGGACACGCCAAAATCACCTGCCGGGTACGCCAGAACCACCTGGCGGACACTCCGAAATCACCTGTCGCGCATCCCGGAACCACCTCTCAGACGTGCCGGAAGCACGTGCCGGACGCGCCGGAATCACCTACCGGACAGACCGGAACCACCTGCCGAGCATGCCGGAGCCACCTGTTCGACTCGCTGGAACCACCTGCCGGACAGGCCAATATTAACTGCTGGCCATGCCAGAACCACCTGGGGGACGGTCCGGAATCACCTGCCAGCCATGGCGGAACCACCTCTCAGACGTACCAGAACCACCTGCCGGAGAAGCTGTAAACACGTCCTGGACAGACTGGAACCACCTGCCGGCCAAGCCTGAACCACCTGCCAAGCACAACGGAACAACCTGCCAGACACGCCAAAACCACCTACGTGTTATGCCAGAACCACTTGGAGGACTCTCCGAAATGACCTGCCGGGCATGTTGGAACCACCTCTCAGACGTGCCAGAAGCACGTGGCCGAGAGTCCGGAATCACCTGTTGGGCATACGCAACCACCTCTGACACGTACCAGAACCATGTGCCGTGCACGCCGGAGCCACCTACCGGACAGACCGGAATCAACTTTTGGGCATGCCGGAACCACCAGTCAGATGTGCCAGAAACACGTGCCGGAGACGCCGGAAGCACCTGCCGAGCACGTCGCAACCACCTGCTCAACTCGCCTGAACCACCTTCCGGACACGCCAAAATCACCTGCCCGCTACACCAGCACCACTTCGGGGACAAGCCAGAATCACGTGAGGGGCAAGCCGGCACAGCCTCTCAGACTGAACGTCGTGCCGGACACCACAGAACCTCCTGCCGGACAGACCGGAACCACATGCCGGACACGCCGGAACCACCGGCTCGACCCGCCGGAACGACAGCTGGACATGCAAAATCACCTGCCGGCTACACCGGAAACACTTGGCGAACACTCCGGAATCACCTGCCGGGCATGTCGGAACCACCTCTCAGATATGCCAGAACCACGTGCCAATGAACCCGGAAGCACCTGCCGAGCACGCCGGAACCACCTGCTCAACTCGCCAGAACCACCTGCCGGACACGCAAAAATCACCTGCCGGCTACGCCACAACCAGTTGGGGAACACTTCGGAATCACCTGCCGGGCTTGCTGGAACCACCTGCCGGTCATGCCAAAATCACCTGACAACTACGCCAGTACCACTTGGCGGACACTGTGGAAACACCTGTTGGGCCGGCCGGAACCACATCTCAGACGTGCCAGAAACGTGTTCATGAGATGCTGGAACCACACCCCGAACAGACGGATACCACCTGCCAGAACCGCCTGAACCAGCTGCTGAGCACGCCAGAACCACCTGCTCGACTTACCGGTAACACCTCCCTGACAGGCCAAAATCACCTGCTGGGTATGCCAGAAACACTTGGCGGACACTCCGGAATCATCTGCCGGACATGCCGGAACCAGCTCTCAGACACACCAGAACCACGTGCCGGAGACGCCGGAAGCACCAGCTGAGCATACCGGAGCCACCTGCTCGACTCGCCAGAACCACCTGCCGGACACGCCAAAATCACCTGCCGGGTACGCCAGAACCACCTGGAGGACACTCCGAAATCACCTGTCGCGCATGCCGGAACCACCTCTCAGACGTGCCGGAAGCACGTGCCGGACACGCCGGAATCACCTACCGGACAGTCCGGAACCACCTGCCGAGCACGCCGGGGCCACCTCTTCGACTCGCTGGAACCAACTGCCGGACAGGCCAATATCAACTGCTGGCTATGCCAGAACCACCTGGGGTACAGTCCGGGATCACCTGCCAGCCGTGGCGGAACCACCTCTCAGACGTACCGGAACCACCTGCCGGAGAAGCTGGAAACACGTCCTGGACAGACTGGAACCACGTGACGGCCATGCCTGAACCACCTGCCGAGCATGGTGGAACCAACTGCCAGACACGCCAAAATCACCTGCGGGCTATGCCAGAACCACTTGGACGACTCTCCGAAATGACCTGCTGGGCATGTTGGAACCACCTCTCAGACGTGCCAGGAGCACGTGGCAGACAGTCCGGAATCACCAGTTGGGCATACGCAACCACCTCTGAGACGTACCAGAACCACGTGCCGTGCACGCCGGAGCCACCTACCGGACAGACCGGAATCAACTTTTGGGCATGCCGGAACCGCCAGTCAGATGTGCCAGAAACACGTGCCGGAGACGCCGGAAGCACCTGCCGAGCACGTCGCAACCACCTGTTCAACTCGCCTGAACCACCTGCCGGACACGCCAAAATCACCTGCCCGCTACACCAGCAACACTTCGGGGACAAGCCGTAATCACGTGAGGGGCATGCCGGCACAGCCTCTCAGACTGACGTCCTGCCGGTCACCACAGAACCACCTGCCGGAGAGACCGGAACCACCTGCCGGACACGCCGGAACCACCGGCTCGACCCGCCGGAACGACCGCTGGACATGCAAAATCACCTGCCGGCTACGCCGCAAACACTTGGCGAACACTCCGGAATCACCTGCCGGGCATGCCGGAACCACCTCTCAGATATGCCAGAACCACGTGCCAATGACCCCGGAAGCACCTGCCGAGCATGCCGGAGCCACCTGCTCGACTCGCCAGAAACACCTGCCGGACACGCCAAAATCACCTGCCGGGTACGCCAGAACCACCTGGCGGACTCTCCGAAATCACCTGTTGCGCATGCCGGAACCACCTCTCAGACGTGCCGGTAGCACGTGCCGGACACGCCGGAATCACCTACCGGACAGACCGGAACCACCTGCCGAGCACGCCGGAGCCACCAGTTCGACTCGCTGGAACCACCTGCCGGACAGGCCAATATCAACTGCTGGCTATGCCAGAACCACCTGGGGGACGGTCCGGGATCACCTGCCAGCCATGGCGGAACCACCTCTCAGACGTACCAGAACCACCTGCCGGAGAAGCTGGAAACACGTCCTGGACAGACTGGAACCACGTGACGGCCATGCCTGAACCACCTGCCGAGCACGGCGGAACCACCTGCCCGACACGCCAAAATCACCTGCGGGCTACGCCAGAACCACTTGGACGACTCTCCGAAATGACCTGCCGGGCATGGTGGAACCACCTCTCAGACGTGCCAGAAGCACGTGGCCGAGAGTCCGGAATCACCTGTTGGGCATACGCAACCACCTCTGAGACGTACCAGAACCGTGTGCCGTGCACGCCGGAGCCACCTACCGGACAGACCGGAATCAACTTTTGGGCATGCCGGAACCACCAGTCAGATGTGCCAGAAACACGTGCCGGAGACGCCGGAAGCACGTGCCGAGCACGTCGCAACCACCTGCTCAACTCGCCTGAACCACCTGCCGGACACGCCAAAATCACCTGCCCGCTACACCAGCACCACTTCGGGGACAAGCCGGAATCACGTGAGGGGCATGCCGGCACAGCCTCTCAGACTGAACGTCGTGCCGGACACCACAGAACCTCCTGCCGGACAGACCGGAACCACCTGCCGGACACGCCGGAACCACCGGCTCGACCCGCCGGAACGACAGCTGGACATGCAAAATCACCTGCCGGCTACACCGGAAACACTTGGCGAACACTCCGGAATCACCTGCCGGGCATGTCGGAACCACCTCTCAGATATGCCAGAACCACGTGCCAATGACCCCGAAAGCACCTGCCGAGCACGCCGGAACCACCTGCTCAACTCGCCAGAACCACCTGCCGGACACGCAAAAATCACCTGCCGGCTACGCCACAACCAGTTGGGGAACTCTTCGGAATCACCTGCCGGGCTTGCTGGAACCACCTGCCGGTCATGCCAAAATCACCTGCCAACTACGCCAGTACCACTTGGCGGACACTGTGGAAACACCTGTTGGGCCGGCCGGAACCACATCTCAGACGTGCCAGAAACGTGTTCATGAGATGCTGGAACCACACCCCGAACAGACGGATACCACCTGCCAGAACCGCCTGAACCACCTGCTGAGCACGCCGGAACCACCTGCTCGACTCACCGGTAACACCTCCCTGACAGGCCAAAATCACCTGCTGGGTATGCCAGAACCACTTGGCGGAAACTCCGGAATCATCTGCCGGACATGCCGGAACCAGCTCTCAGACACACCAGAACCAAGTGCCGGAGACGCCGGAAGCACCAGCCGAGCATACCGGAGCCACCTGCTCGACTCGCCAGAACCACCTGCCGGACACGCCAAAATCACCTGCCGGGTACGCCAGAACCACCTGGAGGACACTCCGAAATCACCTGTCGCGCATGCCGGAACCACCTCTCAGACGTGCCGGAAGCACGTGCCGGACACGCCGGAATCACCTACCGGACAGACCGGAACCACCTGCCGAGCACGCCGGGGCCACCTGTTCGACTCGCTGGAACCACCTGCCGGACAGGCCAATATCAACTGCTGGCTATGCCAGAACCACCTGGGGTACAGTCCGGGATCACCTGCCAGCCGTGGCGGAACCACCTCTCAGACGTACCGGAACCACCTGCCGGAGAAGCTGGAAACACGTCCTGGACAGACTGGAACCACGTGACGGCCATGCCTGAACCACCTGCCGAGCACGGTGGAACCACCTGCCAGACACGCCAAAATCACCTGCGGGCTATGCCAGAACCACTTGGACGACTCTCCGAAATGACCTGCTGGGCATGTTGGAACCACCTCTCAGACGTGCCAGGAGCACGTGGCAGACAGTCCGGAATCACCTGTTGGGCATACGCAACCACCTCTGAGACGTACCAGAACCACGTGCCGTGCACGCCGGAGCCACCTACCGGACAGACCGGAATCAACTTTTGGGCATGCCGGAACCGCCAGTCAGATGTGCCAGAAACACGTGCCGGAGACGCCGGAAGCACCTGCCGAGCACGTCGCAACCACCTGTTCAACTCGCCTGAACCACCTGCCGGACACGCCAAAATCACCTGCCCGCTACACCAGCAACACTTCGGGGACAAGCCGGAATCACGTGAGGGGCATGCCGGCACAGCCTCTCAGACTGAACGTCCTGCCGGTCACCACAGAACCACCTGCCGGACAGACCGGAACCACCTGCCGGACACGCCGGAACCACCGGCTCGACCCGCCGGAACGACCGCTGGACAGGCAAAATCACCTGCCGGCTACGCCGCAAACACTTGGCGAACACTCCGGAATCACCTGCCGGGCATGCCGGAACCACCTCTCAGATATGCCAGAACCACGTGCCAATGACCCCGGAAGCACCTGCCGAGCACGCCGGAACCACCTGCTCGACTCGCCAGAACCACCTGAAAATCACGCAAAAATCACCTGCTGGCTATGCCACAACCAGTTGGTGAACACTTTGGAATCACCTGCCAGGCTTGCTGGAACCACCTGCCAGTCATGCCAAAATCACCTGCCAACTACGCCAGAACCGCTTGGCGGACACTGCCGAAACACCTGTCGGGCCGGCTGGAACCACATCTCAGAAGTGCCAGAAACGTGTTCATGAGATGCTGGAACCACACCCCGAACAGAAGGATACCACCTGCCAGAACCGCCTGAACCACCTCCTGAGCACGCCGGAACCACCTGCTCGACTCACCGGTACCAGCTCCCTGACACGCCAAAATCACCTGCTGGGTATGCCAGAACCACTTGGCGGACACTCCGGAATCATCTGCCTGACATGCCAGAACGAGCTGTCAGACACACCAGAACCAAGTGCCGGAGACGCCGGAAGCACCTGCCGAGCATGCCGGAGCCACCTGCTCGACTCGCCAGAACCACCTGACGGACACGCAAAAATCACCTGCCGGCTACGCCACAACCAGTTGGGGAACACTTCGGAATCACCTGCCGGGCTTGCTGGAACCACCTGCCGGTCATGCCAAAATCACCTGCCAACTACGCCAGTACCACTTGGCGGACACTGTGGAAACACCTGTCGGGCCGGCCAGAACGACATCTCAGACGTGCCAGAACCATGTGCATGAGATGCTGGAACCACAACCCGAACAGACGGAAAACACCTGCCAGACCCGTCTGAACAACCTGCCGAGCACGCCGGAGCTACCTGCTCGACTCGCCGGAACCACCTACCTGACATGCCAAAATCACCAGCCGGGTATGCCAGAACCACTTGGCGGACACTCCGGAATCATCTGCCGGACATGCAGGAACCAGCTCTCAGACACACCAGAACCACGTGCCGGAGACGCCGGAAGCACCTGCCGAGCATGCCGGAGCCACCTGCTCGACTCGCCAGAAACACCTGCCGGACACGCCAAAATCACCTGCCGGGTACGCCAGAACCACCTGGCGGACTCTCCGAAATCACCTGTCGCGCATGCCGGAACCACCTCTCAGACGTGCCGGTAGCACGTGCCGGACACGCCGGAATCACCTACCGGACAGACCGGAACCACCTGCCGAGCACGCCGGAGCCACCAGTTCGACTCGCTGGAACCACCTGCCGGACAGGCCAATATCAACTGCTGGCTATGCCTGAACCACCTGGGGGACGGTCCGGGATCACCTGCCAGCCATGGCGGAACCACCTCTCAGACGTACCAGAACCACCTGCCGGAGAAGCTGGAAACACGTCCTGGACAGACTGGAACCACGTGACGGCCATGCCTGAACCACCTGCCGAGCACGGCGGAACCTCCTGCCAGACACGCCAAAATCACCTGCGGGCTACGCCAGAACCACTTGGACGACTCTCCGAAATGACCTGCCGGGCATGTTGGAACCACCTCTCAGACGTGCCAGGAGCACGTGGCAGCCAGTCCGGAATCACCTGTTGGGCATACGCAACCACCTCTGAGACGTACCAGAACCACGTGCCGTGCACGCCGGAGCCACCTACCGGACAGACCGGAATCAACTTTTGGGCATGCCGGAACCGCCAGTCAGATGTGCCAGAAACACGTGCCGGAGACGCCGGAAGCACCTGCTGAGCACATCGCAACCACCTGTTCAACTCGCCTGAACCACCTGCCGGACACGCCAAAATCACCTGCCCGCTACACCAGCAACACTTCGGGGACAAGCCGGAATCACGTGAGGGGCATGCCGGCACAGCCTCTCAGACTGAACGTCCTGCCGGTCACCACAGAACCACCTGCCGGACAGACCGGAACCACCTGCCGGACACGCCGGAACCACCGGCTCGACCCGCCGGAACGACCGCTGGACATGCAAAATCACCTGCCGGCTACGCCGCAAACACTTGGCGAACACTCTGGAATCACCTGCCAGCCATGCCGGAACCACCTCTCAGATATGCCAGAACCACGTGCCAATGACCCCGGAAGCACCTGCCGAGCACGCCGGAACCACCTGCTCGACTCGCCAGAACCACCTGCCGGACACGCAAAAATCTCCTGCCGGCTACGCCACAACCAGTTGGTGAACACTTTGGAATCACCTGCCAGGCGTGTTGGAACCACCTGCCAGTCATGCCAAAATCACCTGCCAACTACGCCAGAACCGCTTGGCGGACACTGTGGAAACACCTGTCGGGCCGGCCGGAACCACATCTCAGACGTGCCAGAACCATGTGCATGAGATGCTGGAACCACACCCCGAACAGAAGGATACCACCTGCCAGAACCGCCTGAAACACCTGCTGAGCACGCCGGAACCACCTGCTCGACTCACCGGTACCACCTCCCTGACACGCCAAAATCACCTGCTGGGTATGCCAGAACCACTTGGCGGACACTCCGGAATCACCTGCCGGGCATGCCGGAACCACCTCTCAGATATGCCAGAACCACGTGCCAATGACCCCGGAAGCACCTGCTGAGCACGCCGGAACCACTTGCTCGACTCGCCAGAACCACCTGCTCGACTCGCCAGAACCACCTGCCGGACACACAGAAATCACCTGCCGGCTACGCCACAACCAGTTGGGGAACACTTCGGAATCACCTGCCTGGCTTGCTGGAACCACCTGCCGGTCATGCCAAAATCACCTGCCAACTACGCCAGTACCACTTGGCGGACACTGTGGAAACACCTGTCAGGCCGGCCGGAACCACATCTCAGACGTGCCAGAACCATGTGCATGAGATGCTGGAACCACACCCCGAACAGACGGAAAACACGTGCCAGACCCGTCTGAACAACCTGCCGATCACGCCGGAGCCACCTGCTCGACTAGCCGGAACCACCTACCTGACACGCCCAAATCACCAGCCGGGTATGGCAGAACCACTTGGCGGACACTCCGGAATCATCTGCCGGACATGCCGGAACCAGCTCTCAGACACACCAGAACCACGTGCCGGAGACGCCGGAAGCACCTGCCGAGCATGCCGGAGCCACCTGCTCGACTCGCCAGAAACACCTGCCGGACACGCCAAAATCACCTGCCGGGTACGCCAGAACCACCTGGCCGACACTACGGAATCACCTGCCGCGCATGCCGGAACCACCTCTCAGACGTGCCGGAAGCACGTGCCAGACACGCCGGAAACACCTACCGGACAGACCGGAACCACCTGCCAAGAACGCCGGAGCCACCTGTTCGACTCGCTGGAACCACCTGCCGGACAGGCCAATATCAACTGCTGGCTATGCCAGAACCACCTGGGGGACAGTCCGGGATCACCTGCCAGCCATGGCGGAACCACCTCTCAGACGTACCAGAACCACCTGCCGGAGAAGCTGGAAACACGTCCTGGACAGACTGGAACCACGTGACGGCCATGCCTGAACCACCTCCCGAGCACGGCCGAACCGCCTGCCGGACACGCCTAAATCACCTGCGGGCTACGCCAGAACCACTTGGACGACTCTCCGAAATGACCTGCCGGGTATGTTGGAACCACCTCTCAGACGTGCCAGAAGCACGTGGCGGACAGTCCGGAATCACCTGTTGGGCATACGCAACCACCTCTCACACGTACCAGTACCACGTGCCGAGCACGCCGGAATCACCTACCGGACAGACCGGAATCAAATTTTTGGGCATGCCGGAACCACCAGTCAGATGTGCCAGAAACACGTGCCGGAGACGCCGGAAGCACCTGCCGAGCACGTCGCAACCACCTGCTCAACTCGCCTGAACCACCTGCCGGACACGCCAAAATCACCTGCCCGCTACACCAGCACCACTTCGGGGACAAGCCGGAATCACGTGAGGGGCATGCCGGCACAGCCTCTCAGACTGAACCTCGTGCCGGACACCACAGAAATACCTGCCGGACAGACCGGAACCACCTGCCGGACACGCCGGGACCACCGGCTCGACCCGCCGGAACGACCGCTGGACATGCAAAATCACCTGCCGGCTACGCCGGAAACACTTGGCGAACACTCCGGAATCACCTGCCGGGCATGCCGGAACCACCTCACAGATATGCCAGAACCACGTGCCAATGACCCCGGAAGCACCTGCCGAGCATGCCGGAACCACCTGCTCGACTCGCCAGAACCACCTGCCGGACACGCAAAAATCACCTGCCGGCTACGCCACAACCAGTTGGGGAACACTTCGGAATCACCTGCCGGGCTTGCTGGAACCACCTGCCGGTCATGCCAAAATCACCTGCCAACTACGCCAGTACCACTTGGCGGACACTGTGGAAACACCTGTCGGGCCGGCCGGAACCACATCTCAGACGTGCCAGAACCATGTGCATGAGATGCTGGAACCACACCCCGAACAGACGGAAAACACCTGCCAGACCCGTCTGAACAACCTGCCGAGCACGCCGGAGCCACCTGCTCGACTCGCCGGAACCACCTACCTGACATGCCCAAATCACCAGCCGGGTATGCCAGAACCACTTGGCGGACACTCCGGAATCATCTGCCGGACATGCCGGAACCAGCTCTCAGACACACCAGAACCACGTGCCGGAGACGCCGGAAGCACCTGCCGAGCATGCCGGAGCCACCTGCTCGACTCGCCAGAAACACCTGCCGGACACGCCAAAATCACCTGCCGGGTAGGCCAGAACCACCTGGCGGACACTCCGAAATCACCTGTCGCGCATGCCGGAACCACCTCTCAGACGTGCCGGAAGCACGTGCCGGACACGCCGGAATCACCTACCGGACAGACCGGAACCACCTGCCGAGCACGCCGGAGCCACCTGTTCGACTCGCTGGAACCACCTGCCGGACAGGCCAATATCAACTGCTGGCTATGCCAGAACCACCTGGGGGACGGTCCGGAATCGCCTGCCAGCCATTTCGGAACCACCTCTCAGACGTACCAGAACCACCTGCCGGAGAAGCTGGAAACACGTCCTGGACAGTCTGGAACCACCTGCCGGCCAAGCCTGAACCACCTGCCAAGCACAACGGAACAACCTGCCAGACACGCCAAAATCACCTGCGTGTCATGCCAGAACCACTTGGAGGACTCTCTGGGATGACCTGCCGGGCATGCCGGAACCACCTCTCAGACGTGCCAGAACCATGTGGCGGACAGTCCGGAATCACCTGTTGGGCATGCGCAACCACCTCTGAGACGTACCAGAACCACATGCCGTGCAGGCTGGAACCACCTACCGGACAGACCGGAATCACCTTTCGGGCATGCCGGAACCACCTGTCAGATGTGCCAGAAACACGTGCCGGAGACGCCGGAAGCACCTGCCAAGCACGTTGGAACCACCTGCTAAACTCGCCTGAACCACCTGCCGGACATGCCAAAATCACCTGCCGACTATGCCAGAACCACTTGGCGAACACTCCGGAATCACTTGCCGGGCATGCAGGAACCACCTCTCACACATGCCAGAACCCCGTGCCAATGACCCCGGAAGCACCAGCCGAGCACGCCGGAACCACCTGCTCGACTCGCCAGAACCACCTGCCGATCACGCAAAAATCACCTGCCGGCTACGCCACAACCAGTTGGTGAACACTTTGGAATCACCTGCCAGGCTTGCTGGAACCACCTGCCAGTCATGCCAAAATCACCTGCCAACTACGTCAGAACCGCTTGGCGGACAATGCGGAAACACCTGTCGGGCCGGCTGGAACCACATCTCAGACGTGCCAGAAACGTGTTCATGAGATGCTGGAACCACACCCCGAACAGACGGATACCACCTGCCAGAACCGCCTGAACCACCTGCTGAGCACGCCGGAACCACCTGCTCGACTCACCGGTACCAGCTCCCTGACACGCCAAAATCACCTGCTGGGTATGCCAGAACCACTTGGCGGACACTCCGGAATCATCTGCCGGACATGCCGGAACCAGCTCTCAGACACACCAGAACCAAGTGCCGGAGAGGCCGGAAGCACCTGCCGAGCATGCCGGAGCCACCTGCTCGACTCGCCAGAAACACCTGCCGGACACGCCAAAATCACCTGCCGGGTATGCCAGAACCACCTGGCGGACACTACGGAATCACCTGCCGCGCATGCCGGAACCACCGCTCAGACGTGCCGGAAGCACGTGCCAGACACGCCGGAAACACCTACCGGACAGACCGGAACCACCTGCCAAGAACGCCGGAGCCACCTGTTCGACTCGCTGGAACCACCTGCCGGACAGGCCAATATCAACTGCTGGCTATGCCGGAACCACCTGGGGGACGGTCCGGGATCACCTGCCAGCCATGGCGGAACCACCTCTCAGACGTACCAGAACCACCTGCCGGAGAAGCTGGAAACACGTCCTGGACAGACTGGAACCACGTGGCGGCAATGCCTGAACCACCTGCCGAGCACGGTGGAACCACCTGCCGGACATGCCAAAATCACCTGCGGGCTACGCCAGAACCACTTGGACGACTCTCCGAAATGTCCTGCCGGGCATGTTGGAACCACCTCTCAGACGTGCCAGAAGCACGTGGCGGACAGGCCGGAATCACCTGTTGGTCATACGCAACCACCTCTGACACGTACCAGAACCACGTGCCGTGCACGCCGGAACCACCTACCGGACAGACCGGAATCAACTTTTGGGCCTGCCGGAACCACCAGTCAGATGTGCCAGAAACACGTGCCGGAGACGCCGGAAGCACCTGCCGAGCACGTCGCAACCACCTGCTCAACTCGCCTGAACCACCTGCCGGACACGCCAAAATCACCTGCCCGCTACACCAGCACCACTTCGGGGACAAGCCGGAATCACGTGAGGGGCATGCTGGCACAGCCTCTCAGACTGAACCTCGTGCCGGACACCACAGAACCACCTGCCGGACAGACCGGAACCACCTGCCGGACACGCCGGAACCACCTGCGTGTTATGCCAGAACCACTTGGAGGACTCTCTGGGGTGACCTGCCGGGCATGCCGGAACCACCTCTCAGACGTGCCAGAACCATGTGGCGGACAGTCCGGAATCACCTGTTGGGCATGCGCAACCACCTCTGAGACGTACCAGAACCACATGCCGTGCAGGCTGGAACCACCTACCTGACAGACCGGAATCACCTTTCGGGCATGCCGGAACCACCTGTCAGATGTGCCAGAAACACGTGCCGGAGACGCCGGAAGCACCTGCCAAGCACGTTGGAACCACCTGCTCAACTCTCCTGAACCACCTGCCGGACATGCCAAAATCACCTGCCGACTATGCCAGAACCACTTGGCGAACACTCCGGAATCACTTGCCGGGCATGCAGGCACCACCTCTCACACATGCCAGAACCCCGTGCCAATGACCCCGGAAGCACCAGCCGAGCACGCCGGAACAACCTGCTCGACTCACCAGAACCACCTGCCGATCACGCAAAAATCACCTGCCGGCTACGCCACAACCAGTTGGTGAACACTTTGGAATCACCTGCCAGGCTTGCTGGAACCACCTGTCAGTCATGCCAAAATCACCTGCCAACTACGCCAGAACCGCTTGGCGGACACTTCGGAAACACCTGTCGGGCCGGCTGGAACCACATCTCAGACGTGCCAGAAACGTGTTCATGAGATGCTGGAACCACACCCCGAACAGACGGATACCACCTGCCAGAACCGCCTGAACCACCTGCTGAGCACGCCGGAACCACCTGCTCGACTCACCGGTACCACCTCCCTGACACGCCAAAATCACCTGCTGGCTATGTCAGAACCACTTGGCGGACACTCCGGAATCATCTGCCGGACATGCCGGAACCAGCTCTCAGACACACCAGAACCAAGTGCCGGAGACACCGGAAGCACCTGCCGAGCATGCCGGAGCCACCTGCTCGACTCGCCAGAAACTCCTGCCAGGACACGCCAAAATCACCTGCCGGGTACGCCAGAACCACCTGTCCGACACTCCGAAATCACCTGTCGCGCATGCCGGAACCACCGCTCAGACGTGCCGGAAGCACGTGCCGGACACGCCGGAATCACCTACCGGACAGACCGGAACCACCTGCCGAGCACGCCGGAGCCACCTGTTCGACTCGCTGGAACCACCTGCCGGACACGCCAATATCAACTGCTGGCTATGCCAGAACCACCTGGAGGACAGTCTGGGATCACCTGCCAGCTATGGCGGAACCACCTCTCAGACGTACCAGAACCACCTGCCGGAGAAGCTGGAAACACGTCCTGGACAGACTGGAACCACGTGACGGCCATGCCTGAACCACCTGCCGAGCACGGCGGAACCACCTGCCGGACATGCCAAAATCACCTGCGGGCTACGCCAGAACCACTTGGACGACTCTCCGAAATGACCTGCCGGGTATGTTGGAACCACCTCTCAGACGTGCCAGAAGCACGTGGCGGACAGGCCGGAATCACCTGTTGGGCATACGCAACCACCTCTGACTCGGACCAGAACCACGTGCCGTGCACGCCGGAGCCACCTACCGGACTGACCGGAATCAACTTTTGGGCATGCCGGAACCACCAGTCAGATGTGCCAGAAACACGTGCCGGAGACGCCGGAAGCACCTGCCGAGCACGTCGCAACCACCTGCTCAACTCGCCTGATCCACCTGCCGGACACACCAAAATCACCTGCCCGCTACACCAGCACCACTTCGGGGACAAGCCGGAATCACGTGAGGGGCATGCCGGCACAGCCTCTCAGACTGAACCTCGTGCCGGACACCACAGAACCACCTGCCGGACAGACCGGAACCACCTGCCGGACACCCCGTAACCACCGTCTCGACCCGCCGGAACGACCACTGGACATGCAAAATCACCTGCCGGCTACGCCGGAAACACTTAGCGAACACTCCGGAATCACCTGCCGGGCATGCCGGAACCACCTCTCAGATATGCCAGAACCACGTGCCAATGACCCCGGAAGCACCTGCCGAGCACGCCGGAACCACCTGCTCGACTCGCCAGAACCGCCTTCCGGACTCGCAAAAATCACCTGCCGGCTACGCCACAACCAGTTGGGGAACACTTCGGAATCACCTGCCGGGCTTGCTGGAACCACCTGCCGGTCATGCCAAAATCACCTGCCAACTACGCCAGTACCACTTGGCGGACACTGTGGAAACACCTGTCGGGCCGGCCGGAACCACATCTCAGACGTGCCAGAACCATGTGCATGAGATGCTGGAACCACAACCCGAACAGACGGAAAACACCTGCCAGACCCGTCTGAACAACCTGCCGAGCACGCCGGAGCCACCTGCTCGACTCGCCGGAACGACCTACCTGACATGCCAAAATCACCAGCCGGGTATGCCAGAACCACTTGGCGGACACTCCGGAATCATCTGCCGGACATGCAGGAACCAGCTCTCAGACACACCAGAACCACGTGCCGGAGACGCCGGAAGCACCTGCCGAGCATGCCGGAGCCACCTGCTCGACTCGCCAGAAACACCTGCCGGACACGCCAAAATCACCTGCCGGGTACGCCAGAACCACCTGGCGGAATCTCCGAAATCACCTGTCGCGCATGCCGGAACCACCTCTCAGACGTGCCGGTAGCACGTGCCGGACACGCCGGAATCACCTACCGGACAGACCGGAACCACCTGCCGAGCACGCCGGAGCCACCTGTTCGACTCGCTGGAACCACCTGCCGGACAGGTCAATATGAACTGCTGGCTATGCCAGAACCACCTGGGGGACGGTCCGGGATCACCTGCCAGCCATGGCGGAACCACCTCTCAGACGTACCAGAACCACCTGCCGGAGAAGCTGGAAACACGTCCTGGACAGACTGGAACCACGTGACGGCCAGGCCTGAACCACCTGCCGAGCACGGCGGAACCACCTGCCGGACACGCCAAAATCACCTGCGGGCTATGACAGAACCACTTGGACGACTCTCTGGGATGACCTGCCGGGCATGCCGGAACCACCTCTCAGACGTGCCAGAACCATGTGGAGGACAGTCCGGAATCACCTGATGGGCATGGGCAACCACCTCTGAGACGTACCAGAACCACATGCCGTGCAGGCTGGAACCACCTACCAGACAGACCGGAATCACCTTTCGGGCATGCCGGAACCACCTGTCAGATGTGCCAGAAATACGTGCCGGAGACGCCGGAAGCACCTGCCAAGCACGTTGGAACCACCTGCTCAACTCGCCTGAACCACCTGCCGGACATGCCAAAATCACATGCCGACTATGCCAGAACCACTTGGCGAACACTCCGGAATCACCTGCCGGGCATGCCGGAACCACCTCTCAGATATGCCAGAACCCCGTGCCAATGACCCTGGAAGCACCTGCCGAGCACGCGGGAACCACCTGCTCGACTCGCCAGAACCACCTGCCGGACAGGCCAATATCAACTGCTGGCTATGCCAGAACCTCCTGGGGGACGGTCCGGAATCACCTGCCAGCCATGGCGGAACCACCTCTCAGACGTACCAGAACCACCTGCCGGAGAAGCTGGAAACACGTCCTGGACAGACTGGAACCACGTGACGGCCATGCCTGAACCACCTGCCGAGCAGGGCGGAACCACCTGCCGGACACGCCAAAATCACCTGCGGGCTACGCCAGAACCACTTGGACGACTCTCCGAAATGACCTGCCGGGCATGTTGGAACCACCTCTCAGACGTGCCAGAAGCACGTGGCGGACAGTCCGGAATCACCTGTTGGGCATACGCAACCACCTCTGACACGTACCAGAACCACGTGCCGTGCACGCCGGAGCCACCTACCGGACAGACCGGAATCAACTTTTGGGCATGCCGGAACCACCATTCAGATGTGCCAGAAACACGTGCCGGAGATGCCGGAAGCACCTGCCGAGCACGTCGCAACCACCTGCTCAACTCACCTGAACCACCTGCCGGACACGCCAAAATCACCTGCCCGCTACACCAGCACCACTTCGGGGACAAGCCAGAATCACGTGAGTGGCATGCCGGCACAGCCTCTCAGACTGAACCTCGTGCCGGACACCACAGAACCACCTGCCGGACAGACCGGAACCACCTGCCGGACACGCCGGAACCACCGGCTCGACCCGCCGGAAAGACCGCTGGACATGCAAAATCACCTGCCGGCTACGCCGGAAACACTTGGCGAACAATCCGGAATCACCTGCCGGGCATGCCGGAACCACCTCACAGATATGCCAGAACCACGTGCCAATGACCCCTGAAGCACCTGCCGAGCACGCCGGAACCACCTGCTCGACTCGCCAGAACCACCTGCCGGACACGCAGAAATCACATGCCGGCTACGCCACAACCAGTTGAGGAACACTTCGGAATCACATTCCGGGCTTGCTGGAACCACCTGACGGTCATGCCAAAATCACCTGACAACTACGCCAGTAAAACTTGGCGGACACTGTGGAAACACCTGTCGGGCCGGCCGGAACCACATCTCAGACGTGCCAGAACCATGTGCATGAGATGCTGGAACCACACCCCGAAAAGACGGAAAACACCTGCCAGACCCGTCTGAACAACCTGCCGAGCACGCCGGAGCCACCTGCTCGACTCGCCGGAACCACCTACCTGACATGCCAAAATCACCAGCCGGGTATGCCAGAACCACTCGGCGGACACTCCGGAATCATCTGCCGGACATGCCGGAACCAGCTCTCAGACACACCAGAACCACGTGCCGGAGACGCCGGAAGCACCTGCCGAGCATGCCGGAGCCACCTGCTCGACTCGCCAGAAACACCTGCCGGACACGCCAAAATCACCTGCCGGGTAGGCCAGAACCACCTGGCCGACACTCCTAAATCACCTGTCGCGCATGCCGGAACCACCTCTCAGACGTGCCGGAAGCACGTGCCGGACACGCCGGAATCACCTACCGGACAGACCGGAACCACCTGCCGAGCACGCCGGAGCCACCTGTTCGACTCGCTGGAACCACCTGCCGGACAGGCCAATATCAACTGCTGGCTATGCCAGAACCACTTGGGGGACAGTCCGGGATCACCTGCCAGCCATGGCGGAACCACCTCTCAGACGTACCAGAACCACCTGCCGGAGAAGCTGGAAACACGTCCTGGACAGACTGGAACCACGTGACGGCCATGCCTGAACCACCTGCCGAGCACGGCGGAACCACCTGCCGGACACGCCAAAATCACCTGTGGACTATGCCAGAACCACTTGGACGACTCTCCGAAATTACCTGCCGGGCATGCCGGAACCACCTCTCAGATATGCCAGAACCACGTGCCAATGACCCCGGAAGCACCTGCCGAGCACGCCGGAACCACCTGTTCGACTCGCTGGAACCACCTGCCGGACAGGCCAATATCAACTGCTGGCTATGCCAGAACCTCCTGGGGGACGGTCCGGAATCACCTGCCAGCCATGGCGGAACCACCTCTCAGACGTACCAGAACCACCTGCCGGAGAAGCTGGAAACACGTCCTGGACAGACTGGAACCACGTGACGGCCATGCCTGAACCACCTGCCGAGCAGGGCGGAACCACCTGCCAGACACGCCAAAATCACCTGCGTGTTATGCCAGAACCACTTGGAGGACTCTCCGAAATGACCTGCCGGGCATGCCGGAACCACCTCTCAGACGTGCCACGACCATGTGGCGGGCAGTCCGGAATCACCTTTTGGGCATGCGCAACCACCTCTGAGACGTACCAGAACCACGTGCCGTGCACGCCGGAGCCACCTACCGGACAGACCGGAATCAACTTTTGGGCATGCCGGAACCACCAGTCAGATGTGCCAGAAACACGTGCCGGAGACGCCGGAAGCACCTGCCGAGCACGTCGCAACCACCTGCTCAACTCGCCTGAACCACCTGCCGGACACGCCAAAATCACCTGCCCGCTACACCAGCACCACTTCGGGGACAAGCCGGAATCACGTGAGGGGCATGCCGGCACAGCCTCTCAGACTGAACGTCATGCCGGTCACCACAGAACCACCTGCCGGACAGACCGGAACCACCTGCCGGACACGCCGGAACCACCGGCTCTACCCGCCGGAACGACCGCTGGACATGCAAAATCACCTGCCGGCTACGCCGCAAACACTTGGCGAACACTCCGGAATTACCTGCCGGGCATGCCGGAACCACCTCTCAGATATGCCAGAACCACGTGCCAATGACCCCGGAAGCACCTGCCGAGCACGCCAGAACCACCTGCCGGACACGCGTAAATCACCTTCCGGCTACGCCACAAGCAGTTGGGGAACACTTCGGAATCACCTGCCGGGCTTGCTGGAACCACCTGCCGGTCATGCCAAAATCACCTGCCAACTACGCCAGTACCACTTGGCGGACACTGTGGAAACACCTGTCGGGCCGGCCGGAACCACATCTCAGACGTGCCAGAACCATGTGCATGAGATGCTGGAACCACACCCCGAACAGACGGAAAACACCTGCCAGACCCGTCTGAACAACCTGCCGAGCACGCCGGAGCCACCTGCTCAACTCGCCGGAACCACCTACCTGACATGCCCAAATCAGCAGCCGGGTATGCCAGAACCACTTGGCGGACACTCCGGAATCATCTGCCGGACATGCAGGAACCAGCTCTCAGACACACCAGAACCAAGTGACGGAGACGCCGGAAGCACCTGCCGAGCATGCCGGAGCCACCTGCTCGACTCGCCAGAAACACCTGCCGGACACGCCAAAATCACCTGCCGGGTATGCCAGAACCACCAGGCGGACACTACGGAATCACCTGCCGCGCATGCCGGAACCACCTCTCAGATATGCCAGAACCACGTGCCAATGACCCCGGAAGCACCTGCCGAGCACGCCGGAACCACCTGCTCGACTCGCCAGAACCACCTGCCGGACACGCAAAAATCACCTGCCAGGCGACGCCACAACCAGTTGCGGAACACTTCGGAATCACCTGCCGGGCTTGCTGGAACCACCTGCCGGTCATGCCAAAATCACCTGCCAACTACGCCAGTACCACTTGGCGGACACTGTGGAAACACCTGTCGGGCCGGCCGGAACCACATCTCAGACGTGCCAGAACCATGTGCATGAGATGCTGGAACCACACCCCGAACAGGCGGAAAACACCTGCCAGACCCGTCTGAACAACCTGCCCAGCACGCCGGAGCCACCTGCTCGACTCGCCGGAACCACCTACCTGACATGCCCAAATCACCAGCCGGGTATGCCAGAACCACTTGGCGGACACTCCGGAATCATCTGCCGGACATGCCGGAACCAGCTCTCAGACACACCAGAACCACGTGCCGGAGACGCCAGAAGCACCTGCCGAGCATGCCGGAGCCACCTGCTCGACTCGCCAGAAACACCTGCCGGACACGCCAAAATCACCTGCCGGGTACGCCAGAACCACCTGGCGGACACTCCGAAATCACATGTCGCGCATGCCGGAACCACCTCTCAGACGTGCCGGAAGCACGTGCCGGACACGCTGGAATCACCTACCGGACAGACTGGAACCTCCTGCCGAGCACGCCGTAGCCACCTGTTCGACTCGCTGGAACCACCTGCCGGACAGGCCAATATCAACTGCTGGCTATGCCAGAACCACCTGGGGGACGGTCCGGAATCGCCTGCCAGCCGTGGCGGAACCACCTCTCAGACGTACCAGAACCACCTGCCGGAGAAGCTGGAAACACGTCCTGGACAGTCTGGAACCACCTGCCGGCCAAGCCTGAACCACCTGCCAAGCACAACGGAACAACCTGCCAGACACGCCAAAATCACCTGCGTGTTATGCCAGAACCACTTGGAGGACTCTCTGGGATGACCTGCCGGGCATGCCGGAACCACCTCTCAGACGTGCCAGAACCATGTGGCGGACAGTCCGGAATCACCTGATGGGCATGGGCAACCACCTCTGAGACGTACCAGAACCACATGCCGTGCAGGCTGGAACCACCTACCAGACAGACCGGAATCACCTTTCGGGCATGCCGGAACCACCTGTCAGATGTGCCAGAAATACGTGCCGGAGACGCCGGAAGCACCTGCCAAGCACGTTGGAACCACCTGCTCAACTCGCCTGAACCACCTGCCGGACATGCCAAAATCACATGCCGACTATGCCAGAACCACTTGGCGAACACTCCGGAATCACCTGCCGGGCATGCCGGAACCACCTCTCAGATATGCCAGAACCCCGTGCCAATGACCCTGGAAGCACCTGCCGAGCACGCGGGAACCACCTGCTCGACTCGCCAGAACCACCTGCCGGACACGCAAAAATCACCTGCCGGCTACGCCACAACCAGTTGGGGAACACTTCGGAATCACCTGCCGGGCATGCTGGAACCACCTGCCGGTCATGCCAAAATCACCTGCCAACTATGCCAGTACCACTTGGCGGACACTGTGGAAACACCTGTGGGGCCGGCCGGAACCACATCTCAGACGTGCCAGAACCATGTGCATGAGATGCTGGAACCACACCCCGAACAGACGGAAAACACCTGCCAGACCCGTCTGAACAACCTGCCGAGCACGCCGGAGCCACCTGCTCGACTCGCCGGAACCACCTACCTGACATGCCAAAATCACCAGCCGGGTATGCCAGAACCACTTGGCGGACACTCCGGAATCATCTGCCGGACATGCCGGAACCAGCTCTCAGACACACCAGAAACACGTGCCAGAGACGCCGGAAGCACCTGCCGAGCATGCCGGAGCCACCTGCTCGACTCGCCAGAAACACCTGCCGGACACGCCAAAATCACCTGCCTGGTACGCCAGAACCACCTGGCGGACACTCCGAAATCACCTGTCGCGCATGCCGGAACCACCTCTCAGACGTGCCGGTAGCACGTGCCGGACGCGCCGGAATCACCTACCGGACAGACCGGAACCACCTGCCGAGCACGCCGGAGCCACCTGTTCGACTCGCTGGAACCACCTGCCGGACAGGCCAATATCAACTGCTGGCTATGCCAGAACCACTTGGGGGACAGTCCGGGATCACCTGCCAGCCATGGCGGAACCACCTCTCAGACGTACCAGAACCACCTGCCGGAGAAGCTGGAAACACGTCCTGGACAGACTGGAACCACGTGACGGCCATGCCTGAACCACCTGCCGAGCACGGCGGAACCACCTGCCGGACACGCCAAAATCACCTGCGGACTATGCCAGAACCACTTGGACGACTCTCCGAAATTACCTGCCGGGCATGCCGGAACCACCTCTCAGATATGCCAGAACCACGTGCCAATGACCCCGGAAGCACCTGCCGAGCACGCCGGAACCACCTGTTCGACTCGCTGGAACCACCTGCCGGACAGGCCAATATCAACTGCTGGCTATGCCAGAACCTCCTGGGGGACGGTCCGGAATCACCTGCCAGCCATGGCGGAACCACCTCTCAGACGTACCAGAACCACCTGCCGGAGAAGCTGGAAACACGTCCTGGACAGACTGGAACCACGTGACGGCCATGCCTGAACCACCTGCCGAGCAGGGCGGAACCACCTGCCGGACACGCCAAAATCACCTGAGGGCTACGCCAGAACCACTTGGACGACTCTCCGAAATGACCTGCCGGGCATGTTGGAACCACCTCTCAGACGTGCCAGAAGCACGTGGCGGACAGTCCGGAATCACCTGTTGGGCATACGCAACCACCTCTGACACGTACCAGAACCACGTGCCGTGCACGCCGGAGCCACCTACCGGACAGACCGGAATCAACTTTTGGGCATGCCGGAACCACCATTCAGATGTGCCAGAAACACGTGCCGGAGATGCCGGAAGCACCTGCCGAGCACGTCGCAACCACCTGCTCAACTCACCTGAACCACCTGCCGGACACGCCAAAATCACCTGCCCGCTACACCAGCACCACTTCGGGGACAAGCCAGAATCACGTGAGTGGCATGCCGGCACAGCCTCTCAGACTGAACCTCGTGCCGGACACCACAGAACCACCTGCCGGACAGACCGGAACCACCTGCCGGACACGCCGGAACCACCGGCTCGACCCGCCGGAAAGACCGCTGGACATGCAAAATCACCTGCCGGCTACGCCGGAAACACTTGGCGAACAATCCGGAATCACCTGCCAGGCATGCCGGAACCACCTCACAGATATGCCAGAACCACGTGCCAATGACCCCTGAAGCACCTGCCGAGCACGCCGGAACCACCTGCTCGACTCGCCAGAACCACCTGCCGGACACGCAGAAATCACATGCCGGCTACGCCACAACCAGTTGAGGAACACTTCGGAATCACATTCCGGGCTTGCTGGAACCACCTGACGGTCATGCCAAAATCACCTGCCAACTACGCCAGTACCACTTGGCGGACACTGTGGAAACACCTGTCGGGCCGGCCGGAACCACATCTCAGACGTGCCAGAACCATGTGCATGAGATGCTGGAACCACACCCCGAAAAGACGGAAAACACCTGCCAGACCCGTCTGAACAACCTGCCGAGCACGCCGGAGCCACCTGCTCGACTCGCCGGAACCACCTACCTGACATGCCCAAATCACCAGCCGGGTATGCCAGAACCACTCGGCGGACACTCCGGAATCATCTGCCGGACATGCCGGAACCAGCTCTCAGACACACCAGAACCACGTGCCGGAGACGCCGGAAGCACCTGCCGAGCATGCCGGAGCCACCTGCTCGACTCGCCAGAAACACCTGCCGGACACGCCAAAATCACCTGCCGGGTACGCCAGAACCACCTGGCCGACACTCCTAAATCACCTGTCGCGCATGCCGGAACCACCTCTCAGACGTGCCGGAAGCACGTGCCGGACACGCCGGAATCACCTACCGGACAGACCGGAACCACCTGCCGAGCACGCCGGAGCCACCTGTTCGACTCGCTGGAACCACCTGCCGGACAGGCCAATATCAACTGCTGGCTATGCCAGAACCACCTGGGGGACAGTCCGGGATCACCTGCCAGCCATGGCGGAACCACCTCTCAGACGTACCAGAACCACCTGCCGGAGAAGCTGGAAACACGTCCTGGACAGACTGGAACCACGTGACGGCCATGCCTGAACCACCTGCCGAGCACGGCGGAACCACCTGCCGGACACGCCAAAATCACCTGCGGACTATGCCAGAACCACTTGGACGACTCTCCGAAATTACCTGCCGGGCATGCCGGAACCACCTCTCAGATATGCCAGAACCACGTGCCAATGACCCCGGAAGCACCTGCCGAGCACGCCGGAACCACCTGTTCGACTCGCTGGAACCACCTGCCGGACAGGCCAATATCAACTGCTGGCTATGCCAGAACCTCCTGGGGGACGGTCCGGAATCACCTGCCAGCCATGGCGGAACCACCTCTCAGACGTACCAGAACCACCTGCCGGAGAAGCTGGAAACACGTCCTGGACAGACTGGAACCACGTGACGGCCATGCCTGAACCACCTGCCGAGCAGGGCGGGACCACCTGCCAGACACGCCAAAATCACCTGCGTGTTATGCCAGAACCACTTGGAGGACTCTCTGGGATGACCTGCCGGGCATGCCGGAACCACCTCTCAGACGTGCCACAACCATGTGGCGGGCAGTCCGGAATCACCTTTTGGGCATGCGCAACCACCTCTGAGACGTACCAGAACCACGTGCCGTGCACGCCGGAGCCACCTACCGGACAGACCGGAATCAACTTTTGGGCATGCCGGAACCACCAGTCAGATGTGCCAGAAACACGTGCCGGAGACGCCGGAAGCACCTGCCGAGCACGTCGCAACCACCTGCTCAACTCGCCTGAACCACCTGCCGGACACGCCAAAATCACCTGCCCGCTACACCAGCACCACTTCGGGGACAAGCCGGAATCACGTGAGGGGCATGCCGGCACAGCCTCTCAGACTGAACGTCATGCCGGTCACCACAGAACCACCTGCCGGACAGACCGGAACCACCTGCCGGACACGCCGGAACCACCGGCTCTACCCGCCGGAACGACCGCTGGACATGCAAAATCACCTGCCGGCTACGCCGCAAACACTTGGCGAACACTCCGGAATTACCTGCCGGGCATGCCGGAACCACCTCTCAGATATGCCAGAACCACGTGCCAATGACCCCGGAAGCACCTGCCGAGCACGCCAGAACCACCTGCCGGATACGCGTAAATGACCTTCCGGCTACGCCACAAGCAGTTGGGGAACACTTCGGAATCACCTGCCGGGCTTGCTGGAACCACCTGCCGGTCATGCCAAAATCACCTGCCAACTACGCCAGTACCACTTGGCGGACACTGTGGAAACACCTGTCGGGCCGGCCGGAACCACATCTCAGACGTGCCAGAACCATGTGCATGAGATGCTGGAACCACACCCCGAACAGACGGAAAACACCTGCCAGACCCGTCTGAACAACCTGCCGAGCACGCCGGAGCCACCTGCTCAACTCGCCGGAACCACCTACCTGACATGCCCAAATCAGCAGCCGGGTATGCCAGAACCACTTGGCGGACACTCCGGAATCATCTGCCGGACATGCCGGAACCAGCTCTCAGACACACCAGAACCAAGTGACGGAGACGCCGGAAGCACCTGCCGAGCATGCCGGAGCCACCTGCTCGACTCGCCAGAAACACCTGCCGGACACGCCAAAATCACCTGCCGGGTATGCCAGAACCACCAGGCGGACACTACGGAATCACCTGCCGCGCATGCCGGAACCACCTCTCAGATATGCCAGAACCACGTGCCAATGACCCCGGAAGCACCTGCCGAGCACGCCGGAACCACCTGCTCGACTCGCCAGAACCACCTGCCGGACACGCAAAAATCACCTGCCGGCTACGCCACAACCAGTTGCGGAACACTTCGGAATCACCTGCCGGGCTTGCTGGAACCACCTGCCGGTCATGCCAAAATCACCTGCCAACTACGCCAGTACCACTTGGCGGACACTGTGGAAACACCTGTCGGGCCGGCCGGAACCACATCTCAGACGTGCCAGAACCATGTGCATGAGATGCTGGAACCACACCCCGAACAGACGGAAAACACCTGCCAGACCCGTCTGAACAACCTGCCGAGCACGCCGGAGCCACCTGCTCGACTCGCCGGAACCACCTACCTGACATGCCCAAATCACCAGCCGGGTATGCCAGAACCACTTGGCGGACACTCCGGAATCATCTGCCGGACATGCCGGAACCAGCTCTCAGACACACCAGAACCACGTGCCGGAGACGCCAGAAGCACCTGCCGAGCATGCCGGAGCCACCTGCTCGACTCGCCAGAAACACCTGCCGGACACGCCAAAATCACCTGCCGGGTACGCCAGAACCACCTGGCGGACACTCCGAAATCACCTGTCGCGCATGCCGGAACCACCTCTCAGACGTGCCGGAAGCACGTGCCGGACACGCTGGAATCACCTACCGGACAGACTGGAACCTCCTGCCGAGCACGCCGTAGCCACCTGTTCGACTCGCTGGAACCACCTGCCGGACAGGCCAATATCAACTGCTGGCTATGCCAGAACCACCTGGGGGACGGTCCGGAATCGCCTGCCAGCCGTGGCGGAACCACCTCTCAGACGTACCAGAACCACCTGCCGGAGAAGCTGGAAACACGTCCTGGACAGTCTGGAACCACCTGCCGGCCAAGCCTGAACCACCTGCCAAGCACAACGGAACAACCTGCCAGACACGCCAAAATCACCTGCGTGTTATGCCAGAACCACTTGGAGGACTCTCTGGGATGACCTGCCGGGCATGCCGGAACCACCTCTCAGACGTGCCAGAACCATGTGTCGGACAGTCCGGAATCACCTGATGGGCATGGGCAACCACCTCTGAGACGTACCAGAACCACATGCCGTGCAGGCTGGAACCACCTACCAGACAGACCGGAATCACCTTTCGGGCATGCCGGAACCACCTGTCAGATGTGCCAGAAATACGTGCCGGAGACGCCGGAAGCACCTGCCAAGCACGTTGGAACCACCTGCTCAACTCGCCTGAACCACCTGCCGGACATGCCAAAATCACATGCCGACTATGCCAGAACCACTTGGCGAACACTCCGGAATCACCTGCCGGGCATGCCGGAACCACCTCTCAGATATGCCAGAACCCCGTGCCAATGACCCTGGAAGCACCTGCCGAGCACGCGGGAACCACCTGCTCGACTCGCCAGAACCACCTGCCGGACACGCAAAAATCACCTGCCGGCTACGCCACAACCAGTTGGGGAACACTTCGGAATCACCTGCCGGGCTTGCTGGAACCACCTGCCGGTCATGCCAAAATCACCTGCCAACTATGCCAGTACCACTTGGCGGACACTGTGGAAACACCTGTCGGGCCGGCCAGAACCACATCTCAGACGTGCCAGAACCATGTGCATGAGATGCTGGAACCACACCCCGAACAGACGGAAAACACCTGAGAGACCCGTCTGAACAACCTGCCGAGCACGCCGGAGCCACCTGCTCGACTCGCCGGAACCACCTACCTGACATGCCAAAATCACCAGCCGGGTATGCCAGAACCACTTGGCGGACACTCCGGAATCATCTGCCGGACATGCCGGAACCAGCTCTCAGACACACCAGAAACACGTGCCAGAGACGCCGGAAGCACCTGCCGAGCATGCCGGAGCCACCTGCTCGACTCGCCAGAACCACCTGCCGGACACGCCAAAATCACCTGCCTGGTACGCCACAACCACCTGGCGGACACTCCGAAATCACCTGTCGCGCATGCCGGAACCACCTCTCAGACGTGCCGGAAGCACGTGCCGGACGCGCCGGAATCACCTACCGGACAGACCGGAACCACCTGCCGAGCACGCCGGAGCCACCTGTTCGACTCGCTGGAACCACCTGCCGGACAGGCCAATATCAACTGCGGGCTATGCCAGAACCTCCTGGGGGACGGTCCGGAATCACCTGCCAGCCATGGCGGAACCACCTCTCAGACGTACCAGAACCACCTGCCGGAGAAGCTGGAAACACGTCCTGGACAGACTGGAACCACGTGACGGCCATGCCTGAACCACCTGCCGAGCATGGCGGAACCACCTGCCGGACACGCCAAAATCACCTGCGGACTATGCCAGATCCACTTGGACGACTCTCCGAAATTACCTGCCGGGCATGCCGGAACCACCTCTCAGATATGCCAGAACCACGTGCCAATGACCCCGGAAGCACCTGCCGAGCACGCCGGAACCACCTGTTCGACTCGCTGGAACCACCTGCCGGACAGGCCAATATCAACTGCTGGCTATGCCAGAACCTCCTGGGGGACGGTCCGGAATCACCTGCCAGCCATGGCGGAACCACCTCTCAGACGTACCAGAACCACCTGCCGGAGAAGCTGGAAACACGTCCTGGACAGACTGGAACCACGTGACGGCCATGCCTGAACCACCTGCCGAGCAGGGCGGAACCACCTGCCGGACACGCCAAAATCACCTGCGGGCTACGCCAGAACCACTTGGACGACTCTCCGAAATGACCTGCCGGGCATGTTGGAACCACCTCTCAGACGTGCCAGAAGCACGTGGCGGACAGTCCGGAATCACCTGTTGGGCATACGCAACCACCTCTGACACGTACCAGAACCACGTGCCGTGCACGCCGGAGCCACCTACCGGACAGACCGGAATCAACTTTTGGGCATGCCGGAACCACCATTCAGATGTGCCAGAAACACGTGCCGGAGATGCCGGAAGCACCTGCCGAGCACGTCGCAACCACCTGCTCAACTCACCTGAACCACCTGCCGGACACGCCAAAATCACCTGCCCGCTACACCAGCACCACTTCGGGGACAAGCCAGAATCACGTGAGTGGCATGCCGGCACAGCCTCTCAGACTGAACCTCGTGCCGGACACCACAGAACCACCTGCCGGACAGACCGGAACCACCTGCCGGACACGCCGGAACCACCGGCTCGACCCGCCGGAAAGACCGCTGGACATGCAAAATCACCTGCCGGCTACGCCGGAAACACTTGGCGAACAATCCGGAATCACCTGCCGGGCATGCCGGAACCACCTCACAGATATGCCAGAACCACGTGCCAATGACCCCTGAAGCACCTGCCGAGCACGCCGGAACCACCTGCTCGACTCGCCAGAACCACCTGCCGGACACGCAGAAATCACATGCCGGCTACGCCACAACCAGTTGAGGAACACTTCGGAATCACATTCCGGGCTTGCTGGAACCACCTGACGGTCATGCCAAAATCACCTGCCAACTACGCCAGTACCACTTGGCGGACACTGTGGAAACACCTGTCGGGCCGGCCGGAACCACATCTCAGACGTGCCAGAACCATGTGCATGAGATGCTGGAACCACACCCCGAAAAGACGGAAAACACCTGCCAGACCCGTCTGAACAACCTGCCGAGCACGCCGGAGCCACCTGCTCGACTCGCCGGAACCACCTACCTGACATGCCCAAATCACCAGCCGGGTATGCCAGAACCACTTGGCGGACACTCCGGAATCATCTGCCGGACATGCCGGAACCAGCTCTCAGACACACCAGAACCACGTGCCGGAGACGCCGGAAGCACCTGCCGAGCATGCCGGAGCCACCTGCTCGACTCGCCAGAAACACCTGCCGGACACGCCAAAATCACCTGCCGGGTACGCCAGAACCACCTGGCGGACACTCCGAAATCACCTGTCGCGCATCCCGGAACCACCTCTCAGACGTGCCGGAAGCACGTGCCGGACGCACCGGAATCACTTACCGGACAGACCGGAACCACCTGCCGAGCATGCCGGAGACACCTGTTCGACTCGCTGGAACCACCTGCCGGACAGGCCAATATTAACTGCTGGCCATGCCAGAACCACCTGGGGGACGGTCCGGAATCACCTGCCAGCCATGGCGGAACCACCTCTCAGACGTACCAGAACCACCTGCCGGAGAAGCTGTAAACACGTCCTGGACAGACTGGAACCACCTGCCGGCCAAGCCTGAACCACCTGCCAAGCACAACGGAACAACCTGCCAGACACGCCAAAACCACCTACGTGTTATGCCAGAACCACTTGGAGGACTCTCCGAAATGACCTGCCGGGCATGTTGGAACCACCTCTCAGACGTGCCAGAAGCACGTGGCCGACAGTCCGGAATCACCTGTTGGGCATACGCAACCACCTCTGAGACGTACCAGAACCATGTGCCGTGCACGCCGGAGCCACCTACCGGACAGACCGGAATCAACTTTTGGGCATGCCGGAACCACCAGTCAGATGTGCCAGAAACACGTGCCGGAGACGCCGGAAGCACCTGCCGAGCACGTCGCAACCACCTGCTCAACTCGCCTGAACCACCTTCCGGACACGCCAAAATCACCTGCCCGCTACACCAGCACCACTTCGGGGACAAGCCAGAATCACGTGAGGGGCATGCCGGCACAGCCTCTCAGACTGAACGTCGTGCCGGACACCACAGAACCACCTGCCGGACAGACCGGAACCACCTGCCGGACACGCCGGAACCACCGGCTCGACCCGCCGGAACGACAGCTGGACATGCAAAATCACCTGCCGGCTACACCGGAAACACTTGGCGAACACTCCGGAATCACCTGCCGGGCATGTCGGAACCACCTCTCAGATATGCCAGAACCACGTGCCAATGACCCCGGAAGCACCTGCCGAGCACGCCGGAACCACCTGCTCAACTTGCCAGAACCACCTGCCGGACACGCAAAAATCACCTGCCGGCTACGCCACAACCAGTTGGGGAACACTTCGGAATCACCTGCCGGGCTTGCTGGAACCACCTGCCGGTCATGCCAAAATCACCTGCCAACTACGCCAGTACCACTTGGCGGACACTGTGGAAACACCTGTTGGGCCGGCCGGAACCACATCTCAGACGTGCCAGAAACGTGTTCATGAGATGCTGGAACCACACCCCGAACAGACGGATACCACCTGCCAGAACCGCCTGAACCACCTGCTGAGCACGCCGGAACCACCTGCTCGACTCACCGGTAACACCTCCCTGACACGCCAAAATCACCTGCTGGGTATGCCAGAACCAATTGGCGGAAACTCTGGAATCATCTGCCGGACATGCCGGAACCAGCTCTCAGACACACCAGAACCAAGTGCCGGAGACGCCGGAAGCACCAGCCGAGCATACCGGAGCCACCTGCTCGACTCGCCAGAACCACCTGCCGGACACGCCAAAATCACCTGCCGGGTACGCCAGAACCACCTGGAGGACACTCCGAAATCACCTGTCGCGCATGCCGGAACCACCTCTCAGACGTGCCGGAAGCACGTGCCGGACACGCCGGAATCACCTACCGGACAGACCGGAACCACCTGCCGAGCACGCCGGGGCCACCTGTTCGACTCGCTGGAACCACCTGCCGGACAGGCCAATATCAACTGCTGGCTATGCCAGAACCACCTGGGGTACAGTCCGGGATCACCTGCCAGCCGTGGCGGAACCACCTCTCAGACGTACCGGAACCACCTGCCGGAGAAGCTGGAAACACGTCCTGGACAGACTGGAACCACGTGACGGCCATGCCTGAACCACCTGCCGAGCACGGTGGAACCACCTGCCAGACACGCCAAAATCACCTGCGGGCTATGCCAGAACCACTTGGACGACTCTCCGAAATGACCTGCTGGGCATGTTGGAACCACCTCTCAGACGTGCCAGGAGCACGTGGCAGACAGTCCGGAATCACCTGTTGGGCATACGCAACCACCTCTGAGACGTACCAGAACCACGTGCCGTGCACGCCGGAGCCACCTACCGGACAGACCGGAATCAACTTTTGGGCATGCCGGAACCGCCAGTCAGATGTGCCAGAAACACGTGCCGGAGACGCCGGAAGCACCTGCCGAGCACGTCGCAACCACCTGTTCAACTCGCCTGAACCACCTGCCGGACACGCCAAAATCACCTGCCCGCTACACCAGCAACACTTCGGGGACAAGCCGGAATCACGTGAGGGGCATGCCGGCACAGCCTCTCAGACTGAACGTCATGCCGGTCACCACAGAACCACCTGCCGGACAGACCGGAACCACCTGCCGGACACGCCGGAACCACCGGCTCGACCCGCCGGAACGACAGCTGGACATGCAAAATCACCTGCCGGCTACGCCGCAAACACTTGGCGAACACTCCGGAATCACCTGCCGGGCATGCCGGAACCACCTCTCAGATATGCCAGAACCACGTGCCAATGACCCCGGAAGCACCTGCCGAGCACGCCGGAACCACCTGCTCGACTCGCCAGAACCACCTGAAAATCACGCAAAAATCACCTGCTGGCTATGCCACAACCAGTTGGTGAACACTTTGGAATCACCTGCCAGGCTTGCTGGAACCACCTGCCAGTCATGCCAAAATCACCTGCCAACTACGCCAGAACCGCTTGGCGGACACTGCCGAAACACCTGTCGGGCCGGCTGGAACCACATCTCAGAAGTGCCAGAAACGTGTTCATGAGATGCTGGAACCACACCCCGAACAGAAGGATACCACCTGCCAGAACCGCCTGAACCACCTCCTGAGCACGCCGGAACCACCTGCTCGACTCACCGGTACCAGCTCCCTGACACGCCAAAATCACCTGCTGGGTATGCCAGAACCACTTGGCGGACACTCCGGAATCATCTGCCTGACATGCCAGAACGAGCTGTCAGACACACCAGAACCAAGTGCCGGAGACGCCGGAAGCACCTGCCGAGCATGCCGGAGCCACCTGCTCGACTCGCCAGAACCACCTGACGGACACGCAAAAATCACCTGCCGGCTACGCCACAACCAGTTGGGGAACACTTCGGAATCACCTGCCGGGCTTGCTGGAACCACCTGCCGGTCATGCCAAAATCACCTGCCAACTACACCAGTACCACTTGGCGGACACTGTGGAAACACCTGTCGGGCCGGCCAGAACGACATCTCAGACGTGCCAGAACCATGTGCATGAGATGCTGGAACCACAACCCGAACAGACGGAAAACACCTGCCAGACCCGTCTGAACAACCTGCCGAGCACGCCGGAGCTACCTGCTCGACTCGCCGGAACCACCTACCTGACATGCCAAAATCACCAGCCGGGTATGCCAGAACCACTTGGCGGACACTCCGGAATCATCTGCCGGACATGCAGGAACCAGCTCTCAGACACACCAGAACCACGTGCCGGAGACGCCGGAAGCACCTGCCGAGCATGCCGGAGCCACCTGCTCGACTCGCCAGAAACACCTGCCGGACACGCCAAAATCACCTGCCGGGTACGCCAGAACCACCTGGCGGACTCTCCGAAATCACCTGTCGCGCATGCCGGGACCACCTCTCAGACGTGCCGGTAGCACGTGCCGGACACGCCGGAATCACCTACCGGACAGACCGGAACCACCTGCCGAGCACGCCGGAGCCACCAGTTCGACTCGCTGGAACCACCTGCCGGACAGGCCAATATCAACTGCTGGCTATGCCTGAACAACCTGGGGGACGGTCCGGGATCACCTGCCGGGCATGTTGGAGCCACCTCTCAGACGTGCCAGAAGCACGTGGCAGACAGTCCGGAATCACCTGTTGGGCATACGCAACCACCTCTGACACGTACCAGAACCACGTGCCGTGCACGCCGGAACCACCTACCGGACACACCGGAATCAACTTTTGGGCATGCCGGAACCACCAGTCAGATGTGCCAGAAACACGTGCCGGAGACGCCGGAAGCACCTGTCGAGCACGTCGCAACCACCTGCTCAACTCGCCTGAACCACCTGCCGGACACGCCAAAATCACCTCCCCGCTACACCAGCACCACTTCGGGGACAAGCCGGAATCACGTGATGTGCATGCCGGCACAGCCTCTCAGACTGAACCTCGTGCCGGACAACACACAACCACATGCCGGACAGACCGGAACCACCTGCCGGACACGCCGGAATCACCGGCTCGACCCGCCGGAACGACCGCTGGACATGCAAAATCACCTGCCGGCTACGCCGGAAACACTTGTCCAACACTCCGGAATCACCTGCCGGGCATGCCGGAACCACCTCTCAGATATGCCAGAACCACGTGCCAATGACCCTGGAAGCACCTGCCGAGCACGCCGGAACCACCTGCTCGACTCGCCAGAACCACCTGCCGGACACGCAGAAATCACCTGCCGGCTACGTCACAACCAGTTGGGGAACACTTCGGAATCACCTGCCGGGCTTCCTGGAACCACCTGCCGGTCATGCCAAAATCACCTGCCAACTACGCCAGTGCCACTAGGCGGACACTGTGGAAACACCTGTCGGGCCGGCCGGAACCACATCTCAGACGTGCCAGAACCATGTGCATGAGATGCTGGAACCACACCCCGAACAGACGGAAAACAGCTGCCAGACCCGTCTGAACAACCTGCCGAGCACGCCGGAGCACCTGCTCGACTCGCCGGAACCACCTACCTGACATGCCCAAATCACCAGCCGGGTATGCCAGAACCACTTGGCGGACACTCCGGAATCATCTGCCGGACATGCCGGAACCAGCTCTCAGACACACCAGAACCACGTGCCGGAGACGCCGGAAGCACCTGCCGAGCATGCCGGAGCCACCTGCTCGACTCGCCAGAAACACCTTCCGGACACGCCAAAATCACCTGCCGGGTACGCCAGAACCACCTGGCGGACACTCCGAAATCACCTGTCGCGCATGCCGGAACGACCTCTCAGAGGTACCAGAACCACCTGCCGGAGAAGCTGGAAACACGTCCTGGACAGTCTGGAACCACCTGCCGGCCAAGCCTGAACCACCTGCCGGACATGCCAACATCACCTGCCGACTATGCCAGAACCACTTGGCGAACACTCCGGAATCACTTGCCGGACATGCAGGAACCACCTCTCAGACATGCCAGAACCCCGTGCCAATGACCCCGGAAGCACCAGCCGAGCACGCCGGAACCACCTGCTCGACTCGCCAGAACCACCTGCCGATCACGCAAAAATCACCTGCCGGCTACGCCACAACCAATTGGTGAACACTTTGGAATCACCTGCCAGGCTTGCTGGAACCAACTGCCAGTCATGCCAAAATCACCTGCCAACTATGCCAGAACCGCTTGGCGGACACTGCGGAAACACCTGTTGGGCCGGCTGGAACCACATCTCAGACGTGCCAGAAATGTGTTCATGAGATGCTGGAACCACACCCCAAACAGACGGATACCACCTGCCAGAACGGACTGAACCACCTGCTGAGCACGCCGGAACCACCTGCTCGACTCACCGGTACCACCTCACTGACACGCGAAAATCACCTGCTGGGTATGCCAGAACCACTTGGCGGACACTCCGGAATCATCTGCCGGACATGCCGGAACCAGCTCTCAGACACACCAGAACCAAGTGCCGGAGATGCCGGAAGCACCTGCCGAGCATGCCGGAGCCACCTGCTCGACTCGCCAGAAACACCTGCCGGACACGCCAAAATCACCTGCCGGGTATGCCAGAACCACCTGACGGACACTACGGAATCACCTGCCGCGCATGCCGGAACCACCTCTCAGATGTGCCGGAAGCACGTGCCGGACACGCCGGAAACACCTACCGGACAGACCGGAACCACCTGCCAAGAACGCCGGAGCCACCTGTTCGACTCGCTGGAACCACCTGCCGGACAGGCCAATATCAACTGCTGGCTATGCCAGAACCATCTGGGGGACAGTCCGGGATCACCTGCCAGCCATGGCGGAACCACCTCTCAGACGTACCAGAACCACCTGCCGGAGAAGCTGGAAACACGTCCTGGACAGACTGGAACCACGTGACGGCCATGCCTGAACCACCTGCCGAGCACGGCGTAACCACCTGCCGGACACGCCAAAATCACCTGCGGGCTACGCCAGAACCACTTGGACGACTCTCCGAAATGACCTGCCGGGCATGTTGGAACCACCTCTCAGACGTGCCAGAAGCACGTGGCGGACAGTCCGGAATCACCTGTTGGGCATACGCAACCACCTCTGACACGTACCAGAACCACGTGCCGAGAACGCCGGAACCACCTACCGGACAGACCGGAATCAACTTTTGGGCATGCCGGAACCACCTGTCAGATGTGCCAGAAACACGTGCCGGAGACGCCGGAAGCACCTGCCGAGCACGTCGCAACCACCTCCTCAAGTCGCCTGAACCACCTGCCGGACACGCCAAAATCACCTGCCTGCTACACCAGCACCACTTCGGCGACAAGCCGGAATCACGTGAGGGGCATGCCGGCACAGCCTCTCAGACTGAACGTCGTGCCGGACACCACAGAACCACCTGCCGGACAGACCGGATCCACCTGCCGGACACGCCGGAATCACCGGCTCGACCCGCCGGAACGACCGCTGGACATGCAAAATCACCTGCCGGCTACGCCGGAAGCACTTGGCGAACACTCCAGAATCACCTGCCGGGCATGCCGGAACCACCTCTCAGATATGCCAGAACCACGTGCCAATGACCCCGGAAGCACCTGCCGAGCACGCCGGAACCACCTTCTCGACTCGCCAGAAACACCTGCCGGACACGCAAAAATCACCTGCCGGCTACGCCACAACCAGTTGGGGAACACTTCGGAATCACCTGCCGGGCTTGCTGGAACCACCTGCCGGTCATGCCAAAATCACCTGCCAACTACGCCAGTACCACTTGGCGGACACTGTGGAAACACCTGTCGGGCCGGCCGGAACCACATCTCAGACGTGCCAGAACCATGTGCATGAGATGCTGGAACCACACCCCGAACAGACGGATACCGCCTGCCAGACCCGTCTGAACAACCTGCCGAGCACGCCGGAGCCACCTGCTCGACTCGCCGGAACCACCTACCTGACATGCCCAAATCACCAGCCGGGTATGCCAGAACCACTTGGCGGACACTCCGGAATCATCTGCCGGACATGCTGGAACCAGCTCTCAGACACACCAGAACCACGTGCCGGAGACGCCGGAAGCACCTGCCGAGCATGCCGGAGCCACCTGCTCGACTCGCCAGAAACACCTTCCGGACACGCCAAAATCACCTGCCGGGTACGCCAGAACCACCTGGCGGACACTCCGGAATCACCTGTCGCGCAAGCCAGAACCACCTCTCAGACGTCCCGGAAGCACGTGCCAGACACGCCGGAAACACCTACCGGACAGACCGGAACCACCTGCCGGACACGCCGGAACCACCGGCTCGACCCGCCGGAAAGACCGCTGGACATGCAAAATCACCTGCCGGCTACGCCGGAAACACTTGGCGAACAATCCGGAATCACCTGCCAGGCATGCCGGAACCACCTCACAGATATGCCAGAACCACGTGCCAATGACCCCTGAAGCACCTGCCGAGCACGCCGGAACCACCTGCTCGACTCGCCAGAACCACCTGCCGGACACGCAGAAATCACATGCCGGCTACGCCACAACCAGTTGAGGAACACTTCGGAATCACATTCCGGGCTTGCTGGAACCACCTGACGGTCATGCCAAAATCACCTGCCAACTACGCCAGTACCACTTGGCGGACACTGTGGAAACACCTGTCGGGCCGGCCGGAACCACATCTCAGACGTGCCAGAACCATGTGCATGAGATGCTGGAACCACACCCCGAAAAGACGGAAAACACCTGCCAGACCCGTCTGAACAACCTGCCGAGCACGCCGGAGCCACCTGCTCGACTCGCCGGAACCACCTACCTGACATGCCCAAATCACCAGCCGGGTATGCCAGAACCACTCGGCGGACACTCCGGAATCATCTGCCGGACATGCCGGAACCAGCTCTCAGACACACCAGAACCACGTGCCGGAGACGCCGGAAGCACCTGCCGAGCATGCCGGAGCCACCTGCTCGACTCGCCAGAAACACCTTCCGGACACGCCAAAATCACCTGCCGGGTACGCCAGAACCACCTGGCCGACACTCCTAAATCACCTGCCGCGCATGCCGGAACCACCTCTCAGACATGCCGGAAGCACGTGCCGGACACGCCGGAATCACCTGCGGACTATGCCAGAACCACCTGCCGAGCACGCCGGAGCCACCTGTTCGACTCGCTGGAACCACCTGCCGGACAGGCCAATATCAACTGCTGGCTATGCCAGAACCACCTGGGGGACAGTCCGGGATCACCTGCCAGCCATGGCGGAACCACCTCTCAGACGTACCAGAACCACCTGCCGGAGAAGCTGGAAACACGTCCTGGACAGACTGGAACCACGTGACGGCCATGCCTGAACCACCTGCCGAGCACGGCGGAACCACCTGCCGGACACGCCAAAATCACCTGCGGACTATGCCAGAACCACTTGGACGACTCTCCGAAATTACCTGCCGGGCATGCCGGAACCACCTCTCAGATATGCCAGAACCACGTGCCAATGACCCCGGAAGCACCTGCCGAGCACGCCGGAACCACCTGTTCGACTCGCTGGAACCACCTGCCGGACAGGCCAATATCAACTGCTGGCTATGCCAGAACCTCCTGGGGGACGGTCCGGAATCACCTGCCAGCCATGGCGGAACCACCTCTCAGACGTACCAGAACCACCTGCCGGAGAAGCTGGAAACACGTCCTGGACAGACTGGAACCACGTGACGGCCATGCCTGAACCACCTGCCGAGCAGGGCGGGACCACCTGCCAGACACGCCAAAATCACCTGCGTGTTATGCCAGAACCACTTGGAGGACTCTCTGGGATGACCTGCCGGGCATGCCGGAACCACCTCTCAGACGTGCCACAACCATGTGGCGGGCAGTCCGGAATCACCTTTTGGGCATGCGCAACCACCTCTGAGACGTACCAGAACCACGTGCCGTGCACGCCGGAGCCACCTACCGGACAGACCGGAATCAACTTTTGGGCATGCCGGAACCACCAGTCAGATGTGCCAGAAACACGTGCCGGAGACGCCGGAAGCACCTGCCGACCACGTCGCAACCACCTGCTCAACTCGCCTGAACCACCTGCCGGACACGCCAAAATCACCTGCCCGCTACACCAGCACCACTTCGGGGACAAGCCGGAATCACGTGAGGGGCATGCCGGCACAGCCTCTCAGACTGAACGTCATGCCGGTCACCACAGAACCACCTGCCGGACAGACCGGAACCACCTGCCGGACACGCCGGAACCACCGGCTCTACCCGCCGGAACGACCGCTGGACATGCAAAATCACCTGCCGGCTACGCCGCAAACACTTGGCGAACACTCCGGAATTACCTGCCGGGCATGCCGGAACCACCTCTCAGATATGCCAGAACCACGTGCCAATGACCCCGGAAGCACCTGCCGAGCACGCCAGAACCACCTGCCGGATACGCGTAAATCACCTTCCGGCTACGCCACAAGCAGTTGGGGAACACTTCGGAATCACCTGCCGGGCTTGCTGGAACCACCTGCCGGTCATGCCAAAATCACCTGCCAACTACGCCAGTACCACTTGGCGGACACTGTGGAAACACCTGTCGGGCCGGCCGGAACCACATCTCAGACGTGCCAGAACCATGTGCATGAGATGCTGGAACCACACCCCGAACAGACGGAAAACACCTGCCAGACCCGTCTGAACAACCTGCCGAGCACGCCGGAGCCACCTGCTCAACTCGCCGGAACCACCTACCTGACATGCCCAAATCAGCAGCCGGGTATGCCAGAACCACTTGGCGGACACTCCGGAATCATCTGCCGGACATGCCGGAACCAGCTCTCAGACACACCAGAACCAAGTGACGGAGACGCCGGAAGCACCTGCCGAGCATGCCGGAGCCACCTGCTCGACTCGCCAGAAACACCTGCCGGACACGCCAAAATCACCTGCCGGGTATGCCAGAACCACCAGGCGGACACTACGGAATCACCTGCCGCGCATGCCGGAACCACCTCTCAGATATGCCAGAACCACGTGCCAATGACCCCGGAAGCACCTGCCGAGCCCGCCGGAACCACCTGCTCGACTCGCCAGAACCACCTGCCGGACACGCAAAAATCACCTGCCGGCTACGCCACAACCAGTTGCGGAACACTTCGGAATCACCTGCCGGGCTTGCTGGAACCACCTGCCGGTCATGCCAAAATCACCTGCCAACTACGCCAGTACCACTTGGCGGACACTGTGGAAACACCTGTGGGGCCGGCCGGAACCACATCTCAGACGTGCCAGAACCATGTGCATGAGATGCTGGAACCACACCCCGAACAGACGGAAAACACCTGCCAGACCCGTCTGAACAACCTGCCCAGCACGCCGGAGCCACCTGCTCGACTCGCCGGAACCACCTACCTGACATGCCCAAATCACCAGCCGGGTATGCCAGAACCACTTGGCGGACACTCCGGAATCATCTGCCGGACATGCCGGAACCAGCTCTCAGACACACCAGAACCACGTGCCGGAGACGCCAGAAGCACCTGCCGAGCATGCCGGAGCCACCTGCTCGACTCGCCAGAAACACCTGCCGGACACGCCAAAATCACCTGCCGGGTACGCCAGAACCACCTGGCGGACACTCCGAAATCACATGTCGCGCATGCCGGAACCACCTCTCAGACGTGCCGGAAGCACGTGCCGGACACGCTGGAATCACCTACCGGACAGACTGGAACCTCCTGCCGAGCACGCCGTAGCCACCTGTTCGACTCGCTGGAACCACCTGCCGGACAGGCCAATATCAACTGCTGGCTATGCCAGAACCACCTGGGGGACGGTCCGGAATCGCCTGCCAGCCGTGGCGGAACCACCTCTCAGACGTACCAGAACCACCTGCCGGAGAAGCTGGAAACACGTCCTGGACAGTCTGGAACCACCTGCCGGCCAAGCCTGAACCACCTGCCAAGCACAACGGAACAACCTGCCAGACACGCCAAAATCACCTGCGTGTTATGCCAGAACCACTTGGAGGACTCTCTGGGATGACCTGCCGGGCATGCCGGAACCACCTCTCAGACGTGCCAGAACCATGTGTCGGACAGTCCGGAATCACCTGATGGGCATGGGCAACCACCTCTGAGACGTACCAGAACCACATGCCGTGCAGGCTGGAACCACCTACCAGACAGACCGGAATCACCTTTCGGGCATGCCGGAACCACCTGTCAGATGTGCCAGAAATACGTGCCGGAGACGCCGGAAGCACCTGCCAAGCACGTTGGAACCACCTGCTCAACTCGCCTGAACCACCTGCCGGACACGCCAAAATCACCTGCGGGCTACGCCAGAACCACTTGGACGACTCTCCGAAATGACCTGCCGGGCATGTTGGAACCACCTCTCAGACGTGCCAGAAGCACGTGGCGGACAGTCCGGAATCACCTGTTGGGCATACGCAACCACCTCTGACACGTACCAGAACCACGTGCCGTGCACGCCGGAGCCACCTACCGGACAGACCGGAATCAACTTTTGGGCATGCCGGAACCACCATTCAGATGTGCCAGAAACACGTGCCGGAGATGCCGGAAGCACCTGCCGAGCACGTCGCAACCACCTGCTCAACTCACCTGAACCACCTGCCGGACACGCCAAAATCACCTGCCCGCTACACCAGCACCACTTCGGGGACAAGCCAGAATCACGTGAGTGGCATGCCGGCACAGCCTCTCAGACTGAACCTCGTGCCGGACACCACAGAACCACCTGCCGGACAGACCGGAACCACCTGCCGGACACGCCGGAACCACCGGCTCGACCTGCCGGAAAGACCGCTGGACATGCAAAATCACCTGCCGGCTACGCCGGAAACACTTGGCGAACAATCCGGAATCACCTGCCGGGCATGCCGGAACCACCTCACAGATATGCCAGAACCACGTGCCAATGACCCCTGAAGCACCTGCCGAGCACGCCGGAACCACCTGCTCGACTCGCCAGAACCACCTGCCGGACACGCAGAAATCACATGCCGGCTACGCCACAACCAGTTGAGGAACACTTCGGAATCACATTCCGGGCTTGCTGGAACCACCTGACGGTCATGCCAAAATCACCTGCCAACTACGCCAGTACCACTTGGCGGACACTGTGGAAACACCTGTCGGGCCGGCCGGAACCACATCTCAGACGTGCCAGAACCATGTGCATGAGATGCTGGAACCACACCCCGAAAAGACGGAAAACACCTGCCAGACCCGTCTGAACAACCTGCCGAGCACGCCGGAGCCACCTGCTTGACTCGCCGGAACCACCTACCTGACACGCCAAAATCACCTGCTGGGTATGCCAGAACCAATTGGCGGAAACTCCGGAATCATCTGCCGGACATGCCGGAACCAGCTCTCAGACACACCAGAACCAAGTGCCGGAGACGCCGGAAGCACCAGCCGAGCATACCGGAGCCACCTGCTCGACTCGCCAGAACCACCTGCCGGACACGCCAAAATCACCTGCCGGGTACGCCAGAACCACCTGGAGGACACTCCGAAATCACCTGTCGCGCATGCCGGAACCACCTCTCAGACGTGCCGGAAGCACGTGCCGGACACGCCGGAATCACCTACCGGACAGACCGGAACCACCTGCCGAGCACGCCGGGGCCACATGTTCGACTCGCTGGAACCACCTGCCGGACAGGCCAATATCAACTGCTGGCTATGCCAGAACCACCTGGGGTACAGTCCGGGATCACCTGCCAGCCGTGGCGGAACCACCTCTCAGACGTACCGGAACCACCTGCCGGAGAAGCTGGAAACACGTCCTGGACAGACTGGAACCACGTGACGGCCATGCCTGAACCACCTGCCGAGCACGGTGGAACCACCTGCCAGACACGCCAAAATCACCTGCGGGCTATGCCAGAACCACTTGGACGACTCTCCGAAATGACCTGCTGGGCATGTTGGAACCACCTCTCAGACGTGCCAGGAGCACGTGGCAGACAGTCCGGAATCACCTGTTGGGCATACGCAACCACCTCTGAGACGTACCAGAACCACGTGCCGTGCACGCCGGAGCCACCTACCGGACAGACCGGAATCAACTTTTGGGCATGCCGGAACCGCCAGTCAGATGTGCCAGAAACACGTGCCGGAGACGCCGGAAGCACCTGCCGAGCACGTCGCAACCACCTGTTCAACTCGCCTGAACCACCTGCCGGACACGCCAAAATCACCTGCCCGCTACACCAGCAACACTTCGGGGACAAGCCGGAATCACGTGAGGGGCATGCCGGCACAGCCTCTCAGACTGAACGTCCTGCCGGTCACCACAGAACCACCTGCCGGACAGACCGGAACCACCTGCCGGACACGCCGGAACCACCGGCTCGACCCGCCGGAACGACCACTGGACATGCAAAATCACCTGCCGGCTACGAGGGAAACACTTAGCGAACACTCCGGAATCACCTGCCGGGCATGTCGGAACCACCTCTCAGATATGCCAGAACCACGTGCCAATGACCCCGGAAGCACCTGCCGAGCACGCCGGAACCACCTGCTCGACTCGCCAGAACCACCTTCCGGACTCGCAAAAATCACCTGCCGGCTACGCCACAACCAGTTGGGGAACACTTCGGAATCACCTGCCGGGCTTGCTGGAACCACCTGCCGGTCATGCCAAAATCACCTGCCAACTACGCCAGTACCACTTGGCGGACACTGTGGAAACACCTGTCGGGCCGGCCGGAACCACATCTCAGACGTGCCAGAACCATGTGCATGAGATGCTGGAACCACAACCCGAACAGACGGAAAACACCTGCCAGACCCGTCTGAACAACCTGCCGAGCACGCCGGAGCCACCTGCTCGACTCGCCGGAACGACCTACCTGACATGCCAAAATCACCAGCCGGGTATGCCAGAACCACTTGGCGGACACTCCGGAATCATCTGCCGGACATGCAGGAACCAGCTCTCAGACACACCAGAACCACGTGCCGGAGACGCCGGAAGCACCTGCCGAGCATGCCGGAGCCACCTGCTCGACTCGCCAGAAACACCTGCCGGACACGCCAAAATCACCTGCCGGGTACGCCAGAACCACCTGGCGGAATCTCCGAAATCACCTGTCGCGCATGCCGGAACCACCTCTCAGACGTGCCGGTAGCACGTGCCGGACACGCCGGAATCACCTACCGGACAGACCGGAACCACCTGCCGAGCACGCCGGAGCCACCTGTTCGACTCGCTGGAACCACCTGCCGGACAGGTCAATATCAACTGCTGGCTATGCCAGAACCACCTGGGGGACGGTCCGGGATCACCTGCCAGCCATGGCGGAACCACCTCTCAGACGTACCAGAACCACCTGCCGGAGAAGCTGGAAACACGTCCTGGACAGACTGGAACCACGTGACGGCCAGGCCTGAACCACCTGCCGAGCACGGCGGAACCACCTGCCGGACACGCCAAAATCATCTGCGGGCTATGCCAGAACCACTTGGACGACTCTCTGGGATGACCTGCCGGGCATGCCGGAACCACCTCTCAGACGTTCCAGAACCATGTGGCGGACAGTCCGGAATCACCTGATGGGCATGGGCAACCACCTCTGAGACGTACCAGAACCACATGCCGTGCAGGCTGGAACCACCTACCAGACAGACCGGAATCACCTTTCGGGCATGCCGGAACCACCTGTCAGATGTGCCAGAAATACGTGCCGGAGACGCCGGAAGCACCTGCCAAGCACGTTGGAACCACGTGCTCAACTCGCCTGAACCACCTGCCGGACATGCCAAAATCACATGCCGACTATGCCAGAACCACTTGGCGAACACTCCGGAATCACCTGCCGGGCATGCCGGAACCACCTCTCAGATATGCCAGAACCCCGTGCCAATGACCCTGGAAGCACCTGCCGAGCACGCGGGAACCACCTGCTCGACTCGCCAGAACCACCTGCCGGACAGGCCAATATCAACTGCTGGCTATGCCAGAACCTCCTGGGGGACGGTCCGGAATCACCTGCCAGCCATGGCGGAACCACCTCTCAGACGTACCAGAACCACCTGCCGGAGAAGCTGGAAACACGTCCTGGACAGACTGGAACCACGTGACGGCCATGCCTGAACCACCTGCCGAGCAGGGCGGAACCACCTGCCGGACACGCCAAAATCACCTGCGGGCTACGCCAGAACCACTTGGACGACTCTCCGAAATGACCTGCCGGGCATGTTGGAACCACCTCTCAGACGTGCCAGAAGCACGTGGCGGACAGTCCGGAATCACCTGTTGGGCATACGCAACCACCTGTGACACGTACCAGAACCACGTGCCGTGCACGCCGGAGCCACCTACTGGACAGACCGGAATCAACTTTTGGGCATGCCGGAACCACCATTCAGATGTGCCAGAAACACGTGCCGGAGATGCCGGAAGCACCTGCCGAGCACGTCGCAACCACCTGCTCAACTCACCTGAACCACCTGCCGGACACGCCAAAATCACCTGCCCGCTACACCAGCACCACTTCGGGGACAAGCCAGAATCACGTGAGTGGCATGCCGGCACAGCCTCTCAGACTGAACCTCGTGCCGGACACCACAGAACCACCTGCCGGACAGACCGGAACCACCTGCCGGACACGCCGGAACCACCGGCTCGACCCGCCGGAAAGACCGCTGGACATGCAAAATCACCTGCCGGCTACGCCGGAAACACTTGGCGAACAATCCGGAATAACCTGCCGGGCATGCCGGAACCACCTCACAGATATGCCAGAACCACGTGCCAATGACCCCTGAAGCACCTGCCGAGCACGCCGGAACCACCTGCTCGACTCGCCAGAACCACCTGCCGGACACGCAGAAATCACATGCCGGCTACGCCACAACCAGTTGAGGAACACTTTGGAATCACATTCCGGGCTTGCTGGAACCACCTGACGGTCATGCCAAAATCACCTGACAACTACGCCAGTAAAACTTGGCGGACACTGTGGAAACACCTGTCGGGCCGGCCGGAACCACATCTCAGACGTGCCAGAACCATGTGCATGAGATGCTGGAACCACACCCCGAAAAGACGGAAAACACCTGCCAGACCCGTCTGAACAACCTGCCGAGCACGCCGGAGCCACCTGCTCGACTCGCCGGAACCACCTACCTGACATGCCCAAATCACCAGCCAGGTATGCCAGAACCACTCGGCGGACACTCCGGAATCATCTGCCGGACATGCCGGAACCAGCTCTCAGACACACCAGAACCACGTGCCGGAGACGCCGGAAGCACCTGCCGAGCATGCCGGAGCCACCTGCTCGACTCGCCAGAAACACCTGCCGGACACGCCAAAATCACCTGCCGGGTACGCCAGAACCACCTGGCGGACACTCCGAAATCACCTGTCGCGCATGCCGGAACCACCTCTCAGACGTGCCGGAAGCACGTGCCGGACACGCCGGAATCACCTACCGGACAGACCGGAACCACCTGCCGAGCACGCCGGAGCCACCTGTTCGACTCGCTGGAACCACCTGCCGGACAGGCCAATATCAACTGCTGGCTATGCCAGAACCACTTGGGGGACAGTCCGGGATCACCTGCCAGCCATGGCGGAACCACCTGTCAGACGTACCAGAACCACCTGCCGGAGAAGCTGGAAACACGTCCTGGACAGACTGGAACCACGTGACGGCCATGCCTGAACCACCTGCCGAGCACGGCGGAACCACCTGCCGGACACGCCAAAATCACCTGCGGACTATGCCAGAACCACTTGGACGACTCTCCGAAATTACCTGCCGGGCATGACGGAACCACCTCTCAGATATGCCAGAACCACGTGCCAATGACCCCGGAAGCACCTGCCGAGCACGCCGGAACCACCTGTTCGACTCGCTGGAACCACCTGCCGGACAGGCCAATATCAACTGCTGGCTATGCCAGAACCTCCTGGGGGACGGTCCGGAATCACCTGCCAGCCATGGCGGAACCACCTCTCAGACGTACCAGAACCACCTGCCGGAGAAGCTGGAAACACGTCCTGGACAGACTGGAACCACGTGACGGCCATGCCTGAACCACCTGCCGAGCAGGGAGGAACCACCTGCCAGACACGCCAAAATCACCTGCGTGTTATGCCAGAACCACTTGGAGGACTCTCTGGGATGACCTGCCGGGCATGCCGGAACCACCTCTCAGACGTGCCACGACCATGTGGCGGGCAGTCCGGAATCACCTTTTGGGCATGCGCAACCACCTCTGAGACGTACCAGAACCACGTGCCGTGCACGCCGGAGCCACCTACCGGACAGACCGGAATCAACTTTTGGGCATGCCGGAACCACCAGTCAGATGTGCCAGAAACACGTGCCGGAGACGCCGGAAGCACCTGCCGAGCACGTCGCAACCACCTGCTCAACTCGCCTGAACCACCTGCCGGACACGCCAAAATCACCTGCCCGCTACACCAGCACCACTTCGGGGACAAGCCGGAATCACGTGAGGGGCATGCCGGCACAGCCTCTCAGACTGAACGTCATGCCGGTCACCACAGAACCACCTGCCGGACAGACCGGAACCACCTGCCGGACACGCCGGAACCACCGGCTCTACCCGCCGGAACGACCGCTGGACATGCAAAATCACCTGCCGGCTACGCCGCAAACACTTGGCGAACACTCCGGAATTACCTGCCGGGCATGCCGGAACCACCTCTCAGATATGCCAGAACCACGTGCCAATGACCCCGGAAGCACCTGCCGAGCACGCCAGAACCACCTGCCAGACACGCGTAAATCACCTTCCGGCTACGCCACAAGCAGTTGGGGAACACTTCGGAATCACCTGCCGGGCTTGCTGGAACCACCTGCCGGTCATGCCAAAATCACCTGCCAACTACGCCAGTACCACTTGGCGGACACTGTGGAAACACCTGTCGGGCCGGCCGGAACCACATCTCAGACGTGCCAGAACCATGTGCATGAGATGCTGGAACCACACCCCGAACAGACGGAAAACACCTGCCAGACCCGTCTGAACAACCTGCCGAGCACGCCGGAGCCACCTGCTCAACTCGCCGGAACCACCTACCTGACATGCCCAAATCAGCAGCCGGGTATGCCAGAAACACTTGGCGGACACTCCGGAATCATCTGCCGGACATGCCGGAACCAGCTCTCAGACACACCAGAGCCAAGTGACGGAGACGCCAGAAGCACCTGCCGAGCATGCCGGAGCCACCTGCTCGACTCGCCAGAAACACCTGCCGGACACGCCAAAATCACCTGCCGGGTATGCCAGAACCACCAGGCGGAGACTACGGAATCACCTGCCGCGCATGCCGGAACCACCTCTCAGATATGCCAGAACCACGTGCCAATGACCCCGGAAGCACCTGCCGAGCACGCCGGAACCACCTGCTCGACTCGCCAGAACCACCTGCCGGACACGCAAAAATCACCTGCCAGGCGACGCCACAACCAGTTGCGGAACACTTCGGAATCACCTGCCGGGCTTGCTGGAACCACCTGCCGGTCATGCCAAAATCACCTGCCAACTACGCCAGTACCACTTGGCGGACACTGTGGAAACACCTGTCGGGCCGGCCGGAACCACATCTCAGACGTGCCAGAACCATGTGCATGAGATGCTGGAACCACACCCCGAACAGACGGAAAACACCTGCCAGACCCGTCTGAACAACCTGCCGAGCACGCCGGAGCCACCTGCTCGACTCGCCGGAACCACCTACCTGACATGCCCAAATCACCAGCCGGGTATGCCAGAACCACTTGGCGGACACTCCGGAATCATCTGCCGGACATGCCGGAACCAGCTCTCAGACACACCAGAACCACGTGCCGGAGACGCCAGAAGCACCTGCCGAGCATGCCGGAGCCACCTGCTCGACTCGCCAGAAACACCTGCCGGACACGCCAAAATCACCTGCCGGGTACGCCAGAACCACCTGGCGGACACTCCGAAATCACCTGTCGCGCATGCCGGAACCACCCCTCAGACGTGCCGGAAGCACGTGCCGGACACGCTGGAATCACCTACCGGACAGACTGGAACCTCCTGCCGAGCACGCCGTAGCCACCTGTTCGACTCGCTGGAACCACCTGCCGGACAGGCCAATATCAACTGCTGGCTATGCCAGAACCACCTGGGGGACGGTCCGGAATCGCCTGCCAGCCGTGGCGGAACCACCTCTCAGACGTACCAGAACCACCTGCCGGAGAAGCTGGAAACACGTCCTGGACAGTCTGGAACCACCTGCCGGCCAAGCCTGAACCACCTGCCAAGCACAACGGAACAACCTGCCAGACACGCCAAAATCACCTGCGTGTTATGCCAGAACCACTTGGAGGACTCTCTGGGATGACCTGCCGGGCATGCCGGAACCACCTCTCAGACGTGCCAGAACCATGTGGCGGACAGTCCGGAATCACCTGATGGGCATGGGCAACCACCTCTGAGACGTACCAGAACCACATGCCGTGCAGGCTGGAACCACCTACCAGACAGACCGGAATCACCTTTCGGGCATGCCGGAACCACCTGTCAGATGTGCCAGAAATACGTGCCGGAGACGCCGGAAGCACCTGCCAAGCACGTTGGAACCACCTGCTCAACTCGCCTGAACCACCTGCCGGACATGCCAAAATCACATGCCGACTATGCCAGAACCACTTGGCGAACACTCCGGAATCACCTGCCGGGCATGCCGGAACCACCTCTCAGATATGCCAGAACCCCGTGCCAATGACCCTGGAAGCACCTGCCGAGCACGCGGGAACCACCTGCTCGACTCGCCAGAACCACCTGCCGGACACGCAAAAATCACCTGCCGGCTACGCCACAACCAGTTGGGGAACACTTCGGAATCACCTGCCGGGCTTGCTGGAACCACCTGCCGGTCATGCCAAAATCACCTGCCAACTATGCCAGTACCACTTGGCGGACACTGTGGAAACACCTGTCGGGCCGGCCGGAACCACATCTCAGACGTGCCAGAACCATGTGCATGAGATGCTGGAACCACACCCCGAACAGACGGAAAACACCTGCCAGACCCGTCTGAACAACCTGCCGAGCACGCCGGAGCCACCTGCTCGACTCGCCGGAACCACCTACCTGACATGCCAAAATCACCAGCCGGGTATGCCAGAACCACTTGGCGGACACTCCGGAATCATCTGCCGGACATGCCGGAACCAGCTCTCAGACACACCAGAAACACGTGCCAGAGACGCCGGAAGCACCTGCCGAGCATGCCGGAGCCACCTGCTCGACTCGCCAGAAACACCTGCCGGACACGCCAAAATCACCTGCCTGGTACGCCACAACCACCTGGCGGACACTCCGAAATCACCTGTCGCGCATGCCGGAACCACCTCTCAGACGTGCCGGAAGCACGTGCCGGACGCGCCGGAATCACCTACCGGACAGACCGGAACCACCTGCCGAGCACGCCGGAGCCACCTGTTCGACTCGCTGGAACCACCTGCCGGACAGGCCAATATCAACTGCTGGCTATGCCAGAACCACTTGGGGGACAGTCCGGGATCACCTGCCAGCCATGGCGGAACCACCTCTCAGACGTACCAGAACCACCTGCCGGAGAAGCTGGAAACACGTCCTGGACAGACTGGAACCACGTGACGGCCATGCCTGAACCACCTGCCGAGCACGGCGGAACCACCTGCCGGACACGCCAAAATCACCTGCGGACTATGCCAGAACCACTTGGACGACTCTCCGAAATTACCTGCCGGGCATGCCGCAACCACCTCTCAGATATGCCAGAACCACGTGCCAATGACCCCGGAAGCACCTGCCGAGCACGCCGGAACCACCTGTTCGACTCGCTGGAACCACCTGCCGGACAGGCCAATATCAACTGCTGGCTATGCCAGAACCTCCTGGGGGACGGTCCGGAATCACCTGCCAGCCATGGCGGAACCACCTCTCAGACGTACCAGAACCACCTGCCGGAGAAGCTGGAAACACGTCCTGGACAGACTGGAACCACGTGACGGCCATGCCTGAACCACCTGCCGAGCAGGGCGGAACCACCTGCCGGACACGCCAAAATCACCTGCGGGCTACGCCAGAACCACTTGGACGACTCTCCGAAATGACCTGCCGGGCATGTTGGAACCACCTCTCAGACGTGCCAGAAGCACGTGGCGGACAGTCCGGAATCACCTGTTGGGCATACGCAACCACCTCTGACACGTACCAGAACCACGTGCCGTGCACGCCGGAGCCACCTACCGGACAGACCGGAATCAACTTTTGGGCATGCCGGAACCACCATTCAGATGTGCCAGAAACACGTGCCGGAGATGCCGGAAGCACCTGCCGAGCACGTCGCAACCACCTGCTCAACTCACCTGAACCACCTGCCGGACACGCCAAAATCACCTGCCCGCTACACCAGCACCACTTCGGGGACAAGCCAGAATCACGTGAGTGGCATGCCGGCACAGCCTCTCAGACTGAACCTCGTGCCGGACACCACAGAACCACCTGCCGGACAGACCGGAACCACCTGCCGGACACGCCGGAACCACCGGCTCGACCCGCCGGAAAGACCGCTGGACATGCAAAATCACCTGCCGGCTACGCCGGAAACACTTGGCGAACAATCCGGAATCACCTGCCGGGCATGCCGGAACCACCTCACAGATATGCCAGAACCACGTGCCAATGACCCCTGAAGCACCTGCCGAGCACGCCGGAACCACCTGCTCGACTCGCCAGAACCACCTGCCGGACACGCAGAAATCACATGCCGGCTACGCCACAACCAGTTGAGTAACACTTCGGAATCACATTCCGGGCTTGCTGGAACCACCTGACGGTCATGCCAAAATCACCTGCCAACTACGCCAGTACCACTTGGCGGACACTGTGGAAACACCTGTCGGGCCGGCCGGAACCACATCTCAGACGTGCCAGAACCATGTGCATGAGATGCTGGAACCACACCCCGAAAAGACGGAAAACACCTGCCAGACCCGTCTGAACAACCTGCCGAGCACGCCGGAGCCACCTGCTCGACTCGCCGGAACCACCTACCTGACATGCCCAAATCACCAGCCAGGTATGCCAGAACCACTCGGCGGACACTCCGGAATCATCTGCCGGACATGCCGGAACCAGCTCTCAGACACACCAGAACCACGTGCCGGAGACGCCGGAAGCACCTGCCGAGCATGCCGGAGCCAAGTGCTCGACTCGCCAGAAACACCTGCCGGACACGCCAAAATCACCTGCCGGGTACGCCAGAACCACCTGGCCGACACTCCTAAATCACCTGTCGCGCATGCCGGAACCACCTCTCAGACGTGCCGAAAGCACGTGCCGGACACGCCGGAATCACCTACCGGACAGACCGGAACCACCTGCCGAGCACGCCGGAGCCACCTGTTCGACTCGCTGGAACCACCTGCCGGACAGGCCAATATCAACTGCTGGCTATGCCAGAACCACCTGGGGGACAGTCCGGGATCACCTGCCAGCCATGGCGGAACCAACTCTCAGACGTACCAGAACCACCTGCCGGTGAAGCTGGAAACACGTCCTGGACAGACTGGAACCACGTGACGGCCATGCCTGAACCACCTGCCGAGCACGGCGGAACCACCTGCCGGACACGCCAAAATCACCTGCGGACTATGCCAGAACCACTTGGACGACTCTCCGAAATTACCTGCCGGGCATGCCGGAACCACCTCTCAGATATGCCAGAACCACGTGCCAATGACCCCGGAAGCACCTGCCGAGCACGCCGGAACCACCTGTTCGACTCGCTGGAACCACCTGCCGGACAGGCCAATATCAACTGCTGGCTATGCCAGAACCACCTGGGGGACAGTCCGGGATCACCTGCCAGCCATGGCGGAACCACCTCTCAGACGTACCAGAACCACCAGCCGGAGAAGCTGGAAACAGGTCCTGGACAGACTGGAACCACGTGACGGCCATGCCTGAACCACCTGCCGAGCACGGCGTAACCACCTGCCGGACACGCCAAAATCACCTGCGGGCTACGCCAGAACCACTTGGACGACTCTCCGAAATGACCTGCCGGGCATGTTGGAACCACCTCTCAGACGTGCCAGAAGCACGTGGCGGACAGTCCGGAATCACCTGTTGGGCATACGCAACCACCTCTGACACGTACCAGAACCACGTGCCGAGAACGCCGGAACCACCTACCGGACAGACCGGAATCAACTTTTGGGCATGCCGGAACCACCTGTCAGATGTGCCAGAAACACGTGCCGGAGACGCCGGAAGCACCTGCCGAGCACGTCGCAACCACCTCCACAAGTCGCCTGAACCACCTGCCGGACACGCCAAAATCACCTGCCTGCTACACCAGCACCACTTCGGCGACAAGCCGGAATCACGTGAGGGGCATGCCGGCACAGCCTCTCAGACTGAACGTCGTGCCGGACACCACAGAACCACCTGCCGGACAGACCGGATCCACCTGCCGGACACGCCGGAATCACCGGCTCGACCCGCCGGAACGACCGCTGGACATGCAAAATCACCTGCCGGCTACGCCAGAAGCACTTGGCGAACACTCCGGAATCACCTGCCGGGCATGCCGGAACCACCTCTCAGATATGCCAGAACCACGTGCCAATGACCCCGGAAGCACCTGCCGAGCACGCCGGAACCACCTTCTCGACTCGCCAGAAACACCTGCCGGACACGCAAAAATCACCTGCCGGCTACGCCACAACCAGTTGGGGAACACTTCGGAATCACCTGCCGGGCTTGCTGGAACCACCTGCCGGTCATGCCAAAATCACCTGCCAACTACGCCAGTACCACTTGGCGGACACTGTGGAAACACCTGTCGGGCCGGCCGGAACCACATCTCAGACGTGCCAGAACCATGTGCATGAGATGCTGGAACCACACCCCGAACAGACGGATACCGCCTGCCAGACCCGTCTGAACAACCTGCCGAGCACGCCGGAGCCACCTGCTCGACTCGCCGGAACCACCTACCTGACATGCCCAAATCACCAGCTGGGTATGCCAGAACCACTTGGCGGACACTCCGGAATCATCTGCCGGACATGCTGGAACCAGCTCTCAGACACACCAGAACCACGTGCCGGAGACGCCGGAAGCACCTGCCGAGCATGCCGGAGCCACCTGCTCGACTCGCCAGAAACACCTTCCGGACACGCCAAAATCACCTGCCGGGTACGCCAGAACCCCCTGGCGGACACTCCGAAATCACCTGTCGCGCATGCCGGAACGACCTCTCAGAGGTACCAGAACCACCTGCCGGAGAAGCTGGAAACACGTCCTGGACAGTCTGGAACCACCTGCCGGCCAAGCCTGAACCACCTGCCGGACATGCCAACATCACCTGCCGACTATGCCAGAACCACTTGGCGAACACTCCGGAATCACTTGCCGGACATGCAGGAACCACCTCTCAGACATGCCAGAACCCCGTGCCAATGACCCCGGAAGCACCAGCCGAGCACGCCGGAACCACCTGCTCGACTCGCCAGAACCACCTGCCGATCACGCAAAAATCACCTGCCGGCTACGCCACAACCAATTGGTGAACACTTTGGAATCACCTGCCAGGCTTGCTGGAACCAACTGCCAGTCATGCCAAAATCACCTGCCAACTATGCCAGAACCGCTTGGCGGACACTGCGGAAACACCTGTTGGGCCGGCTGGAACCACATCTCAGACGTGCCAGAAATGTGTTCATGAGATGCTGGAACCACACCCCAAACAGACGGATACCACCTGCCAGAACGGACTGAACCACCTGCTGAGCACGCCGGAACCACCTGCTCGACTCACCGGTACCACCTCACTGACACGCGAAAATCACCTGCTGGGTATGCCAGAACCACTTGGCGGACACTCCGGAATCATCTGCCGGACATGCCGGAACCAGCTCTCAGACACACCAGAACCAAGTGCCGGAGATGCCGGAAGCACCTGCCGAGCATGCCGGAGCCACCTGCTCGACTCGCCAGAAACACCTGCCGGACACGCCAAAATCACCTGCCGGGTATGCCAGAACCACCTGACGGACACTACGGAATCACCTGCCGCGCATGCCGGAACCACCTCTCAGATGTGCCGGAAGCACGTGCCGGACACGCCGGAAACACCTACCGGACAGACCGGAACCACCTGCCAAGAACGCCGGAGCCACCTGTTCGACTCGCTGGAACCACCTGCCGGACAGGCCAATATCAACTGCTGGCTATGCCAGAACCATCTGGGGGACAGTCCGGGATCACCTGCCAGCCATGGCGGAACCACCTCTCAGACGTACCAGAACCACCTGCCGGAGAAGCTGGAAACACGTCCTGGACAGACTGGAACCACGTGACGGCCATGCCTGAACCACCTGCCGAGCACGGCGTAACCACCTGCCGGACACGCCAAAATCACCTGCGGGCTACGCCAGAACCACTTGGACGACTCTCCGAAATGACCTGCCGGGCATGTTGGAACCACCTCTCAGACGTGCCAGAAGCACGTGGCGGACAGTCCGGAATCACCTGTTGGGCATACGCAACCACCTCTGACACGTACCAGAACCACGTGCCGAGAACGCCGGAACCACCTACCGGACAGACCGGAATCAACTTTTGGGCATGCCGGAACCACCTGTCAGATGTGCCAGAAACACGTGCCGGAGACGCCGGAAGCACCTGCCGAGCACGTCGCAACCACCTCCTCAAGTCGCCTGAACCACCTGCCGGACACGCCAAAATCACCTGCCTGCTACACCAGCACCACTTCGGCGACAAGCCGGAATCACGTGAGGGGCATGCCGGCACAGCCTCTCAGACTGAACGTCGTGCCGGACACCACAGAACCACCTGCCGGACAGACCGGATCCACCTGCCGGACACGCCGGAATCACCGGCTCGACCCGCCGGAACGACCGCTGGACATGCAAAATCACCTGCCGGCTACGCCGGAAGCACTTGGCGAACACTCCAGAATCACCTGCCGGGCATGCCGGAACCACCTCTCAGATATGCCAGAACCACGTGCCAATGACCCCGGAAGCACCTGCCGAGCACGCCGGAACCACCTTCTCGACTCGCCAGAAACACCTGCCGGACACGCAAAAATCACCTGCCGGCTACGCCACAACCAGTTGGGGAACACTTCGGAATCACCTGCCGGGCTTGCTGGAACCACCTGCCGGTCATGCCAAAATCACCTGCCAACTACGCCAGTACCACTTGGCGGACACTGTGGAAACACCTGTCGGGCCGGCCGGAACCACATCTCAGACGTGCCAGAACCATGTGCATGAGATGCTGGAACCACACCCCGAACAGACGGATACCGCCTGCCAGACCCGTCTGAACAACCTGCCGAGCACGCCGGAGCCACCTGCTCGACTCGCCGGAACCACCTACCTGACATGCCCAAATCACCAGCCGGGTATGCCAGAACCACTTGGCGGACACTCCGGAATCATCTGCCGGACATGCCGGAACCAGCTCTCAGACACACCAGAACCACGTGCCGGAGACGCCGGAAGCACCTGCCGAGCATGCCGGAGCCACCTGCTCGACTCGCCAGAAACACCTTCCGGACACGCCAAAATCACCTGCCGGGTACGCCAGAACCACCTGGCGGACACTCCGAAATCACCTGTCGCGCATGCCGGAACGACCTCTCAGAGGTACCAGAACCACCTGCCGGAGAAGCTGGAAACACGTCCTGGACAGTCTGGAACCACCTGCCGGCCAAGCCTGAACCACCTGCCGGACATGCCAACATCACCTGCCGACTATGCCAGAACCACTTGGCGAACACTCCGGAATCACTTGCCGGACATGCAGGAACCACCTCTCAGACATGCCAGAACCCCGTGCCAATGACCCCGGAAGCACCAGCCGAGCACGCCGGAACCACCTGCTCGACTCGCCAGAACCACCTGCCGATCACGCAAAAATCACCTGCCGGCTACGCCACAACCAATTGGTGAACACTTTGGAATCACCTGCCAGGCTTGCTGGAACCAACTGCCAGTCATGCCAAAATCACCTGCCAACTATGCCAGAACCGCTTGGCGGACACTGCGGAAACACCTGTTGGGCCGGCTGGAACCACATCTCAGACGTGCCAGAAATGTGTTCATGAGATGCTGGAACCACACCCCAAACAGACGGATACCACCTGCCAGAACGGACTGAACCACCTGCTGAGCACGCCGGAACCACCTGCTCGACTCACCGGTACCACCTCACTGACACGCGAAAATCACCTGCTGGGTATGCCAGAACCACTTGGCGGACACTCCGGAATCATCTGCCGGACATGCCGGAACCAGCTCTCAGACACACCAGAACCAAGTGCCGGAGATGCCGGAAGCACCTGCCGAGCATGCCGGAGCCACCTGCTCGACTCGCCAGAAACACCTGCCGGACACGCCAAAATCACCTGCCGGGTATGCCAGAACCACCTGACGGACACTACGGAATCACCTGCCGCGCATGCCGGAACCACCTCTCAGATGTGCCGGAAGCACGTGCCGGACACGCCGGAAACACCTACCGGACAGACCGGAACCACCTGCCAAGAACGCCGGAGCCACCTGTTCGACTCGCTGGAACCACCTGCCGGACAGGCCAATATCAACTGCTGGCTATGCCAGAACCATCTGGGGGACAGTCCGGGATCACCTGCCAGCCATGGCGGAACCACCTCTCAGACGTACCAGAACCACCTGCCGGAGAAGCTGGAAACACGTCCTGGACAGACTGGAACCACGTGACGGCCATGCCTGAACCACCTGCCGAGCACGGCGTAACCACCTGCCGGACACGCCAAAATCACCTGCGGGCTACGCCAGAACCACTTGGACGACTCTCCGAAATGACCTGCCGGGCATGTTGGAACCACCTCTCAGACGTGCCAGAAGCACGTGGCGGACAGTCCGGAATCACCTGTTGGGCATACGCAACCACCTCTGACACGTACCAGAACCACGTGCCGAGAACGCCGGAACCACCTACCGGACAGACCGGAATCAACTTTTGGGCATGCCGGAACCACCTGTCAGATGTGCCAGAAACACGTGCCGGAGACGCCGGAAGCACCTGCCGAGCACGTCGCAACCACCTCCTCAAGTCGCCTGAACCACCTGCCGGACACGCCAAAATCACCTGCCTGCTACACCAGCACCACTTCGGCGACAAGCCGGAATCACGTGAGGGGCATGCCGGCACAGCCTCTCAGACTGAACGTCGTGCCGGACACCACAGAACCACCTGCCGGACAGACCGGATCCACCTGCCGGACACGCCGGAATCACCGGCTCGACCCGCCGGAACGACCGCTGGACATGCAAAATCACCTGCCGGCTACGCCGGAAACACTTGGCGAACAATCCGGAATCACCTGCCGGGCATGCCGGAACCACCTCACAGATATGCCAGAACCACGTGCCAATGACCCCTGAAGCACCTGCCGAGCACGCCGGAACCACCTGCTCGACTCGCCAGAACCACCTGCCGGACACGCAGAAATCACATGCCGGCTACGCCACAACCAGTTGAGGAACACTTCGGAATCACATTCCGGGCTTGCTGGAACCACCTGACGGTCATGCCAAAATCACCTGCCAACTACGCCAGTACCACTTGGCGGACACTGTGGAAACACCTGTCGGGCCGGCCGGAACCACATCTCAGACGTGCCAGAACCATGTGCATGAGATGCTGGAACCACACCCCGAAAAGACGGAAAACACCTGCCAGACCCGTCTGAACAACCTGCCCAGCACGCCGGAGCCACCTGCTCGACTCGCCGGAACCACCTACCTGACATGCCCAAATCACCAGCCGGGTATGCCAGAACCACTCGGCGGACACTCCGGAATCATCTGCCGGACATGCCGGAACCAGCTCTCAGACACACCAGAACCACGTGCCGGAGACGCCGGAAGCACCTGCCGAGCATGCCGGAGCCACCTGCTCGACTCGCCAGAAACACCTGCCGGACACGCCAAAATCACCTGCCGGGTACGCCAGAACCACCTGGCCGACACTCCTAAATCACCTGTCGCGCATGCCGGAACCACCTCTCAGACGTGCCGAAAGCACGTGCCGGACACGCCGGAATCACCTACCGGACAGACCGGAACCACCTGCCGAGCACGCCGGAGCCACCTGTTCGACTCGCTGGAACCACCTGCCGGACAGGCCAATATCAACTGCTGGCTATGCCAGAACCACCTGGGGGACAGTCCGGGATCACCTGCCAGCCATGGCGGAACCACCTCTCAGACGTACCAGAACCACCTGCCGGAGAAGCTGGAAACACGTCCTGGACAGACTGGAACCACGTGACGGCCATGCCTGAACCACCTGCCGAGCACGGCGGAACCACCTGCCGGACACGCCAAAATCACCTGCGGACTATGCCAGAACCACTTGGACGACTCTCCGAAATTACCTGCCGGGCATGCCGGAAGCACCTCTCAGATATGCCAGAACCACGTGCCAATGACCCCGGAAGCACCTGCCGAGCACGCCGGAACCACCTGTTCGACTCGCTGGAACCACCTGGCGGACAGGCCAATATCAACTGCTGGCTATGCCAGAACCACCTGGGGGACAGTCCGGTATCACCTGCCAGCCATGGCGGAACCACCTCTCAGACGTACCAGAACCACCAGCCGGAGAAGCTGGAAACAGGTCCTGGACAGACTGGAACCACGTGACGGCCATGCCTGAACCACCTGCCGAGCACGGCGTAACCACCTGCCGGACACGCCAAAATCACCTGCGGGCTACGCCAGAACCACTTGGACGACTCTCCGAAATGACCTGCCGGGCATGTTGGAACCACCTCTCAGACGTGCCAGAAGCACGTGGCGGACAGTCCGGAATCACCTGTTGGGCATACGCAACCACCTCTGACACGTACCAGAACCACGTGCCGAGAACGCCGGAACCACCTACCGGACAGACCGGAATCAACTTTTGGGCATGCCGGAACCACCTGTCAGATGTGCCAGAAACACGTGCCGGAGACGCCGGAAGCACCTGCCGAGCACGTCGCAACCACCTCCTCAAGTCGCCTGAACCACCTGCCGGACACGCCAAAATCACCTGCCTGCTACACCAGCACCACTTCGGCGACAAGCCGGAATCACGTGAGGGGCATGCCGGCACAGCCTCTCAGACTGAACGTCGTGCCGGACACCACAGAACCACCTGCCGGACAGACCGGATCCACCTGCCGGACACGCCGGAATCACCGGCTCGACCCGCCGGAACGACCGCTGGACATGCAAAATCACCTGCCGGCTACGCCGGAAGCACTTGGCGAACACTCCGGAATCACCTGCCGGGCATGCCGGAACCACCTCTCAGATATGCCAGAACCACGTGCCAATGACCCCGGAAGCACCTGCCGAGCACGCCGGAACCACCTTCTCGACTCGCCAGAAACACCTGCCGGACACGCAAAAATCACCTGCCGGCTACGCCACAACCAGTTGGGGAACACTTCGGAATCACCTGCCGGGCTTGCTGGAACCACCTGCCGGTCATGCCAAAATCACCTGCCAACTACGCCAGTACCACTTGGCGGACACTGTGGAAACACCTGTCGGGCCGGCCGGAACCACATCTCAGACGTGCCAGAACCATGTGCATGAGATGCTGGAACCACACCCCGAACAGACGGATACCGCCTGCCAGACCCGTCTGAACAACCTGCCGAGCACGCCGGAGCCACCTGCTCGAATCGCCGGAACCACCTACCTGACATGCCCAAATCACCAGCCGGGTATGCCAGAACCACTTGGCGGACACTCCGGAATCATCTGCCGGACTTGCTGGAACCAGCTCTCAGACACACCAGAACCACGTGCCGGAGACGCCGGAAGCACCTGCCGAGCATGCCGGAGCCACCTGCTCGACTCGCCAGAAACACCTTCCGGACACGCCAAAATCACCTGCCGGGTACGCCAGAACCACCTGGCGGACACTCCGAAATCACCTGTCGCGCATGCCGGAACGACCTCTCAGAGGTACCAGAACCACCTGCCGGAGAAGCTGGAAACACGTCCTGGACAGTCTGGAACCACCTGCCGGCCAAGCCTGAACCACCTGCCGGACATGCCAACATCACCTGCCGACTATGCCAGAACCACTTGGCGAACACTCCGGAATCACTTGCCGGACATGCAGGAACCACCTCTCAGACATGCCAGAACCCCGTGCCAATGACCCCGGAAGCACCAGCCGAGCACGCCGGAACCACCTGCTCGACTCGCCAGAACCACCTGCCGATCACGCAAAAATCACCTGCCGGCTACGCCACAACCAATTGGTGAACACTTTGGAATCACCTGCCAGGCTTGCTGGAACCAACTGCCAGTCATGCCAAAATCACCTGCCAACTATGCCAGAACCGCTTGGCGGACACTGCGGAAACACCTGTTGGGCCGGCTGGAACCACATCTCAGACGTGCCAGAAATGTGTTCATGAGATGCTGGAACCACACCCCAAACAGACGGATACCACCTGCCAGAACGGACTGAACCACCTGCTGAGCACGCCGGAACCACCTGCTCGACTCACCGGTACCACCTCACTGACACGCGAAAATCACCTGCTGGGTATGCCAGAACCACTTGGCGGACACTCCGGAATCATCTGCCGGACATGCCGGAACCAGCTCTCAGACACACCAGAACCAAGTGCCGGAGATGCCGGAAGCACCTGCCGAGCATGCCGGAGCCACCTGCTCGACTCGCCAGAAACACCTGCCGGACACGCCAAAATCACCTGCCGGGTATGCCAGAACCACCTGACGGACACTACGGAATCACCTGCCGCGCATGCCGGAACCACCTCTCAGATGTGCCGGAAGCACGTGCCGGACACGCCGGAAACACCTACCGGACAGACCGGAACCACCTGCCAAGAACGCCGGAGCCACCTGTTCGACTCGCTGGAACCACCTGCCGGACAGGCCAATATCAACTGCTGGCTATGCCAGAACCATCTGGGGGACAGTCCGGGATCACCTGCCAGCCATGGCGGAACCACCTCTCAGACGTACCAGAACCACCTGCCGGAGAAGCTGGAAACACGTCCTGGACAGACTGGAACCACGTGACGGCCATGCCTGAACCACCTGCCGAGCACGGCGTAACCACCTGCCGGACACGCCAAAATCACCTGCGGGCTACGCCAGAACCACTTGGACGACTCTCCGAAATGACCTGCCGGGCATGTTGGAACCACCTCTCAGACGTGCCAGAAGCACGTGGCGGACAGTCCGGAATCACCTGTTGGGCATACGCAACCACCTCTGACACGTACCAGAACCACGTGCCGAGAACGCCGGAACCACCTACCGGACAGACCGGAATCAACTTTTGGGCATGCCGGAACCACCTGTCAGATGTGCCAGAAACACGTGCCGGAGACGCCGGAAGCACCTGCCGAGCACGTCGCAACCACCTCCTCAAGTCGCCTGAACCACCTGCCGGACACGCCAAAATCACCTGCCTGCTACACCAGCACCACTTCGGCGACAAGCCGGAATCACGTGAGGGGCATGCCGGCACAGCCTCTCAGACTGAACGTCGTGCCGGACACCACAGAACCACCTGCCGGACAGACCGGATCCACCTGCCGGACACGCCGGAATCACCGGCTCGACCCGCCGGAACGACCGCTGGACATGCAAAATCACCTGCCGGCTACGCCGGAAGCACTTGGCGAACACTCCGGAATCACCTGCCGGGCATGCCGGAACCACCTCTCAGATATGCCAGAACCACGTGCCAATGACCCCGGAAGCACCTGCCGAGCACGCCGGAACCACCTTCTCGACTCGCCAGAAACACCTGCCGGACACGCAAAAATCACCTGCCGGCTACGCCACAACCAGTTGGGGAACACTTCGGAATCACCTGCCGGGCTTGCTGGAACCACCTGCCGGTCATGCCAAAATCACCTGCCAACTACGCCAGTACCACTTGGCGGACACTGTGGAAACACCTGTCGGGCCGGCCGGAACCACATCTCAGACGTGCCAGAACCATGTGCATGAGATGCTGGAACCACACCCCGAACAGACGGATACCGCCTGCCAGACCCGTCTGAACAACCTGCCGAGCACGCCGGAGCCACCTGCTCGACTCGCCGGAACCACCTACCTGACATGCCCAAATCACCAGCCGGGTATGCCAGAACCACTTGGAGGACACTCCGGAATCATCTGCCGGACATGCTGGAACCAGCTCTCAGACACACCAGAACCACGTGCCGGAGACGCCGGAAGCACCTGCCGAGCATGCCGGAGCCACCTGCTCGACTCGCCAGAAACACCTTCCGGACACGCCAAAATCACCTGCCGGGTACGCCAGAACCACCTGGCGGACACTCCGGAATCACCTGTCGCGCAAGCCAGAACCACCTCTCAGACGTCCCGGAAGCACGTGCCAGACACGCCGGAAACACCTACCGGACAGACCGGAACCACCTGCCGAGAACGCCGGAGCCACCTGTTCGACTCGCTGGAACCACCTGCCGGACAGGCCAATATCAACTGCTGGCTATGCCAGAACCACCTGTGGGACAGTCCGGGATCACCTGCCAGCCATGGCGGAACCACCTCTCAGACGTACCAGAACCACCTGCCGCAGAAGCTGGAAACACGTCCTGGACAGACTGGAACCACGTGACGTCCATGCCTGAACCACCTGCCGAGCACGGCGGAACCACCTGCCGGACACGCCAAAATCACCTGCGGGCTACGCCAGAACCACTTGGACGACTCTCCGAAATGACCTGCCGGGCATGTTGGAGCCACCTCTCAGACGTGCCAGAAGCACGTGGCGGACAGTCCGGAATCACCTGTTGGGCATACGCAACCACCTCTGACACGTACCAGAACCACGTGCCGTGCACGCCGGAACCACCTACCGGACACACCGGAATCAACTTTTGGGCATGCCGGAACCACCAGTCAGATGTGCCAGAAACACGTGCCGGAGACGCCGGAAGCACCTGTCGAGCACGTCGCAACCACCTGCTCAACTCGCCTGAACCACCTGCCGGACACGCCAAAATCACCTGCCCACTACACCAGCACCACTTCGGGGACAAGCCGGAATCACGTGATGTGCATGCCGGCACAGCCTCTCAGACTGAACCTCGTGCCGGACAACACACAACCACATGCCGGACAGACCGGAACCACCTGCCGGACACGCCGGAATCACCGGCTCGACCCGCCGGAACGACCGCTGGACATGCAAAATCACCTACCGGCTACGCCGGAAACACTTGTCCAACACTCCGGAATCACCTGCCGGGCATGCCGGAACCACCTCTCAGATATGCCAGAACCACGTGCCAATGACCCTGGAAGCACCTGCCGAGCACGCCGGAACCACCTGCTCGACTCGCCAGAACCACCTGCCGGACACGCAGAAATCACCTGCCGGCTACGTCACAACCAGTTGGGGAACACTTCGGAATCACCTGCCGGGCTTCCTGGAACCACCTGCCGGTCATGCCAAAATCACCTGCCAACTACGCCAGTGCCACTAGGCGGACACTGTGGAAACACCTGTCGGGCCGGCCGGAACCACATCTCAGACGTGCCAGAACCATGTGCATGAGATGCTGGAACCACACCCCGAACAGACGGAAAACAGCTGCCAGACCCGTCTGAACAACCTGCCGAGCACGCCGGAGCACCTGCTCGACTCGCCGGAACCACCTACCTGACATGCCCAAATCACCAGCCGGGTATGCCAGAACCACTTGGCGGACACTCCGGAATCATCTGCCGGACATGCCGGAACCAGCTCTCAGACACACCAGAACCACGTGCCGGAGACGCCGGAAGCACCTGCCGAGCATGCCGGAGCCACCTGCTCGACTCGCCAGAAACACCTTCCGGACACGCCAAAATCACCTGCCGGGTACGCCAGAACCACCTGGCGGACACTCCGAAATCACCTGTCGCGCATGCCGGAACGACCTCTCAGAGGTACCAGAACCACCTGCCGGAGAAGCTGGAAACACGTCCTGGACAGTCTGGAACCACCTGCCGGCCAAGCCTGAACCACCTGCCGGACATGCCAACATCACCTGCCGACTATGCCAGAACCACTTGGCGAACACTCCGGAATCACTTGCCGGACATGCAGGAACCACCTCTCAGACATGCCAGAACCCCGTGCCAATGACCCCGGAAGCACCAGCCGAGCACGCCGGAACCACCTGCTCGACTCGCCAGAACCACCTGCCGATCACGCAAAAATCACCTGCCGGCTACGCCACAACCAATTGGTGAACACTTTGGAATCACCTGCCAGGCTTGCTGGAACCAACTGCCAGTCATGCCAAAATCACCTGCCAACTATGCCAGAACCGCTTGGCGGACACTGCGGAAACACCTGTTGGGCCGGCTGGAACCACATCTCAGACGTGCCAGAAATGTGTTCATGAGATGCTGGAACCACACCCCAAACAGACGGATACCACCTGCCAGAACGGACTGAACCACCTGCTGAGCACGCCGGAACCACCTGCTCGACTCACCGGTACCACCTCACTGACACGCGAAAATCACCTGCTGGGTATGCCAGAACCACTTGGCGGACACTCCGGAATCATCTGCCGGACATGCCGGAACCAGCTCTCAGACACACCAGAACCAAGTGCCGGAGATGCCGGAAGCACCTGCCGAGCATGCCGGAGCCACCTGCTCGACTCGCCAGAAACACCTGCCGGACACGCCAAAATCACCTGCCGGGTATGCCAGAACCACCTGACGGACACTACGGAATCACCTGCCGCGCATGCCGGAACCACCTCTCAGATGTGCCGGAAGCACGTGCCGGACACGCCGGAAACACCTACCGGACAGACCGGAACCACCTGCCAAGAACGCCGGAGCCACCTGTTCGACTCGCTGGAACCACCTGCCGGACAGGCCAATATCAACTGCTGGCTATGCCAGAACCATCTGGGGGACAGTCCGGGATCACCTGCCAGCCATGGCGGAACCACCTCTCAGACGTACCAGAACCACCTGCCGGAGAAGCTGGAAACACGTCCTGGACAGACTGGAACCACGTGACGGCCATGCCTGAACCACCTGCCGAGCACGGCGTAACCACCTGCCGGACACGCCAAAATCACCTGCGGGCTACGCCAGAACCACTTGGACGACTCTCCGAAATGACCTGCCGGGCATGTTGGAACCACCTCTCAGACGTGCCAGAAGCACGTGGCGGACAGTCCGGAATCACCTGTTGGGCATACGCAACCACCTCTGACACGTACCAGAACCACGTGCCGAGAACGCCGGAACCACCTACCGGACAGACCGGAATCAACTTTTGGGCATGCCGGAACCACCTGTCAGATGTGCCAGAAACACGTGCCGGAGACGCCGGAAGCACCTGCCGAGCACGTCGCAACCACCTCCTCAAGTCGCCTGAACCACCTGCCGGACACGCCAAAATCACCTGCCTGCTACACCAGCACCACTTCGGCGACAAGCCGGAATCACGTGAGGGGCATGCCGGCACAGCCTCTCAGACTGAACGTCGTGCCGGACACCACAGAACCACCTGCCGGACAGACCGGATCCACCTGCCGGACACGCCGGAATCACCGGCTCGACCCGCCGGAACGACCGCTGGACATGCAAAATCACCTGCCGGCTACGCCGGAAGCACTTGGCGAACACTCCGGAATCACCTGCCGGGCATGCCGGAACCACCTCTCAGATATGCCAGAACCACGTGCCAATGACCCCGGAAGCACCTGCCGAGCACGCCGGAACCACCTTCTCGACTCGCCAGAAACACCTGCCGGACACGCAAAAATCACCTGCCGGCTATGCCACAACCAGTTGGGGAACACTTCGGAATCACCTGCCGGGCTTGCTGGAACCACCTGCCGGTCATGCCAAAATCACCTGCCAACTACGCCAGTACCACTTGGCGGACACTGTGGAAACACCTGTCGGGCCGGCCGGAACCACATCTCAGACGTGCCAGAACCATGTGCATGAGATGCTGGAACCACACCACGAACAGACGGATACCGCCTGCCAGACCCGTCTGAACAACCTGCCGAGCACGCCGGAGCCACCTGCTCGACTCGCCGGAACCACCTACCTGACATGCCCAAATCACCAGCCGGGTATGCCAGAACCACTTGGCGGACACTCCGGAATCATCTGCCGGACATGCTGGAACCAGCTCTCAGACACACCAGAACCACGTGCCGGAGACGCCGGAAGCACCTGCCGAGCATGCCGGAGCCACCTGCTCGACTCGCCAGAAACACCTTCCGGACACGCCAAAATCACCTGCCGGGTACGCCAGAACCACCTGGCGGACACTCCGGAATCACCTGTCGCGCAAGCCAGAACCACCTCTCAGACGTCCCGGAAGCACGTGCCAGACACGCCGGAAACACCTACCGGACAGACCGGAACCACCTGCCGAGAACGCCGGAGCCACCTGTTCGACTCGCTGGAACCACCTGCCGGACAGGCCAATATCAACTGCTGGCTATGCCAGAACCACCTGTGGGACAGTCCGGGATCACCTGCCAGCCATGGCGGAACCACCTCTCAGACGTACCAGAACCACCTGCCGGAGAAGCTGGAAACACGTCCTGGACAGACTGGAACCACGTGACGTCCATGCCTGAACCACCTGCCGAGCACGGCGGAACCACCTGCCGGACACGCCAAAATCACCTGTGGGCTACGCCAGAACCACTTGGACGACTCTCCGAAATGACCTGCCGGGCATGTTGGAGCCACCTCTCAGACGTGCCAGAAGCACGTGGCAGACAGTCCGGAATCACCTGTTGGGCATACGCAACCACCTCTGACACGTACCAGAACCACGTGCCGTGCACGCCGGAACCACCTACCGGACACACCGGAATCAACTTTTGGGCATGCCGGAACCACCAGTCAGATGTGCCAGAAACACGTGCCGGAGACGCCGGAAGCACCTGTCGAGCACGTCGCAACCACCTGCTCAACTCGCCTGAACCACCTGCCGGACACGCCAAAATCACCTCCCCGCTACACCAGCACCACTTCGGGGACAAGCCGGAATCACGTGATGTGCATGCCGGCACAGCCTCTCAGACTGAACCTCGTGCCGGACAACACACAACCACATGCCGGACAGACCGGAACCACCTGCCGGACACGCCGGAATCACCGGCTCGACCCGCCGGAACGACCGCTGGACATGCAAAATCACCTGCCGGCTACGCCGGAAACACTTGTCCAACACTCCGGAATCACCTGCCGGGCATGCCGGAACCACCTCTCAGATATGCCAGAACCACGTGCCAATGACCCCGGAAGCACCTGCCGAGCACGCCGGAACCACCTGCTCGACTCGCCAGAACCACCTGCCAGACACGCAGAAATCACCTGCCGGCTACGTCACAACCAGTTGGGGAACACTTCGGAATCACCTGCCGGGCTTCCTGGAACCACCTGCCGGTCATGCCAAAATCACCTGCCAACTACGCCAGTGCCACTAGGCGGACACTGTGGAAACACCTGTCGGGCCGGCCGGAACCACATCTCAGACGTGCCAGAACCATGTGCATGAGATGCTGGAACCACACCCCGAACAGACGGAAAACAGCTGCCAGACCCGTCTGAACAACCTGCCGAGCACGCCGGAGCACCTGCTCGACTCGCCGGAACCACCTACCTGACATGCCCAAATCAGCAGCCGGGTATGCCAGAACCACTTGGCGGACACTCCGGAATCATCTGCCGGACATGCCGGAACCAGCTCTCAGACACACCAGAACCACGTGCCGGAGACGCCGGAAGCACCTGCCGAGCATGCCGGAGCCACCTGCTCGACTCGCCAGGAACACCTGCCGGACACGCCAAAATCACCTGCCGGGTACGCCAGAACCACCTGGCGGACACTCCGAAACCACCTGCCGCGCATGCCGGAACCACCTCTCAGACGTGCCGGAAGCACGTGCCGGACACGCCGGAAACACGTACCGGACAGACCGGAACCAACTGCCAAGAACGCCGGAGCCACCTGTTCGACTCGCTGGAACCACCTGCCGGACAGGCCAATATCAACTGCTGGCTATGCCAGAACCACCTGGCGGACAGTCCGGGATCACCTGCCAGCCATGGCAGAACCACCTCTCAGACCTACCAGAACCACCTGCCGGAGAAGCTGGAAACACGTCCTGGACAGACTGGAACCACGTGACGACCATGCCTGAACCACCTGCCGAGCACGGCGGAACCACCTGCCGGACACGCCAAAATCACCTGCGGGCTACGCCAGAACCACTTGGACGACTCTCCGAAATGACCTGCCGGGCATGTTGGAACCACCTCTCACACGTGCCAGAAGCACGTGGCGGACAGTCCGGAATCACCTGTTGGGCATACGCAACCACCTCTGACACGTACCAGAACCACATGCCGAGCACGCCGGAACCACCTACCGGACAGACCGGAATCAACTTTTGGGCATGCCGGAACCACCAGTCAGATGTGCCAGAAACACGTGCCGGAGACGCCGGAAGCACCTGCCGAGCACGTCGCAACCACCTCCTCAAGTCGCCTGAACCACCTGCCAGACACGCCAAAATCACCTGCCTGCTACACCAGCACCACTTCGGCGACAAGCCGGAATCACGTGAGGGGCATGCCGGCACAGCCTCTCAGACTGAACGTCGTGCCGGACACCACAGAACCACCTGCCGGACAGACCGGATCCACCTGCCGGACACGCCGGCATCACCGGCTCGACCCGCCGGAACGACCGCTGGACATGCAAAATCACCTGCCGGCTACGCCGGAAGCACTTGGCGAACACTCCGGAATCACCTGCCGGGCATGCCGGAACCACCTCTCAGATATGCCAGAACCACGTGCCAATGACCCCGGAAGCACCTGCCGAGCACGCCGGAACCACCTTCTCGACTCGCCAGAAACACCTGCCGGACACGCAAAAATCACCTGCCGGCTACGCCACAACCAGTTGGGGAACACTTCGGAATCACCTGCCGGGCTTGCTGGAACCACCTGCCGGTCATGCCAAAATCACCTTCCAACTACGCCAGTACCACTTGGCGGACACTGTGGAAACACCTGTCGGGCCGGCCGGAACCACATCTCAGACGTGCCAGAACCATGTGCATGAGATGCTGGAACCACACCCCGAACAGACGGATACCGCCTGCCAGACCCGTCTGAACAACCTGCCGAGCACGCCGGAGCCACCTGCTCGACTCGCCGGAACCACCTACCTGACATGCCCAAATCACCAGCCGGGTATGCCAGAACCACTTGGCGGACACTCCGGAATCATCTGCCGGACATGCTGGAACCAGCTCTCAGACACACCAGAACCACGTGCCGGAGACGCCGGAAGCACCTGCCGAGCATGCCGGAGCCACCTGCTCGACTCGCCAGAAACACCTTCCGGACACGCCAAAATCACCTGCCGGGTACGCCAGAACCACCTGGCGGACACTCCGAAATCACCTGTCGCGCATGCCGGAACGACCTCTCAGAGGTACCAGAACCACCTGCCGGAGAAGCTGGAAACACGTCCTGGACAGTCTGGAACCACCTGCCGGCCAAGCCTGAACCACCTGCCGGACATGCCAACATCACCTGCCGACTATGCCAGAACCACTTGGCGAACACTCCGGAATCACTTGCCGGACATGCAGGAACCACCTCTCAGACATGCCAGAACCCCGTGCCAATGACCCCGGAAGCACCAGCCGAGCACGCCGGAACCACCTGCTCGACTCGCCAGAACCACCTGCCGATCACGCAAAAATCACCTGCCGGCTACGCCACAACCAATTGGTGAACACTTTGGAATCACCTGCCAGGCTTGCTGGAACCAACTGCCAGTCATGCCAAAATCACCTGCCAACTATGCCAGAACCGCTTGGCGGACACTGCGGAAACACCTGTTGGGCCGGCTGGAACCACATCTCAGACGTGCCAGAAATGTGTTCATGAGATGCTGGAACCACACCCCAAACAGACGGATACCACCTGCCAGAACGGACTGAACCACCTGCTGAGCACGCCGGAACCACCTGCTCGACTCACCGGTACCACCTCACTGACACGCGAAAATCACCTGCTGGGTATGCCAGAACCACTTGGCGGACACTCCGGAATCATCTGCCGGACATGCCGGAACCAGCTCTCAGACACACCAGAACCAAGTGCCGGAGATGCCGGAAGCACCTGCCGAGCATGCCGGAGCCACCTGCTCGACTCGCCAGAAACACCTGCCGGACACGCCAAAATCACCTGCCGGGTATGCCAGAACCACCTGACGGACACTACGGAATCACCTGCCGCGCATGCCGGAACCACCTCTCAGATGTGCCGGAAGCACGTGCCGGACACGCCGGAAACACCTACCGGACAGACCGGAACCACCTGCCAAGAACGCCGGAGCCACCTGTTCGACTCGCTGGAACCACCTGCCGGACAGGCCAATATCAACTGCTGGCTATGCCAGAACCATCTGGGGGACAGTCCGGGATCACCTGCCAGCCATGGCGGAACCACCTCTCAGACGTACCAGAACCAGCTGCCGGAGAAGCTGGAAACACGTCCTGGACAGACTGGAACCACGTGACGGCCATGCCTGAACCACCTGCCGAGCACGGCGCAACCACCTGCCGGACACGCCAAAATCACCTGCGGGCTACGCCAGAACCACTTGGACGACTCTCCGAAATGACCTGCCGGGCATGTTGGAACCACCTCTCAGACGTGCCAGAAGCACGTGGCGGACAGTCCGGAATCACCTGTTGGGCATACGCAACCACCTCTGACACGTACCAGAACCACGTGCCGTGCACGCCGGAACCACCTACCGGACACACCGGAATCAACTTTTGGGCATGCCGGAACCACCAGTCAGATGTGCCAGAAACACGTGCCGGAGACGCCGGAAGCACCTGTCGAGCACGTCGCAACCACCTGCTCAACTCGCCTGAACCACCTGCCGGACACGCCAAAATCACCTCCCCGCTACACCAGCACCACTTCGGGGACAAGCCGGAATCACGTGATGTGCATGCCGGCACAGCCTCTCAGACTGAACCTCGTGCCGGACAACACACAACCACATGCCGGACAGACCGGAACCACCTGCCGGACACGCCGGAATCACCGGCTCGACCCGCCGGGACGACCGCTGGACATGCAAAATCACCTGCCGGCTACGCCGGAAACACTTGTCCAACACTCCGGAATCACCTGCCGGGCATGCCGGAACCACCTCTCAGATATGCCAGAACCACGTGCCAATGACCCCGGAAGCACCTGCCGAGCACGCCGGAACCACCTGCTCGACTCGCCAGAACCACCTGCCAGACACGCAGAAATCACCTGCCGGCTACGTCACAAACAGTTGGGGAACACTTCGGAATCACCTGCCGGGCTTCCTGGAACCACCTGCCGGTCATGCCAAAATCACCTGCCAACTACGCCAGTGCCACTAGGCGGACACTGTGGAAACACCTGTCGGGCCGGCCGGAACCACATCTCAGACGTGCCAGAACCATGTGCATGAGATGCTGGAACCACACCCCGAACAGACGGAAAACAGCTGCCAGACCCGTCTGAACAACCTGCCGAGCACGCCGGAGCACCTGCTCGACTCGCCGGAACCACCTACCTGACATGCCCAAATCACCAGCCGGGTATGCCAGAACCACTTGGCGGACACTCCGGAATCATCTGCCGGACATGCCGGAACCAGCTCTCAGACACACCAGAACCACGTGCCGGAGACGCCGGAAGCACCTGCCGAGCATGCCGGAGCCACCTGCTCGACTCGCCAGGAACACCTGCCGGACACGCCAAAATCACCTGCCGGGTACGCCAGAACCACCTGGCAGACACTCCGAAACCACCTGCCGCGCATGCCGGAACCACCTCTCAGACGTGCCGGAAGCACGTGCCGGACACGCCGGAAACACCTACCGGACAGACCGGAACCAACTGCCAAGAATGCCGGAGCCACCTGTTCGACTCGCTGGAACCACCTGCCGGACAGGCCAATATCAACTGCTGGCTATGCCAGAACCACCTGGCGGACAGTCCGGGATCACCTGCCAGCCATGGCAGAACCACCTCTCAGACCTACCAGAACCACCTGCCGGAGAAGCTGGAAACACGTCCTGGACAGACTGGAACCACGTGACGACCATGCCTGAACCACCTGCCGAGCACGGCGGAACCACCTGCCGGACACGCCAAAATCACCTGCGGGCTACGCCAGAACCACTTGGACGACTCTCCGAAATGACCTGCCGGGCATGTTGGAACCACCTCTCACACGTGCCAGAAGCACGTGGCGGACAGTCCGGAATCACCTGTTGGGCATACGCAACCACCTCTGACACGTACCAGAACCACATGCCGAGCACGCCGGAACCACCTACCGGACAGACCGGAATCAACTTTTGGGCATGCCGGAACCACCAGTCAGATGTGCCAGAAACACGTGCCGGAGACGCCGGAAGCACCTGCCGAGCACGTCGCAACCACCTCCTCAAGTCGCCTGAACCACCTGCCGGACACGCCAAAATCACCTGCCTGCTACACCAGCACCACTTCGGCGACAAGCCGGAATCACGTGAGGGGCATGCCGGCACAGCCTCTCAGACTGAACGTCGTGCCGGACACCACAGAACCACCTGCCGGACAGACCGGATCCACCTGCCGGACACGCCGGAATCACCGGCTCGACCCGCCGGAACGACCGCTGGACATGCAAAATCACCTGCCGGCTACGCCGGAAGCACTTGGCGAACACTCCGGAATCACCTGCCGGGCATGCCGGAACCACCTCTCAGATATGCCAGAACCACGTGCCAATGACCCCGGAAGCACCTGCCGAGCACGCCGGAACCACCTTCTCGACTCGCCAGAAACACCTGCCGGACACGCAAAAATCACCTGCCGGCTACGCCACAACCAGTTGGGGAACACTTCGGAATCACCTGCCGGGCTTGCTGGAACCACCTGCCGGTCATGCCAAAATCACCTTCCAACTACGCCAGTACCACTTGGCGGACACTGTGGAAACACCTGTCGGGCCGGCCGGAACCACATCTCAGACGTGCCAGAACCATGTGCATGAGATGCTGGAACCACACCCCGAACAGACGGATACCGCCTGCCAGACCCGTCTGAACAACCTGCCGAGCACGCCGGAGCCACCTGCTCGACTCGCCGGAACCACCTACCTGACATGCCCAAATCACCAGCCGGGTATGCCAGAACCACTTGGCGGACACTCCGGAATCATCTGCCGGACATGCTGGAACCAGCTCTCAGACACACCAGAACCACGTGCCGGAGACGCCGGAAGCACCTGCCGAGCATGCCGGAGCCACCTGCTCGACTCGCCAGAAACACCTTCCGGACACGCCAAAATCACCTGCCGGGTACGCCAGAACCACCTGGCGGACACTCCGAAATCACCTGTCGCGCATGCCGGAACGACCTCTCAGAGGTACCAGAACCACCTGCCGGAGAAGCTGGAAACACGTCCTGGACAGTCTGGAACCACCTGCCGGCCAAGCCTGAACCACCTGCCGGACATGCCAACATCACCTGCCGACTATGCCAGAACCACTTGGCGAACACTCCGGAATCACTTGCCGGACATGCAGGAACCACCTCTCAGACATGCCAGAACCCCGTGCCAATGACCCCGGAAGCACCAGCCGAGCACGCCGGAACCACCTGCTCGACTCGCCAGAACCACCTGCCGATCACGCAAAAATCACCTGCCGGCTACGCCACAACCAATTGGTGAACACTTTGGAATCACCTGCCAGGCTTGCTGGAACCAACTGCCAGTCATGCCAAAATCACCTGCCAACTATGCCAGAACCGCTTGGCGGACACTGCGGAAACACCTGTTGGGCCGGCTGGAACCACATCTCAGACGTGCCAGAAATGTGTTCATGAGATGCTGGAACCACACCCCAAACAGACGGATACCACCTGCCAGAACGGACTGAACCACCTGCTGAGCACGCCGGAACCACCTGCTCGACTCACCGGTACCACCTCACTGACACGCGAAAATCACCTGCTGGGTATGCCAGAACCACTTGGCGGACACTCCGGAATCATCTGCCGGACATGCCGGAACCAGCTCTCAGACACACCAGAACCAAGTGCCGGAGATGCCGGAAGCACCTGCCGAGCATGCCGGAGCCACCTGCTCGACTCGCCAGAAACACCTGCCGGACACGCCAAAATCACCTGCCGGGTATGCCAGAACCACCTGACGGACACTACGGAATCACCTGCCGCGCATGCCGGAACCACCTCTCAGATGTGCCGGAAGCACGTGCCGGACACGCCGGAAACACCTACCGGACAGACCGGAACCACCTGCCAAGAACGCCGGAGCCACCTGTTCGACTCGCTGGAACCACCTGCCGGACAGGCCAATATCAACTGCTGGCTATGCCAGAACCATCTGGGGGACAGTCCGGGATCACCTGCCAGCCATGGCGGAACCACCTCTCAGACGTACCAGAACCACCTGCCGGAGAAGCTGGAAACACGTCCTGGACAGACTGGAACCACGTGACGGCCATGCCTGAACCACCTGCCGAGCACGGCGTAACCACCTGCCGGACACGCCAAAATCACCTGCGGGCTACGCCAGAACCACTTGGACGACTCTCCGAAATGACCTGCCGGGCATGTTGGAACCACCTCTCAGACGTGCCAGAAGCACGTGGCGGACAGTCCGGAATCACCTGTTGGGCATACGCAACCACCTCTGACACGTACCAGAACCACGTGCCGAGAACGCCGGAACCACCTACCGGACAGACCGGAATCAACTTTTGGGCATGCCGGAACCACCTGTCAGATGTGCCAGAAACACGTGCCGGAGACGCCGGAAGCACCTGCCGAGCACGTCGCAACCACCTCCTCAAGTCGCCTGAACCACCTGCCGGACACGCCAAAATCACCTGCCTGCTACACCAGCACCACTTCGGCGACAAGCCGGAATCACGTGAGGGGCATGCCGGCACAGCCTCTCAGACTGAACGTCGTGCCGGACACCACAGAACCACCTGCCGGACAGACCGGATCCACCTGCCGGACACGCCGGAATCACCGGCTCGACCCGCCGGAACGACCGCTGGACATGCAAAATCACCTGCCGGCTACGCCGGAAGCACTTGGCGAACACTCCAGAATCACCTGCCGGGCATGCCGGAACCACCTCTCAGATATGCCAGAACCACGTGCCAATGACCCCGGAAGCACCTGCCGAGCACGCCGGAACCACCTTCTCGACTCGCCAGAAACACCTGCCGGACACGCAAAAATCACCTGCCGGCTACGCCACAACCAGTTGGGGAACACTTCGGAATCACCTGCCGGGCTTGCTGGAACCACCTGCCGGTCATGCCAAAATCACCTGCCAACTACGCCAGTACCACTTGGCGGACACTGTGGAAACACCTGTCGGGCCGGCCGGAACCACATCTCAGACGTGCCAGAACCATGTGCATGAGATGCTGGAACCACACCCCGAACAGACGGATACCGCCTGCCAGACCCGTCTGAACAACCTGCCGAGCACGCCGGAGCCACCTGCTCGACTCGCCGGAACCACCTACCTGACATGCCCAAATCACCAGCCGGGTATGCCAGAACCACTTGGAGGACACTCCGGAATCATCTGCCGGACATGCTGGAACCAGCTCTCAGACACACCAGAACCACGTGCCGGAGACGCCGGAAGCACCTGCCGAGCATGCCGGAGCCACCTGCTCGACTCGCCAGAAACACCTTCCGGACACGCCAAAATCACCTGCCGGGTACGCCAGAACCACCTGGCGGACACTCCGGAATCACCTGTCGCGCAAGCCAGAACCACCTCTCAGACGTCCCGGAAGCACGTGCCAGACACGCCGGAAACACCTACCGGACAGACCGGAACCACCTGCCGAGAACGCCGGAGCCACCTGTTCGACTCGCTGGAACCACCTGCCGGACAGGCCAATATCAACTGCTGGCTATGCCAGAACCACCTGTGGGACAGTCCGGGATCACCTGCCAGCCATGGCGGAACCACCTCTCAGACGTACCAGAACCACCTGCCGCAGAAGCTGGAAACACGTCCTGGACAGACTGGAACCACGTGACGTCCATGCCTGAACCACCTGCCGAGCACGGCGGAACCACCTGCCGGACACGCCAAAATCACCTGCGGGCTACGCCAGAACCACTTGGACGACTCTCCGAAATGACCTGCCGGGCATGTTGGAGCCACCTCTCAGACGTGCCAGAAGCACGTGGCGGACAGTCCGGAATCACCTGTTGGGCATACGCAACCACCTCTGACACGTACCAGAACCACGTGCCGTGCACGCCGGAACCACCTACCGGACACACCGGAATCAACTTTTGGGCATGCCGGAACCACCAGTCAGATGTGCCAGAAACACGTGCCGGAGACGCCGGAAGCACCTGTCGAGCACGTCGCAACCACCTGCTCAACTCGCCTGAACCACCTGCCGGACACGCCAAAATCACCTGCCCGCTACACCAGCACCACTTCGGGGACAAGCCGGAATCACGTGATGTGCATGCCGGCACAGCCTCTCAGACTGAACCTCGTGCCGGACAACACACAACCACATGCCGGACAGACCGGAACCACCTGCCGGACACGCCGGAATCACCGGCTCGACCCGCCGGAACGACCGCTGGACATGCAAAATCACCTGCCGGCTACGCCGGAAACACTTGTCCAACACTCCGGAATCACCTGCCGGGCATGCCGGAACCACCTCTCAGATATGCCAGAACCACGTGCCAATGACCCTGGAAGCACCTGCCGAGCACGCCGGAACCACCTGCTCGACTCGCCAGAACCACCTGCCGGACACGCAGAAATCACCTGCCGGCTACGTCACAACCAGTTGGGGAACACTTCGGAATCACCTGCCGGGCTTCCTGGAACCACCTGCCGGTCATGCCAAAATCACCTGCCAACTACGCCAGTGCCACTAGGCGGACACTGTGGAAACACCTGTCGGGCCGGCCGGAACCACATCTCAGACGTGCCAGAACCATGTGCATGACATGCTGGAACCACACCCCGAACAGACGGAAAACAGCTGCCAGACCCGTCTGAACAACCTGCCGAGCACGCCGGAGCACCTGCTCGACTCGCCGGAACCACCTACCTGACATGCCCAAATCACCAGCCGGGTATGCCAGAACCACTTGGCGGACACTCCGGAATCATCTGCCGGACATGCCGGAACCAGCTCTCAGACACACCAGAACCACGTGCCGGAGACGCCGGAAGCACCTGCCGAGCATGCCGGAGCCACCTGCTCGACTCGCCAGAAACACCTTCCGGACACGCCAAAATCACCTGCCGGGTACGCCAGAACCACCTGGCGGACACTCCGAAATCACCTGTCGCGCATGCCGGAACGACCTCTCAGAGGTACCAGAACCACCTGCCGGAGAAGCTGGAAACACGTCCTGGACAGTCTGGAACCACCTGCCGGCCAAGCCTGAACCACCTGCCGGACATGCCAACATCACCTGCCGACTATGCCAGAACCACTTGGCGAACACTCCGGAATCACTTGCCGGACATGCAGGAACCACCTCTCAGACATGCCAGAACCCCGTGCCAATGACCCCGGAAGCACCAGCCGAGCACGCCGGAACCACCTGCTCGACTCGCCAGAACCACCTGCCGATCACGCAAAAATCACCTGCCGGCTACGCCACAACCAATTGGTGAACACTTTGGAATCACCTGCCAGGCTTGCTGGAACCAACTGCCAGTCATGCCAAAATCACCTGCCAACTATGCCAGAACCGCTTGGCGGACACTGCGGAAACACCTGTTGGGCCGGCTGGAACCACATCTCAGACGTGCCAGAAATGTGTTCATGAGATGCTGGAACCACACCCCAAACAGACGGATACCACCTGCCAGAACGGACTGAACCACCTGCTGAGCACGCCGGAACCACCTGCTCGACTCACCGGTACCACCTCACTGACACGCGAAAATCACCTGCTGGGTATGCCAGAACCACTTGGCGGACACTCCGGAATCATCTGCCGGACATGCCGGAACCAGCTCTCAGACACACCAGAACCAAGTGCCGGAGATGCCGGAAGCACCTGCCGAGCATGCCGGAGCCAACTGCTCGACTCGCCAGAAACACCTGCCGGACACGCCAAAATCACCTGCCGGGTATGCCAGAACCACCTGACGGACACTACGGAATCACCTGCCGCGCATGCCGGAACCACCTCTCAGATGTGCCGGAAGCACGTGCCGGACACGCCGGAAACACCTACCGGACAGACCGGAACCACCTGCCAAGAACGCCGGAGCCACCTGTTCGACTCGCTGGAACCACCTGCCGGACAGGCCAATATCAACTGCTGGCTATGCCAGAACCATCTGGGGGACAGTCCGGGATCACCTGCCAGCCATGGCGGAACCACCTCTCAGACGTACCAGAACCACCTGCCGGAGAAGCTGGAAACACGTCCTGGACAGACTGGAACCACGTGACGGCCATGCCTGAACCACCTGCCGAGCACGGCGTAACCACCTGCCGGACACGCCAAAATCACCTGCGGGCTACGCCAGAACCACTTGGACGACTCTCCGAAATGACCTGCCGGGCATGTTGGAACCACCTCTCAGACGTGCCAGAAGCACGTGGCGGACAGTCCGGAATCACCTGTTGGGCATACGCAACCACCTCTGACACGTACCAGAACCACGTGCCGAGAACGCCGGAACCACCTACCGGACAGACCGGAATCAACTTTTGGGCATGCCGGAACCACCTGTCAGATGTGCCAGAAACACGTGCCGGAGACGCCGGAAGCACCTGCCGAGCACGTCGCAACCACCTCCTCAAGTCGCCTGAACCACCTGCCGGACACGCCAAAATCACCTGCCTGCTACACCAGCACCACTTCGGCGACAAGCCGGAATCACGTGAGGGGCATGCCGGCACAGCCTCTCAGACTGAACGTCGTGCCGGACACCACAGAACCACCTGCCGGACAGACCGGATCCACCTGCCGGACACGCCGGAATCACCGGCTCGACCCGCCGGAACGACCGCTGGACATGCAAAATCACCTGCCGGCTACGCCGGAAGCACTTGGCGAACACTCCGGAATCACCTGCCGGGCATGCCGGAACCACCTCTCAGATATGCCAGAACCACGTGCCAATGACCCCGGAAGCACCTGCCGAGCACGCCGGAACCACCTTCTCGACTCGCCAGAAACACCTGCCGGACACGCAAAAATCACCTGCCGGCTACGCCACAACCAGTTGGGGAACACTTCGGAATCACCTGCCGGGCTTGCTGGAACCACCTGCCGGTCATGCCAAAATCACCTTCCAACTACGCCAGTACCACTTGGCGGACACTGTGGAAACACCTGTCGGGCCGGCCGGAACCACATCTCAGACGTGCCAGAACCATGTGCATGAGATGCTGGAACCACACCCCGAACAGACGGATACCGCCTGCCAGACCCGTCTGAACAACCTGCCGAGCACGCCGGAGCCACCTGCTCGACTCGCCGGAACCACCTACCTGACATGCCCAAATCACCAGCCGGGTATGCCAGAACCACTTGGCGGACACTCCGGAATCATCTGCCGGACATGCTGGAACCAGCTCTCAGACACACCAGAACCACGTGCCGGAGACGCCGGAAGCACCTGCCGAGCATGCCGGAGCCACCTGCTCGACTCGCCAGAAACACCTTCCGGACACGCCAAAATCACCTGCCGGGTACGCCAGAACCACCTGGCGGACACTCCGAAATCACCTGTCGCGCATGCCGGAACGACCTCTCAGAGGTACCAGAACCACCTGCCGGAGAAGCTGGAAACACGTCCTGGACAGTCTGGAACCACCTGCCGGCCAAGCCTGAACCACCTGCCGGACATGCCAACATCACCTGCCGACTATGCCAGAACCACTTGGCGAACACTCCGGAATCACTTGCCGGACATGCAGGAACCACCTCTCAGACATGCCAGAACCCCGTGCCAATGACCCCGGAAGCACCAGCCGAGCACGCCGGAACCACCTGCTCGACTCGCCAGAACCACCTGCCGATCACGCAAAAATCACCTGCCGGCTACGCCACAACCAATTGGTGAACACTTTGGAATCACCTGCCAGGCTTGCTGGAACCAACTGCCAGTCATGCCAAAATCACCTGCCAACTATGCCAGAACCGCTTGGCGGACACTGCGGAAACACCTGTTGGGCCGGCTGGAACCACATCTCAGACGTGCCAGAAATGTGTTCATGAGATGCTGGAACCACACCCCAAACAGACGGATACCACCTGCCAGAACGGACTGAACCACCTGCTGAGCACGCCGGAACCACCTGCTCGACTCACCGGTACCACCTCACTGACACGCGAAAATCACCTGCTGGGTATGCCAGAACCACTTGGCGGACACTCCGGAATCATCTGCCGGACATGCCGGAACCAGCTCTCAGACACACCAGAACCAAGTGCCGGAGATGCCGGAAGCACCTGCCGAGCATGCCGGAGCCACCTGCTCGACTCGCCAGAAACACCTGCCGGACACGCCAAAATCACCTGCCGGGTATGCCAGAACCACCTGACGGACACTACGGAATCACCTGCCGCGCATGCCGGAACCACCTCTCAGATGTGCCGGAAGCACGTGCCGGACACGCCGGAAACACCTACCGGACAGACCGGAACCACCTGCCAAGAACGCCGGAGCCACCTGTTCGACTCGCTGGAACCACCTGCCGGACAGGCCAATATCAACTGCTGGCTATGCCAGAACCATCTGGGGGACAGTCCGGGATCACCTGCCAGCCATGGCGGAACCACCTCTCAGACGTACCAGAACCACCTGCCGGAGAAGCTGGAAACACGTCCTGGACAGACTGGAACCACGTGACGGCCATGCCTGAACCACCTGCCGAGCACGGCGTAACCACCTGCCGGACACGCCAAAATCACCTGCGGGCTACGCCAGAACCACTTGGACGACTCTCCGAAATGACCTGCCGGGCATGTTGGAACCACCTCTCAGACGTGCCAGAAGCACGTGGCGGACAGTCCGGAATCACCTGTTGGGCATACGCAACCACCTCTGACACGTACCAGAACCACGTGCCGAGAACGCCGGAACCACCTACCGGACAGACCGGAATCAACTTTTGGGCATGCCGGAACCACCTGTCAGATGTGCCAGAAACACGTGCCGGAGACGCCGGAAGCACCTGCCGAGCACGTCGCAACCACCTCCTCAAGTCGCCTGAACCACCTGCCGGACACGCCAAAATCACCTGCCTGCTACACCAGCACCACTTCGGCGACAAGCCGGAATCACGTGAGGGGCATGCCGGCACAGCCTCTCAGACTGAACGTCGTGCCGGACACCACAGAACCACCTGCCGGACAGACCGGATCCACCTGCCGGACACGCCGGAATCACCGGCTCGACCCGCCGGAACGACCGCTGGACATGCAAAATCACCTGCCGGCTACGCCGGAAGCACTTGGCGAACACTCCAGAATCACCTGCCGGGCATGCCGGAACCACCTCTCAGATATGCCAGAACCACGTGCCAATGACCCCGGAAGCACCTGCCGAGCACGCCGGAACCACCTTCTCGACTCGCCAGAAACACCTGCCGGACACGCAAAAATCACCTGCCGGCTACGCCACAACCAGTTGGGGAACACTTCGGAATCACCTGCCGGGCTTGCTGGAACCACCTGCCGGTCATGCCAAAATCACCTGCCAACTACGCCAGTACCACTTGGCGGACACTGTGGAAACACCTGTCGGGCCGGCCGGAACCACATCTCAGACGTGCCAGAACCATGTGCATGAGATGCTGGAACCACACCCCGAACAGACGGATACCGCCTGCCAGACCCGTCTGAACAACCTGCCGAGCACGCCGGAGCCACCTGCTCGACTCGCCGGAACCACCTACCTGACATGCCCAAATCACCAGCCGGGTATGCCAGAACCACTTGGAGGACACTCCGGAATCATCTGCCGGACATGCTGGAACCAGCTCTCAGACACACCAGAACCACGTGCCGGAGACGCCGGAAGCACCTGCCGAGCATGCCGGAGCCACCTGCTCGACTCGCCAGAAACACCTTCCGGACACGCCAAAATCACCTGCCGGGTACGCCAGAACCACCTGGCGGACACTCCGGAATCACCTGTCGCGCAAGCCAGAACCACCTCTCAGACGTCCCGGAAGCACGTGCCAGACACGCCGGAAACACCTACCGGACAGACCGGAACCACCTGCCGAGAACGCCGGAGCCACCTGTTCGACTCGCTGGAACCACCTGCCGGACAGGCCAATATCAACTGCTGGCTATGCCAGAACCACCTGTGGGACAGTCCGGGATCACCTGCCAGCCATGGCGGAACCACCTCTCAGACGTACCAGAACCACCTGCCGCAGAAGCTGGAAACACGTCCTGGACAGACTGGAACCACGTGACGTCCATGCCTGAACCACCTGCCGAGCACGGCGGAACCACCTGCCGGACACGCCAAAATCACCTGCGGGCTACGCCAGAACCACTTGGACGACTCTCCGAAATGACCTGCCGGGCATGTTGGAGCCACCTCTCAGACGTGCCAGAAGCACGTGGCGGACAGTCCGGAATCACCTGTTGGGCATACGCAACCACCTCTGACACGTACCAGAACCACGTGCCGTGCACGCCGGAACCACCTACCGGACACACCGGAATCAACTTTTGGGCATGCCGGAACCACCAGTCAGATGTGCCAGAAACACGTGCCGGAGACGCCGGAAGCACCTGTCGAGCACGTCGCAACCACCTGCTCAACTCGCCTGAACCACCTGCCGGACACGCCAAAATCACCTGCCCGCTACACCAGCACCACTTCGGGGACAAGCCGGAATCACGTGATGTGCATGCCGGCACAGCCTCTCAGACTGAACCTCGTGCCGGACAACACACAACCACATGCCGGACAGACCGGAACCACCTGCCGGACACGCCGGAATCACCGGCTCGACCCGCCGGAACGACCGCTGGACATGCAAAATCACCTGCCGGCTACGCCGGAAACACTTGTCCAACACTCCGGAATCACCTGCCGGGCATGCCGGAACCACCTCTCAGATATGCCAGAACCACGTGCCAATGACCCTGGAAGCACCTGCCGAGCACGCCGGAACCACCTGCTCGACTCGCCAGAACCACCTGCCGGACACGCAGAAATCACCTGCCGGCTACGTCACAACCAGTTGGGGAACACTTCGGAATCACCTGCCGGGCTTCCTGGAACCACCTGCCGGTCATGCCAAAATCACCTGCCAACTACGCCAGTGCCACTAGGCGGACACTGTGGAAACACCTGTCGGGCCGGCCGGAACCACATCTCAGACGTGCCAGAACCATGTGCATGACATGCTGGAACCACACCCCGAACAGACGGAAAACAGCTGCCAGACCCGTCTGAACAACCTGCCGAGCACGCCGGAGCACCTGCTCGACTCGCCGGAACCACCTACCTGACATGCCCAAATCACCAGCCGGGTATGCCAGAACCACTTGGCGGACACTCCGGAATCATCTGCCGGACATGCCGGAACCAGCTCTCAGACACACCAGAACCACGTGCCGGAGACGCCGGAAGCACCTGCCGAGCATGCCGGAGCCACCTGCTCGACTCGCCAGAAACACCTTCCGGACACGCCAAAATCACCTGCCGGGTACGCCAGAACCACCTGGCGGACACTCCGAAATCACCTGTCGCGCATGCCGGAACGACCTCTCAGAGGTACCAGAACCACCTGCCGGAGAAGCTGGAAACACGTCCTGGACAGTCTGGAACCACCTGCCGGCCAAGCCTGAACCACCTGCCGGACATGCCAACATCACCTGCCGACTATGCCAGAACCACTTGGCGAACACTCCGGAATCACTTGCCGGACATGCAGGAACCACCTCTCAGACATGCCAGAACCCCGTGCCAATGACCCCGGAAGCACCAGCCGAGCACGCCGGAACCACCTGCTCGACTCGCCAGAACCACCTGCCGATCACGCAAAAATCACCTGCCGGCTACGCCACAACCAATTGGTGAACACTTTGGAATCACCTGCCAGGCTTGCTGGAACCAACTGCCAGTCATGCCAAAATCACCTGCCAACTATGCCAGAACCGCTTGGCGGACACTGCGGAAACACCTGTTGGGCCGGCTGGAACCACATCTCAGACGTGCCAGAAATGTGTTCATGAGATGCTGGAACCACACCCCAAACAGACGGATACCACCTGCCAGAACGGACTGAACCACCTGCTGAGCACGCCGGAACCACCTGCTCGACTCACCGGTACCACCTCACTGACACGCGAAAATCACCTGCTGGGTATGCCAGAACCACTTGGCGGACACTCCGGAATCATCTGCCGGACATGCCGGAACCAGCTCTCAGACACACCAGAACCAAGTGCCGGAGATGCCGGAAGCACCTGCCGAGCATGCCGGAGCCAACTGCTCGACTCGCCAGAAACACCTGCCGGACACGCCAAAATCACCTGCCGGGTATGCCAGAACCACCTGACGGACACTACGGAATCACCTGCCGCGCATGCCGGAACCACCTCTCAGATGTGCCGGAAGCACGTGCCGGACACGCCGGAAACACCTACCGGACAGACCGGAACCACCTGCCAAGAACGCCGGAGCCACCTGTTCGACTCGCTGGAACCACCTGCCGGACAGGCCAATATCAACTGCTGGCTATGCCAGAACCATCTGGGGGACAGTCCGGGATCACCTGCCAGCCATGGCGGAACCACCTCTCAGACGTACCAGAACCACCTGCCGGAGAAGCTGGAAACACGTCCTGGACAGACTGGAACCACGTGACGGCCATGCCTGAACCACCTGCCGAGCACGGCGTAACCACCTGCCGGACACGCCAAAATCACCTGCGGGCTACGCCAGAACCACTTGGACGACTCTCCGAAATGACCTGCCGGGCATGTTGGAACCACCTCTCAGACGTGCCAGAAGCACGTGGCGGACAGTCCGGAATCACCTGTTGGGCATACGCAACCACCTCTGACACGTACCAGAACCACGTGCCGAGAACGCCGGAACCACCTACCGGACAGACCGGAATCAACTTTTGGGCATGCCGGAACCACCTGTCAGATGTGCCAGAAACACGTGCCGGAGACGCCGGAAGCACCTGCCGAGCACGTCGCAACCACCTCCTCAAGTCGCCTGAACCACCTGCCGGACACGCCAAAATCACCTGCCTGCTACACCAGCACCACTTCGGCGACAAGCCGGAATCACGTGAGGGGCATGCCGGCACAGCCTCTCAGACTGAACGTCGTGCCGGACACCACAGAACCACCTGCCGGACAGACCGGATCCACCTGCCGGACACGCCGGAATCACCGGCTCGACCCGCCGGAACGACCGCTGGACATGCAAAATCACCTGCCGGCTACGCCGGAAGCACTTGGCGAACACTCCGGAATCACCTGCCGGGCATGCCGGAACCACCTCTCAGATATGCCAGAACCACGTGCCAATGACCCCGGAAGCACCTGCCGAGCACGCCGGAACCACCTTCTCGACTCGCCAGAAACACCTGCCGGACACGCAAAAATCACCTGCCGGCTACGCCACAACCAGTTGGGGAACACTTCGGAATCACCTGCCGGGCTTGCTGGAACCACCTGCCGGTCATGCCAAAATCACCTGCCAACTACGCCAGTACCACTTGGCGGACACTGTGGAAACACCTGTCGGGCCGGCCGGAACCACATCTCAGACGTGCCAGAACCATGTGCATGAGATGCTGGAACCACACCCCGAACAGACGGATACCGCCTGCCAGACCCGTCTGAACAACCTGCCGAGCACGCCGGAGCCACCTGCTCGACTCGCCGGAACCACCTACCTGACATGCCCAAATCACCAGCCGGGTATGCCAGAACCACTTGGCGGACACTCCGGAATCATCTGCCGGACATGCTGGAACCAGCTCTCAGACACACCAGAACCACGTGCCGGAGACGCCGGAAGCACCTGCCGAGCATGCCGGAGCCACCTGCTCGACTCGCCAGAAACACCTTCCGGACACGCCAAAATCACCTGCCGGGTACGCCAGAACCACCTGGCGGACACTCCGAAATCACCTGTCGCGCATGCCGGAACGACCTCTCAGAGGTACCAGAACCACCTGCCGGAGAAGCTGGAAACACGTCCTGGACAGTCTGGAACCACCTGCCGGCCAAGCCTGAACCACCTGCCGGACATGCCAACATCACCTGCCGACTATGCCAGAACCACTTGGCGAACACTCCGGAATCACTTGCCGGACATGCAGGAACCACCTCTCAGACATGCCAGAACCCCGTGCCAATGACCCCGGAAGCACCAGCCGAGCACGCCGGAACCACCTGCTCGACTCGCCAGAACCACCTGCCGATCACGCAAAAATCACCTGCCGGCTACGCCACAACCAATTGGTGAACACTTTGGAATCACCTGCCAGGCTTGCTGGAACCAACTGCCAGTCATGCCAAAATCACCTGCCAACTATGCCAGAACCGCTTGGCGGACACTGCGGAAACACCTGTTGGGCCGGCTGGAACCACATCTCAGACGTGCCAGAAATGTGTTCATGAGATGCTGGAACCACACCCCAAACAGACGGATACCACCTGCCAGAACGGACTGAACCACCTGCTGAGCACGCCGGAACCACCTGCTCGACTCACCGGTACCACCTCACTGACACGCGAAAATCACCTGCTGGGTATGCCAGAACCACTTGGCGGACACTCCGGAATCATCTGCCGGACATGCTGGAACCAGCTCTCAGACACACCAGAACCACGTGCCGGAGACGCCGGAAGCACCTGCCGAGCATGCCGGAGCCACCTGCTCGACTCGCCAGAAACACCTGCCGGACACGCCAAAATCACCTGCCGGGTACGCCAGAACCACCTGGCCGACACTCCTAAATCACCTGTCGCGCATGCCGGAACCACCTCTCAGACGTGCCGGAAGCACGTGCCGGACAAGCCGGAATCACCTACCGGACAGACCGGAACCACCTGCCGAGCACGCCGGAGCCACCTGTTCGACTCGCTGGAACCACCTGCCGGACAGGCCAATATCAACTGCTGGCTATGCCAGAACCACCTGGGGGACAGTCCGGGATCACCTGCCAGCCATGGCGGAACCACCTCTCAGACGTACCAGAACCACCTGCCGGAGAAGCTGGAAACACGTCCTGGACAGACTGGAACCACGTGACGGCCATGCCTGAACCACCTGCCGAGCACGGCGGAACCACCTGCCGGACACGCCAAAATCACCTGCGGACTATGCCAGATCCACTTGGACGACTCTCCGAAATTACCTGCCGGGCATGCCGGAACCACCTCTCAGATATGCCAGAACCACGTGCCAATGACCCCGGAAGCACCTGCCGAGCACGCCGGAACCACCTGTTCGACTCGCTGGAACCACCTGCCGGACAGGCCAATATCAACTGCTGGCTATGCCAGAACCTCCTGGGGGACGGTCCGGAATCACCTGCCAGCCATGGCGGAACCACCTCTCAGACGTACCAGAACCACCTGCCGGAGAAGCTGGAAACACGTCCTGGTCAGACTGGAACCACGTGACGTCCATGCCTGAACCACCTGCCGAGCAGGGCGGAACCACCTGCCGGACACGCCAAAATCACCTGCGGGCTACGCCAGAACCACTTGGACGACTCTCCGAAATGACCTGCCGGGCATGTTGGAACCACCTCTCAGACGTGCCAGAAGCACGTGGCGGACAGTCCGGAATCACCTGTTGGGCATACGCAACCACCTCTGACACGTACAAGAACCACGTGCCGTGCACGCCGGAGCCACCTACCGGACAGACCGGAATCAACTTTTGGGCATGCCGGAACCACCATTCAGATGTGCCAGAAACACGTGCCGGAGATGCCGGAAGCACCTGCCGAGCACGTCGCAACCACCTGCTCAACTCGCCTGAACCACCTGCCGGACACGCCAAAATCACCTGCCCGCTACACCAGCACCACTTCGGGGACAAGCCGGAATCACGTGAGTGGCATGCCGGCACAGCCTCTCAGACTGAACCTCGTGCCGGACACCACAGAACCACCTGCCGGACAGACCGGAACCACCTGCCGGACACGCCGGAACCACCGGCTCGACCCGCCGGAAAGACCGCTGGACATGCAAAATCACCTGCCGGCTACGCCGGAAACACTTGGCGAACAATCCGGAATCACCTGCCGGGCATGCCGGAACCACCTCACAGATATGCCAGAACCACGTGCCAATGACCCCTGAAGCACCTGCCGAGCACGCCGGAACCACCTGCTCGACTCGCCAGAACCACCTGCCGGACACGCAGAAATCACATGCCGGCTACGCCACAACCAGTTGAGGAACACTTCGGAATCACATTCCGGGCTTGCTGGAACCACCAGACGGTCATGCCAAAATCACCTGCCAACTACGCCAGTACCACTTGGCGGACACTGTGGAAACACCTGTCGGGCCGGCCGGAACCACATCTCAGACGTGCCAGAACCATGTGCATGAGATGCTGGAACCACACCCCGAAAAGACGGAAAACACCTGCCAGACCCGTCTGAACAACCTGCCGAGCATGCCGGAGCCACCTGCTCGACTCGCCGGAACCACCTACCTGACATGCCCAAATCACCAGCCGGGTATGCCAGAACCACTCGGTGGACACTCCGGAATCATCTGCCGGACATGCCGGAACCAGGTCTCAGACACACCAGAACCACGTGCCGGAGACGCCGGAAGCACCTGCCGAGCATGCCGGAGCCACCTGCTCGACTCGCCAGAAACACCTGCCGGACACGCCAAAATCACCTGCCGGGTACGCCAGAACCACCTGGCCGACACTCCTAAATCACCTGTCGCGCATGCCGGAACCACCTCTCAGACGTGCCGAAAGCACGTGCCGGACACGCCGGAATCACCTACCGGACAGACCGGAACCACCTGCCGAGCACGCCGGAGCCACCTGTTCGACTCGCTGGAACCACCTGCCGGACAGGCCAATATCAACTGCTGGCTATGCCAGAACCACCTGGGGGACAGTCCGGGATCACCTGCCAGCCATGGCGGAACCACCTCTCAGACGTACCAGAACCACCTGCCGGAGAAGCTGGAAACACGTCCTGGACAGACTGGAACCACGTGACGGCCATGCCTGAACCACCTGCCGAGCACGGCGGAACCACCTGCCGGACACGCCAAAATCACCTGCGGACTATGCCAGAACCACTTGGACGACTCTCCGAAATTACCTGCCGGGCATGCCGGAACCACCTCTCAGATATGCCAGAACCACGTGCCAATGACCCCGGAAGCACCTGCCGAGCACGCCGGAACCACCTGTTCGACTCGCTGGAACCACCTGGCGGACAGGCCAATATCAACTGCTGGCTATGCCAGAACCACCTGGGGGACAGTCCGGTATCACCTGCCAGCCATGGCGGAACCACCTCTCAGACGTACCAGAACCACCAGCCGGAGAAGCTGGAAACAGGTCCTGGACAGACTGGAACCACGTGACGGCCATGCCTGAACCACCTGCCGAGCACGGCGTAACCACCTGCCGGACACGCCAAAATCACCTGCGGGCTACGCCAGAACCACTTGGACGACTCTCCGAAATGACCTGCCGGGCATGTTGGAACCACCTCTCAGACGTGCCAGAAGCACGTGGCGGACAGTCCGGAATCACCTGTTGGGCATACGCAACCACCTCTGACACGTACCAGAACCACGTGCCGAGAACGCCGGAACCACCTACCGGACAGACCGGAATCAACTTTTGGGCATGCCGGAACCACCTGTCAGATGTGCCAGAAACACGTGCCGGAGACGCCGGAAGCACCTGCCGAGCACGTCGCAACCACCTCCTCAAGTCGCCTGAACCACCTGCCGGACACGCCAAAATCACCTGCCTGCTACACCAGCACCACTTCGGCGACAAGCCGGAATCACGTGAGGGGCATGCCGGCACAGCCTCTCAGACTGAACGTCGTGCCGGACACCACAGAACCACCTGCCGGACAGACCGGATCCACCTGCCGGACACGCCGGAATCACCGGCTCGACCCGCCGGAACGACCGCTGGACATGCAAAATCACCTGCCGGCTACGCCGGAAGCACTTGGCGAACACTCCAGAATCACCTGCCGGGCATGCCGGAACCACCTCTCAGATATGCCAGAACCACGTGCCAATGACCCCGGAAGCACCTGCCGAGCACGCCGGAACCACCTTCTCGACTCGCCAGAAACACCTGCCGGACACGCAAAAATCACCTGCCGGCTACGCCACAACCAGTTGGGGAACACTTCGGAATCACCTGCCGGGCTTGCTGGAACCACCTGCCGGTCATGCCAAAATCACCTGCCAACTACGCCAGTACCACTTGGCGGACACTGTGGAAACACCTGTCGGGCCGGCCGGAACCACATCTCAGACGTGCCAGAACCATGTGCATGAGATGCTGGAACCACACCCCGAACAGACGGATACCGCCTGCCAGACCCGTCTGAACAACCTGCCGAGCACGCCGGAGCCACCTGCTCGACTCGCCGGAACCACCTACCTGACATCCCCAAATCACCAGCCGGGTATGCCAGAACCACTTGGCGGACACTCCGGAATCATCTGCCGGACATGCTGGAACCAGCTCTCAGACACACCAGAACCACGTGCCGGAGACGCCGGAAGCACCTGCCGAGCATGCCGGAGCCACCTGCTCGACTCGCCAGAAACACCTTCCGGACACGCCAAAATCACCTGCCGGGTACGCCAGAACCACCTGGCGGACACTCCGGAATCACCTGTCGCGCAAGCCAGAACCACCTCTCAGACGTCCCGGAAGCACGTGCCAGACACGCCGGAAACACCTACCGGACAGACCGGAACCACCTGCCGGACACGCCGGAACCACCGGCTCGACCCGCCGGAAAGACCGCTGGACATGCAAAATCACCTGCCGGCTACGCCGGAAACACTTGGCGAACAATCCGGAATCACCTGCCAGGCATGCCGGAACCACCTCACAGATATGCCAGAACCACGTGCCAATGACCCCTGAAGCACCTGCCGAGCACGCCGGAACCACCTGCTCGACTCGCCAGAACCACCTGCCGGACACGCAGAAATCACATGCCGGCTACGCCACAACCAGTTGAGGAACACTTCGGAATCACATTCCGGGCTTGCTGGAACCACCTGACGGTCATGCCAAAATCACCTGCCAACTACGCCAGTACCACTTGGCGGACACTGTGGAAACACCTGTCGGGCCGGCCGGAACCACATCTCAGACGTGCCAGAACCATGTGCATGAGATGCTGGAACCACACCCCGAAAAGACGGAAAACACCTGCCAGACCCGTCTGAACAACCTGCCGAGCACGCCGGAGCCACCTGCTCGACTCGCCGGAACCACCTACCTGACATGCCCAAATCACCAGCCGGGTATGCCAGAACCACTCGGCGGACACTCCGGAATCATCTGCCGGACATGCCGGAACCAGCTCTCAGACACACCAGAACCACGTGCCGGAGACGCCGGAAGCACCTGCCGAGCATGCCGGAGCCACCTGCTCGACTCGCCAGAAACACCTTCCGGACACGCCAAAATCACCTGCCGGGTACGCCAGAACCACCTGGCCGACACTCCTAAATCACCTGCCGCGCATGCCGGAACCACCTCTCAGACATGCCGGAAGCACGTGCCGGACACGCCGGAATCACCTACCGGACAGACCGGAACCACCTGCCGAGCACGCCGGAGCCACCTGTTCGACTCGCTGGAACCACCTGCCGGACAGGCCAATATCAACTGCTGGCTATGCCAGAACCACCTGGGGGACAGTCCGGGATCACCTGCCAGCCATGGCGGAACCACCTCTCAGACGTACCAGAACCACCTGCCGGAGAAGCTGGAAACACGTCCTGGACAGACTGGAACCACGTGACGGCCATGCCTGAACCACCTGCTGAGCACGGCGGAACCACCTGCCGGACACGCCAAAATCACCTGCGGACTATGCCAGAACCACTTGGACGACTCTCCGAAATTACCTGCCGGGCATGCCGGAACCACCTCTCAGATATGCCAGAACCACGTGCCAATGACCCCGGAAGCACCTGCCGAGCACGCCGGAACCACCTGTTCGACTCGCTGGAACCACCTGCCGGACAGGCCAATATCAACTGCTGGCTATGCCAGAACCTCCTGGGGGACGGTCCGGAATCACCTGCCAGCCATGGCGGAACCACCTCTCAGACGTACCAGAACCACCTGCCGGAGAAGCTGGAAACACGTCCTGGACAGACTGGAACCACGTGACGGCCATGCCTGAACCACCTGCCGAGCAGGGCGGGACCACCTGCCAGACACGCCAAAATCACCTGCGTGTTATGCCAGAACCACTTGGAGGACTCTCTGGGATGACCTGCCGGGCATGCCGGAACCACCTCTCAGACGTGCCACAACCATGTGGCGGGCAGTCCGGAATCACCTTTTGGGCATGCGCAACCACCTCTGAGACGTACCAGAACCACGTGCCGTGCACGCCGGAGCCACCTACCGGACAGACCGGAATCAACTTTTGGGCATGCCGGAACCACCAGTCAGATGTGCCAGAAACACGTGCCGGAGACGCCGGAAGCACCTGCCGACCACGTCGCAACCACCTGCTCAACTCGCCTGAACCACCTGCCGGACACGCCAAAATCACCTGCCCGCTACACCAGCACCACTTCGGGGACAAGCCGGAATCACGTGAGGGGCATGCCGGCACAGCCTCTCAGACTGAACGTCATGCCGGTCACCACAGAACCACCTGCCGGACAGACCGGAACCACCTGCCGGACACGCCGGAACCACCGGCTCTACCCGCCGGAACGACCGCTGGACATGCAAAATCACCTGCCGGCTACGCCGCAAACACTTGGCGAACACTCCGGAATTACCTGCCGGGCATGCCGGAACCACCTCTCAGATATGCCAGAACCACGTGCCAATGACCCCGGAAGCACCTGCCGAGCACGCCAGAACCACCTGCCGGATACGCGTAAATCACCTTCCGGCTACGCCACAAGCAGTTGGGGAACACTTCGGAATCACCTGCCGGGCTTGCTGGAACCACCTGCCGGTCATGCCAAAATCACCTGCCAACTACGCCAGTACCACTTGGCGGACACTGTGGAAACACCTGTCGGGCCGGCCGGAACCACATCTCAGACGTGCCAGAACCATGTGCATGAGATGCTGGAACCACACCCCGAACAGACGGAAAACACCTGCCAGACCCGTCTGAACAACCTGCCGAGCACGCCGGAGCCACCTGCTCAACTCGCCGGAACCACCTACCTGACATGCCCAAATCAGCAGCCGGGTATGCCAGAACCACTTGGCGGACACTCCGGAATCATCTGCCGGACATGCCGGAACCAGCTCTCAGACACACCAGAACCAAGTGACGGAGACGCCGGAAGCACCTGCCGAGCATGCCGGAGCCACCTGCTCGACTCGCCAGAAACACCTGCCGGACACGCCAAAATCACCTGCCGGGTATGCCAGAACCACCAGGCGGACACTACGGAATCACCTGCCGCGCATGCCGGAACCACCTCTCAGATATGCCAGAACCACGTGCCAATGACCCCGGAAGCACCTGCCGAGCCCGCCGGAACCACCTGCTCGACTCGCCAGAACCACCTGCCGGACACGCAAAAATCACCTGCCGGCTACGCCACAACCAGTTGCGGAACACTTCGGAATCACCTGCCGGGCTTGCTGGAACCACCTGCCGGTCATGCCAAAATCACCTGCCAACTACGCCAGTACCACTTGGCGGACACTGTGGAAACACCTGTCGGGCCGGCCGGAACCACATCTCAGACGTGCCAGAACCATGTGCATGAGATGCTGGAACCACACCCCGAACAGACGGAAAACACCTGCCAGACCCGTCTGAACAACCTGCCGAGCACGCCGGAGCCACCTGCTCGACTCGCCGGAACCACCTACCTGACATGCCCAAATCACCAGCCGGGTATGCCAGAACCACTTGGCGGACACTCCGGAATCATCTGCCGGACATGCCGGAACCAGCTCTCAGACACACCAGAACCACGTGCCGGAGACGCCAGAAGCACCTGCCGAGCATGCCGGAGCCACCTGCTCGACTCGCCAGAAACACCTGCCGGACACGCCAAAATCACCTGCCGGGTACGCCAGAACCACCTGGCGGACACTCCGAAATCACATGTCGCGCATGCCGGAACCACCTCTCAGACGTGCCGGAAGCACGTGCCGGACACGCTGGAATCACCTACCGGACAGACTGGAACCTCCTGCCGAGCACGCCGTAGCCACCTGTTCGACTCGCTGGAACCACCTGCCGGACAGGCCAATATCAACTGCTGGCTATGCCAGAACCACCTGGGGGACGGTCCGGAATCGCCTGCCAGCCGTGGCGGAACCACCTCTCAGACGTACCAGAACCACCTGCCGGAGAAGCTGGAAACACGTCCTGGACAGTCTGGAACCACCTGCCGGCCAAGCCTGAACCACCTGCCAAGCACAACGGAACAACCTGCCAGACACGCCAAAATCACCTGCGTGTTATGCCAGAACCACTTGGAGGACTCTCTGGGATGACCTGCCGGGCATGCCGGAACCACCTCTCAGACGTGCCAGAACCATGTGTCGGACAGTCCGGAATCACCTGATGGGCATGGGCAACCACCTCTGAGACGTACCAGAACCACATGCCGTGCAGGCTGGAACCACCTACCAGACAGACCGGAATCACCTTTCGGGCATGCCGGAACCACCTGTCAGATGTGCCAGAAATACGTGCCGGAGACGCCGGAAGCACCTGCCAAGCACGTTGGAACCACCTGCTCAACTCGCCTGAACCACCTGCCGGACACGCCAAAATCACCTGCGGGCTACGCCAGAACCACTTGGACGACTCTCCGAAATGACCTGCCGGGCATGTTGGAACCACCTCTCAGACGTGCCAGAAGCACGTGGCGGACAGTCCGGAATCACCTGTTGGGCATACGCAACCACCTCTGACACGTACCAGAACCACGTGCCGTGCACGCCGGAGCCACCTACCGGACAGACCGGAATCAACTTTTGGGCATGCCGGAACCACCATTCAGATGTGCCAGAAACACGTGCCGGAGATGCCGGAAGCACCTGCCGAGCACGTCGCAACCACCTGCTCAACTCACCTGAACCACCTGCCGGACACGCCAAAATCACCTGCCCGCTACACCAGCACCACTTCGGGGACAAGCCAGAATCACGTGAGTGGCATGCCGGCACAGCCTCTCAGACTGAACCTCGTGCCGGACACCACAGAACCACCTGCCGGACAGACCGGAACCACCTGCCGGACACGCCGGAACCACCGGCTCGACCTGCCGGAAAGACCGCTGGACATGCAAAATCACCTGCCGGCTACGCCGGAAACACTTGGCGAACAATCCGGAATCACCTGCCGGGCATGCCGGAACCACCTCACAGATATGCCAGAACCACGTGCCAATGACCCCTGAAGCACCTGCCGAGCACGCCGGAACCACCTGCTCGACTCGCCAGAACCACCTGCCGGACACGCAGAAATCACATGCCGGCTACGCCACAACCAGTTGAGGAACACTTCGGAATCACATTCCGGGCTTGCTGGAACCACCTGACGGTCATGCCAAAATCACCTGCCAACTACGCCAGTACCACTTGGCGGACACTGTGGAAACACCTGTCGGGCCGGCCGGAACCACATCTCAGACGTGCCAGAACCATGTGCATGAGATGCTGGAACCACACCCCGAAAAGACGGAAAACACCTGCCAGACCCGTCTGAACAACCTGCCGAGCACGCCGGAGCCACCTGCTCGACTCGCCGGAACCACCTACCTGACACGCCAAAATCACCTGCTGGGTATGCCAGAACCAATTGGCGGAAACTCCGGAATCATCTGCCGGACATGCCGGAACCAGCTCTCAGACACACCAGAACCAAGTGCCGGAGACGCCGGAAGCACCAGCCGAGCATACCGGAGCCACCTGCTCGACTCGCCAGAACCACCTGCCGGACACGCCAAAATCACCTGCCGGGTACGCCAGAACCACCTGGAGGACACTCCGAAATCACCTGTCGCGCATGCCGGAACCACCTCTCAGACGTGCCGGAAGCACGTGCCGGACACGCCGGAATCACCTACCGGACAGACCGGAACCACCTGCCGAGCACGCCGGGGCCACATGTTCGACTCGCTGGAACCACCTGCCGGACAGGCCAATATCAACTGCTGGCTATGCCAGAACCACCTGGGGTACAGTCCGGGATCACCTGCCAGCCGTGGCGGAACCACCTCTCAGACGTACCGGAACCACCTGCCGGAGAAGCTGGAAACACGTCCTGGACAGACTGGAACCACGTGACGGCCATGCCTGAACCACCTGCCGAGCACGGTGGAACCACCTGCCAGACACGCCAAAATCACCTGCGGGCTATGCCAGAACCACTTGGACGACTCTCCGAAATGACCTGCTGGGCATGTTGGAACCACCTCTCAGACGTGCCAGGAGCACGTGGCAGACAGTCCGGAATCACCTGTTGGGCATACGCAACCACCTCTGAGACGTACCAGAACCACGTGCCGTGCACGCCGGAGCCACCTACCGGACAGACCGGAATCAACTTTTGGGCATGCCGGAACCGCCAGTCAGATGTGCCAGAAACACGTGCCGGAGACGCCGGAAGCACCTGCCGAGCACGTCGCAACCACCTGTTCAACTCGCCTGAACCACCTGCCGGACACGCCAAAATCACCTGCCCGCTACACCAGCAACACTTCGGGGACAAGCCGGAATCACGTGAGGGGCATGCCGGCACAGCCTCTCAGACTGAACGTCCTGCCGGTCACCACAGAACCACCTGCCGGACAGACCGGAACCACCTGCCGGACACGCCGGAACCACCGGCTCGACCCGCCGGAACGACCGCTGGACAGGCAAAATCACCTGCCGGCTACGCCACAAACACTTGGCGAACACTCCGGAATCACCTGCCGGGCATGCCGGAACCACCTCTCAGATATGCCAGAACCACGTGCCAATGACCCCGGAAGCACCTGCCGAGCACGCCGGAACCACCTGCTCGACTCGCCAGAACCACCTGAAAATCACGCAAAAATCACCTGCTGGCTATGCCACAACCAGTTGGTGAACACTTTGGAATCACCTGCCAGGCTTGCTGGAACCACCTGCCAGTCATGCCAAAATCACCTGCCAACTACGCCAGAACCGCTTGGCGGACACTGCCGAAACACCTGTCGGGCCGGCTGGAACCACATCTCAGAAGTGCCAGAAACGTGTTCATGAGATGCTGGAACCACACCCCGAACAGAAGGATACCACCTGCCAGAACCGCCTGAACCACCTCCTGAGCACGCCGGAACCACCTGCTCGACTCACCGGTAACACCTCCCTGACACGCCAAAATCACCTGCTGGGTATGCCAGAACCACTTGGCGGACACTCCGGAATCATCTGCCTGACATGCCAGAACGAGCTGTCAGACACACCAGAACCAAGTGCCGGAGACGCCGGAAGCACCTGCCGAGCATGCCGGAGCCACCTGCTCGACTCGCCAGAACCACCTGACGGACACGCAAAAATCACCTGCCGGCTACGCCACAACCAGTTGGGGAACACTTCGGAATCACCTGCCGGGCTTGCTGGAACCACCTGCCGGTCATGCCAAAATCACCTGCCAACTACACCAGTACCACTTGGCGGACACTGTGGAAACACCTGTCGGGCCGGCCAGAACGACATCTCAGACGTGCCAGAACCATGTGCATGAGATGCTGGAACCACAACCCGAACAGACGGAAAACACCTGCCAGACCCGTCTGAACAACCTGCCGAGCACGCCGGAGCTACCTGCTCGACTCGCCGGAACCACCTACCTGACATGCCAAAATCACCAGCCGGGTATGCCAGAACCACTTGGCGGACACTCCGGAATCATCTGCCGGACATGCAGGAACCAGCTCTCAGACACACCAGAACCACGTGCCGGAGACGCCGGAAGCACCTGCCGAGCATGCCGGAGCCACCTGCTCGACTCGCCAGAAACACCTGCCGGACACGCCAAAATCACCTGCCGGGTACGCCAGAACCACCTGGCGGACTCTCCGAAATCACCTGTCGCGCATGCCGGGACCACCTCTCAGACGTGCCGGTAGCACGTGCCGGACACGCCGGAATCACCTACCGGACAGACCGGAACCACCTGCCGAGCACGCCGGAGCCACCAGTTCGACTCGCTGGAACCACCTGCCGGACAGGCCAATATCAACTGCTGGCTATGCCTGAACAACCTGGGGGACGGTCCGGGATCACCTGCCAGCCATGGCGGAACCACCTCTCAGACGTACCAGAACCACCTGCCGGAGAAGCTGGAAACAGGTCCTGGACAGACTGGAACCACGTGACGGCCATGCCTGAACCACCTGCCGAGCACGGCGGAACCACCTGCCGGACACGCCAAAATCACCTGCGGGCTACGCCAGAACCACTTGGACGACTCTCCGAAATGACCTGCCGGGCATGTTGGAACCACCTCTCAGACGTGCCAGGAGCACGTGGCAGCCAGTCCGGAATCACCTGTTGGGCATACGCAACCACCTCTGAGACGTACCAGAACCACGTGCCGTGCACGCCGGAGCCACCTACCGGACAGACCGGAATCAACTTTTGGGCATGCCGGAACCGCCAGTCAGATGTGCCAGAAACACGTGCCGGAGACGCCGGAAGCACCTGCTGAGCACATCGCAACCACCTGTTCAACTCGCCTGAACCACCTGCCGGACACGCCAAAATCACCTGCCCGCTACACCAGCAACACTTCGGGGACAAGCCGGAATCACGTGAGGGGCATGCCGGCACAGCCTCTCAGACTGAACGTCCTGCCGGTCACCACAGAACCACCTGCCGGACAGACCGGAACCACCTGCCGGACACGCCGGAACCACCGGCTCGACCCGCCGGAACGACCGCTGGACATGCAAAATCACCTGCCGGCTACGCCGCAAACACTTGGCGAACACTCTGGAATCACCTGCCAGCCATGCCGGAACCACCTCTCAGATATGCCAGAACCACGTGCCAATGACCCCGGAAGCACCTGCCGAGCACGCCGGAACCACCTGCTCGACTCGCCAGAACCACCTGCCGGACACGCAAAAATCACCTGCTGGCTACGCCACAACCAGTTGGTGAACACTTTGGAATCACCTGCCAGGCGTGCTGGAACCACCTGCCAGTCATGCCAAAATCACCTGCCAACTACGCCAGAACCGCTTGGCGGACACTGTGGAAACACCTGTCGGGCCGGCCGGAACCACATCTCAGACGTGCCAGAACCATGTGCATGAGATGCTGGAACCACACCCCGAACACACGGAAAACACCTGCCAGACCCGTCTGAACAACCTGCCGAGCACGCCGGAGCCACCTGCTCGACTCGCCGGAACCACCTACCTGACATGCCCAAATCACCAGCCGGGTATGCCAGAACCACTTGGCGGACACTCCGGAATCATCTGCCGGACATGCCGGAACCAGCTCTCAGACACACCAGAACCACGTGCCGGAGACGCCGGAAGCACCTGCCGAGCATGCCGGAGCCACCTGCTCGACTCGCCAGAAACACCTGCCGGACACGCCAAAATCACCTGCCGGGTACGCCAGAACCACCTGGCGGAATCTCCGAAATCACCTGTCGCGCATGCCGGAACCACCTCTCAGACGTGCCGGAAGCACGTGCCGGACACGCCGGAATCACCTACCGGACAGACCGGAACCACCTGCCGAGCACGCCGGAGCCACCTGTTCGACTCGCTGGAACCACCTGCCGGACAGGCCAATATCAACTGCTGGCTATGCCAGAACCACCTGGGGGACGGTCCGGAATCGCCTGCCAGCCATGGCGGAACCACCTCTCAGACGTACCACAACCACCTGCCGGAGAAGCTGGAAACACGTCCTGGACAGTCTGGAACCACCTGCCGGCCAAGCCGGAACCACCTGCCAAGCACAACGGAACAACCTGCCAGACACGCCAAAATCACCTGCATGTTATGCCAGAACCACTTGGAGGACTCTCTGGGATGACCTGCCGGGCATGCCGGAACCACCTCTCAGACGTGCCAGAACCATGTGGCGGACAGTCCGGAATCACCTGTTGGGCATGCGCAACCACCTCTGAGACGTACCAGAACCACATGCCGTGCAGGCTGGAACCACCTACCGGACAGACCGGAATCACCTTTCGGGCATGCCAGAACCACCTGTCAGATGTGCCAGAAACACGTGCCGGAGACGCCGGAAGCACCTGCCAAGCACGTTGGAACCACCTGCTCAACTCGCCTGAACCACCTGCCGGACATGCCAAAATCACCTGCCGACTATGCCAGAACCACTTGGCGAACACTCCGGAATCACTTGCCGGGCATGCAGGAACCACCTCTCAGACATGCCAGAACCCCGTGCCAATGACCCCGGAAGCACCAGCCGAGCACGCCGGAACCACCTGCTCGACTAGCCAGAACCACCTGAAAATCACGCAAAAATCACCTGCTGGCTACGCCACAACCAGTTGGTGAACACTTTGGAATCACCTGCCAGGCTTGCTGGAACCACCTGCCAGTCATGCCAAAATCACCTGCCAACTACGCCAGAACCGATTGGCGGACACTGCGGAAACACCTGTCGGGCCGGCTGGAACCACATCTCAGACGTGCCAGAAACGTGTTCATGAGATGCTGGAACCACACCGCGAACAGAAGGATACCACCTGCCAGAACCGCCTGAACCACCTGCTGAGCACGCCGGAACCACCTGCTCGACTCACCGGTACCACCTCCCTGACACGCCAAAATCACCTGCTGGGTATGCCAGAACCACTTGGCGGACACTCCGGAATCACCTGCCGGGCATGCCGGAACCACCTCTCAGATATGCCAGAACCACGTGCCAATGACCCCGGAAGCACCTGCTGAGCACGCCGCAACCACTTGCTCGACTCGCCAGAACCACCTGCTCGACTCGCCAGAACCACCTGCCGGACACACAGAAATCACCTGCCGGCTACGCCACAACCAGTTGGGGAACACTTCGGAATCACCTGCCGGGCTTGCTGGAACCACCTGCCGGTCATGCCAAAATCACCTGCCAACTACGCCAGTACCACTTGGCGGACACTGTGGAAACAGCTGTCAGGCCGGCCGGAACCACATCTCAGACGTGCCAGAACCATGTGCATGAGATGCTGGAACCACACCCCGAACAGACGGAAAACACGTGCCAGACCCGTCTGAACAACCTGCCGATCACGCCGGAGCCACCTGCTCGACTAGCCGGAACCACCTACCTGACACGCCCAAATCACCAGCCGGGTATGCCAGAACCACTTGGCGGACACTCCGGAATCATCTGCCGGACATGCCGGAACCAGCTCTCAGACACACCAGAACCACGTGCCGGAGACGCCGGAAGCACCTGCCGAGCATGCCGGAGCCACCTGCTCGACTCGCCAGAAACACCTGCCGGACACGCCAAAATCACCTGCCGGGTACGCCAGAACCACCTGGCCGACACTACGGAATCACCTGCCGCGCATGCCGGAACCACCTCTCAGACGTGCCGGAAGCACGTGCCAGACACGCCGGAAACACCTACCGGACAGACCGGAACCACCTGCCAAGAACGCCGGAGCCACCTGTTCGACTCGCTGGAACCACCTGCCGGACAGGCCAATATCAACTGCTGGCTATGCCAGAACCACCTGGGGGACAGTCCGGGATCACCTGCCAGCCATGGCGGAACCACCTCTCAGACGTACCAGAACCACCTGCCGGAGAAGCTGGAAACACGTCCTGGACAGACTGGAACCACGTGACGGCCATGCCTGAACCACCTCCCGAGCACGGCCGAACCGCCTGCCGGACACGCCTAAATCACCTGCGGGCTACGCCAGAACCACTTGGACGACTCTCCGAAATGACCTGCCGGGTATGTTGGAACCACCTCTCAGACGTGCCAGAAGCACGTGGCGGACAGTCCGGAATCACCTGTTGGGCATACGCAACCACCTCTCACACGTACCAGTACCACGTGCCGAGCACGCCGGAATCACCTACCGGACAGACCGGAATCAAATTTTTGGGCATGCCGGAACCACCAGTCAGATGTGCCAGAAACACGTGCCGGAGACCCCGGAAGCACCTGCCGAGCACGTCGCAACCACCTGCTCAACTCGCCTGAACCACCTGCCGGACACGCCAAAATCACCTGCCCGCTACACCAGCACCACTTCGGGGACAAGCCGGAATCACGTGAGGGGCATGCCGGCACAGCCTCTCAGACTGAACCTCGTGCCGGACACCACAGAAATACCTGCCGGACAGACCGGAACCACCTGCCGGACACGCCGGGACCACCGGCTCGACCCGCCGGAACGACCGCTGGACATGCAAAATCACCTGCCGGCTACGCCGTAAACACTTGGCGAACACTCCGGAATCACCTGCCGGGCATGCCGGAACCACCTCACAGATATGCCAGAACCACGTGCCAATGACCCCGGAAGCACCTGCCGAGCACGCCGGAACCACCTGCTCGACTCGCCAGAACCACCTGCCGGACACGCAAAAATCACCTGCCGGCTACGCCACAACCAGTTGGGGAACACTTCGGAATCACCTGCCGGGCTTGCTGGAACCACCTGCCGGTCATGCCAAAATCACCTGCCAACTACGCCAGTACCACTTGGCGGACACTGTGGAAACACCTGTCGGGCCGGCCGGAACCACATCTCAGACGTGCCAGAACCATGTGCATGAGATGCTGGAACCACACCCCGAACAGACGGAAAACACCTGCCAGACCCGTCTGAACAACCTGCCGAGCACGCCGGAGCCACCTGCTCGACTCGCCGGAACCACCTACCTGACATGCCCAAATCACCAGCCGGGTATGCCAGAACCACTTGGCGGACACTCCGGAATCATCTGCCGGACATGCCGGAACCAGCTCTCAGACACACCAGAACCACGTGCCGGAGACGCCGGAAGCACCTGCCGAGCATGCCGGAGCCACCTGCTCGACTCGCCAGAAACACCTGCCGGACACGCCAAAATCACCTGCCGGGTACGCCAGAACCACCTGGCGGAATCTCCGAAATCACCTGTCGCGCATGCCGGAACCACCTCTCAGACGTGCCGGAAGCACGTGCCGGACACGCCGGAATCACCTACCGGACAGTCCGGAACCACCTGCCGAGCACGCCGGAGCCACCTGTTCGACTCGCTGGAACCACCTGCCGGACAGGCCAATATCAACTGCTGGCTATGCCAGAACCACCTGGGGGACGGTCCGGAATCGCCTGCCAGCCATGGCGGAACCACCTCTCAGACGTACCAGAACCACCTGCCGGAGAAGCTGGAAACACGTCCTGGACAGACTGGAACCACGTGACGGCCATGCCTGAACCACCTCCCGAGCACGGCCGAACCGCCTGCCGGACACGCCTAAATCACCTGCGGGCTACGCCAGAACCACTTGGACGACTCTCCGAAATGACCTGCCGGGTATGTTGGAACCACCTCTCAGACGTGCCAGAAGCACGTGGCGGACAGTCCGGAATCACCTGTTGGGCATACGCAACCACCTCTCACACGTACCAGTACCACGTGCCGAGCACGCCGGAATCACCTACCGGACAGACCGGAATCAAATTTTAGGGCATGCCGGAACCACCAGTCAGATGTGCCAGAAACACGTGCCGGAGACGCCGGAAGCACCTGCCGAGCACGTCGCAACCACCTGCTCAACTCGCCTGAACCACCTGCCGGACACGCCAAAATCACCTGCCCGCTACACCAGCACCACTTCGGGGACAAGCCGGAATCACGTGAGGGGCATGCCGGCACAGCCTCTCAGACTGAACCTCGTGCCGGACACCACAGAAATACCTGCCGGACAGACCGGAACCACCTGCCGGACACGCCGGGACCACCGGCTCGACCCGCCGGAACGACCGCTGGACATGCAAAATCACCTGCCGGCTACGCCGTAAACACTTGGCGAACACTCCGGAATCACCTGCCGGGCATGCCGGAACCACCTCACAGATATGCCAGAACCACGTGCCAATGACCCCGGAAGCACCTGCCGAGCACGCCGGAACCACCTGCTCGACTCGCCAGAACCACCTGCCGGACACGCAAAAATCACCTGCCGGCTACGCCACAACCAGTTGGGGAACACTTCGGAATCACCTGCCGGGCTTGCTGGAACCACCTGCCGGTCATGCCAAAATCACCTGCCAACTACGCCAGTACCACTTGGCGGACACTGTGGAAACACCTGTCGGGCCGGCCGGAACCACATCTCAGACGTGCCAGAACCATGTGCATGAGATGCTGGAACCACACCCCGAACAGACGGAAAACACCTGCCAGACCCGTCTGAACAACCTCCCGAGCACGCCGGAGCCACCTGCTCGACTCGCCGGAACCACCTACCTGACATGCCCAAATCACCAGCCGGGTATGCCAGAACCACTTGGCGGACACTCCGGAATCATCTGCCGGACATGCCGGAACCAGCTCTCAGACACACCAGAACCACGTGCCGGAGACGCCGGAAGCACCTGCCGAGCATGCCGGAGCCACCTGCTCGACTCGCCAGAAACACCTGCCGGACACGCCAAAATCACCTGCCGGGTAGGCCAGAACCACCTGGCGGACATTCCGTAATCACCTGTCGCGCATGCCGGAACCACCTCTCAGACGTGCCGGAAGCACGTGCCGGACACGCCGGAATCACCTACCGGACTGACCGGAACCACCTGCCGAGCACGCCGGAGCCACCTGTTCGACTCGCTGGAACCACCTGCCGGACAGGCCAATATCAACTGCTGGCTATGCCAGAACCACCTGGGGGACGGTCCGGAATCGCCTGCCAGCCATTTCGGAACCACCTCTCAGACGTACCACAACCACCTGCCGGAGAAGCTGGAAACACGTCCTGGACAGTCTGGAACCACCTGCCGGCCAAGCCTGAACCACCTGCCAAGCACAACGGAACAACCTGCCAGACACGCCAAAATCACCTGCGTGTCATGCCAGAACCACTTGGAGGACTCTCTGGGATGACCTGCCGGGCATGCCGGAACCACCTCTCAGACGTGCCAGAACCATGTGGCGGACAGTCCGGAATCACCTGTTGGGCATGCGCAACCACCTCTGAGACGTACCAGAACCACATGCCGTGCAGGCTGGAACCACCTACCGGACAGACCGGAATCACCTTTCGGGCATGACGGAACCACCTGTCAGATGTGCCAGAAACACGTGCCGGAGACGCCGGAAGCACCTGCCAAGCACGTTGGAACCACCTGCTAAACTCGCCTGAACCACCTGCCGGACATGCCAAAATCACCTGCCGACTATGCCAGAACCACTTGGCGAACACTCCGGAATCACTTGCCGGGCATGCAGGAACCACCTCTCACACATGCCAGAACCCCGTGCCAATGACCCCGGAAGCACCAGCCGAGCACGCCGGAACCACCTGCTCGACTCGCCAGAACCACCTGCCAATCACGCAAAAATCACCTGCCGGCTACGCCACAACCAGTTGGTGAACACTTTGGAATCACCTGCCAGGCTTGCTGGAACCACCTGCCAGTCATGCCAAAATCACCTGCCAACTACGTCAGAACCGCTTGGCGGACAATGCGGAAACACCTGTCGGGCCGGCTGGAACCACATCTCAGACGTGCCAGAAACGTGTTCATGAGATGCTGGAACCACACCCCGAACAGACGGATACCACCTGCCAGAACCGCCTGAACCACCTGCAGAGCACGCCGGAACCACCTGCTCGACTCACCGGTACCACCTCCCTGACACGCCAAAATCACCTGCTGGGTATGCCAGAACCACTTGGCGGACACTCCGGAATCATCTGCCGGACATGCCGGAACCAGCTCTCAGACACACCAGAACCAAGTGCCGGAGACGCCGGAAGCACCTGCCGAGCATGCCGGAGCCACCTGCTCGACTCGCCAGAAACAGCTGCCGGACACGCCAAAATCACCTGCCGGGTATGCCAGAACCACCTGGCGGACACTACGGAATCACCTGCCGCGCATGCCGGAACCACCGCTCAGACGTGCCGGAAGCACGTGCCAGACACGCCGGAAACACCTACCGGACAGACCGGAACCACCTGCCAAGAACGCCGGAGCCACCTGTTCGACTCGCTGGAACCACCTGCCGGACACGCCAATATCAACTGCTGGCTATGCCAGAACCACCTGGGGGACAGTCTGGGATCACCTGCCAGCCATGGCGGAACCACCTCTCAGACGTACCAGAACCACCTGCCGGAGAAGCTGGAAACACGTCCTGGACAGACTGGAACCACGTGACGGCCATGCCTGAACCACCTGCCGAGCACGGCGGAACCACCTGCCGGACATGCCAAAATCAACTGTGGGCTACGCCAGAACCACTTGGACGACTCTCCGAAATGACCTGCCGGGTATGTTGGAACCACCTCTCAGACGTGCCAGAAGCACGTGGCGGACAGGCCGGAATCACCTGTTGGGCATACGCAACCACCTCTGACTCGGACCAGAACCACGTGCCGTGCACGCCGGAGCCACCTACCGGACAGACCGGAATCAACTTTTGGGCATGCCGGAACCACCAGTCAGATGTGCCAGAAACACGTGCCGGAGACGCCGGAAGCACCTGCCGAGCACGTCGCAACCACCTGCTCAACTCGCCTGATCCACCTGCCGGACACACCAAAATCACCTGCCCGCTACACCAGCACCACTTCGGGGACAAGCCGGAATCACGTGAGGGGCATGCCGGCACAGCCTCTCAGACTGAACCTCGTGCCGGACACCACAGAACCACCTGCCGGACAGACCGGAACCACCTGCCGGACACCCCGTAACCACCGTCTCGACCCGCCGGAACGACCACTGGACATGCAAAATCACCTGCCGGCTACGAGGGAAACACTTAGCGAACACTCCGGAATCACCTGCCGGGCATGCCGGAACCACCTCTCAGATATGCCAGAACCACGTGCCAATGACCCCGGAAGCACCTGCCGAGCACGCCGGAACCACCTGCTCGACTCGCCAGAACCACCTTCCGGACTCGCAAAAATCACCTGCCGGCTACGCCACAACCAGTTGGGGAACACTTCGGAATCACCTGCCGGGCTTGCTGGAACCACCTGCCGGTCATGCCAAAATCACCTGCCAACTACGCCAGTACCACTTGGCGGACACTGTGGAAACACCTGTCGGGCCGGCCGGAACCACATCTCAGACGTGCCAGAACCATGTGCATGAGATGCTGGAACCACAACCCGAACAGACGGAAAACACCTGCCAGACCCGTCTGAACAACCTGCCGAGCACGCCGGAGCCACCTGCTCGACTCGCCGGAACGACCTACCTGACATGCCAAAATCACCAGCCGGGTATGCCAGAACCACTTGGCGGACACTCCGGAATCATCTGCCGGACATGCAGGAACCAGCTCTCAGACACACCAGAACCACGTGCCGGAGACGCCGGAAGCACCTGCCGAGCATGCCGGAGCCACCTGCTCGACTCGCCAGAAACACCTGCCGGACACGCCCAAATCACCTGCCGGGTACGCCAGAACCACCTGGCGGAATCTCCGAAATCACCTGTCGCGCATGCCGGAACCACCTCTCAGACGTGCCGGTAGCACGTGCCGGACACGCCGGAATCACCTACCGGACAGACCGGAACCACCTGCCGAGCACGCCGGAGCCACCTGTTCGACTCGCTGGAACCACCTGCCGGACAGGTCAATATCAACTGCTGGCTATGCCAGAACCACCTGGGGGACGGTCCGGGATCACCTGCCAGCCATGGCGGAACCACCTCTCAGACGTACCAGAACCACCTGCCGGAGAAGCTGGAAACACGTCCTGGACAGACTGGAACCACGTGACGGCCAGGCCTGAACCACCTGCCGAGCACGGCGGAACCACCTGCCGGACACGCCAAAATCATCTGCGGGCTATGCCAGAACCACTTGGACGACTCTCTGGGATGACCTGCCGGGCATGCCGGAACCACCTCTCAGACGTTCCAGAACCATGTGGCGGACAGTCCGGAATCACCTGATGGGCATGGGCAACCACCTCTGAGACGTACCAGAACCACATGCCGTGCAGGCTGGAACCACCTACCAGACAGACCGGAATCACCTTTCGGGCATGCCGGAACCACCTGTCAGATGTGCCAGAAATACGTGCCGGAGACGCCGGAAGCACCTGCCAAGCACGTTGGAACCACCTGCTCAACTCGCCTGAACCACCTGCCGGACATGCCAAAATCACATGCCGACTATGCCAGAACCACTTGGCGAACACTCCGGAATCACCTGCCGGGCATGCCGGAACCACCTCTCAGATATGCCAGAACCCCGTGCCAATGACCCTGGAAGCACCTGCCGAGCACGCGGGAACCACCTGCTCGACTCGCCAGAACCACCTGCCGGACAGGCCAATATCAACTGCTGGCTATGCCAGAACCTCCTGGGGGACGGTCCGGAATCACCTGCCAGCCATGGCGGAACCACCTCTCAGACGTACCAGAACCACCTGCCGGAGAAGCTGGAAACACGTCCTGGACAGACTGGAACCACGTGACGGCCATGCCTGAACCACCTGCCGAGCAGGGCGGACCACCTGCCGGACACGCCAAAATCACCTGCGGGCTACGCCAGAACCACTTGGACGACTCTCCGAAATGACCTGCCGGGCATGTTGGAACCACCTCTCAGACGTGCCAGAAGCACGTGGCGGACAGTCCGGAATCACCTGTTGGGCATACGCAACCACCTCTGACACGTACCAGAACCACGTGCCGTGCACGCCGGAGCCACCTACTGGACAGACCGGAATCAACTTTTGGGCATGCCGGAACCACCATTCAGATGTGCCAGAAACACGTGCCGGAGATGCCGGAAGCACCTGCCGAGCACGTCGCAACCACCTGCTCAACTCACCTGAACCACCTGCCGGACACGCCAAAATCACCTGCCCGCTACACCAGCACCACTTCGGGGACAAGCCAGAATCACGTGAGTGGCATGCCGGCACAGCCTCTCAGACTGAACCTCGTGCCGGACACCACAGAACCACCTGCCGGACAGACCGGAACCACCTGCCGGACACGCCGGAACCACCGGCTCGACCCGCCGGAAAGACCGCTGGACATGCAAAATCACCTGCCGGCTACGCCGGAAACACTTGGCGAACAATCCGGAATAACCTGCCGGGCATGCCGGAACCACCTCACAGATATGCCAGAACCACGTGCCAATGACCCCTGAAGCACCTGCCGAGCACGCCGGAACCACCTGCTCGACTCGCCAGAACCACCTGCCGGACACGCAGAAATCACATGCCGGCTACGCCACAACCAGTTGAGGAACACTTTGGAATCACATTCCGGGCTTGCTGGAACCACCTGACGGTCATGCCAAAATCACCTGACAACTACGCCAGTAAAACTTGGCGGACACTGTGGAAACACCTGTCGGGCCGGCCGGAACCACATCTCAGACGTGCCAGAACCATGTGCATGAGATGCTGGAACCACACCCCGAAAAGACGGAAAACACCTGCCAGACCCGTCTGAACAACCTGCCGAGCACGCCGGAGCCACCTGCTCGACTCGCCGGAACCACCTACCTGACATACCCAAATCACCAGCCGGGTATGCCAGAACCACTCGGCGGACACTCCGGAATCATCTGCCGGACATGCCGGAACCAGCTCTCAGACACACCAGAAACACGTGCCGGAGACGCCGGAAGCACCTGCCGAGCATGCCGGAGCCACCTGCTCGACTCGCCAGAAACACCTGCCGGACACGCCAAAATCACCTGCCGGGTACGCCAGAACCACCTGGCGGACACTCCGAAATCACCTGTCGCGCATGCCGGAACCACCTCTCAGACGTGCCGGAAGCACGTGCCGGACACGCCGGAATCACCTACCGGACAGACCGGAACCACCTGCCGAGCACGCCGGAGCCACCTGTTCGACTCGCTGGAACCACCTGCCGGACAGGCCAATATCAACTGCTGGCTATGCCAGAACCACTTGGGGGACAGTCCGGGATCACCTGCCAGCCATGGCGGAACCACCTGTCAGACGTACCAGAACCACCTGCCGGAGAAGCTGGAAACACGTCCTGGACAGACTGGAACCACGTGACGGCCATGCCTGAACCACCTGCCGAGCACGGCGGAACCACCTGCCGGACACGCCAAAATCACCTGCGGACTATGCCAGAACCACTTGGACGACTCTCCGAAATTACCTGCCGGGCATGACGGAACCACCTCTCAGATATGCCAGAACCACGTGCCAATGACCCCGGAAGCACCTGCCGAGCACGCCGGAACCACCTGTTCGACTCGCTGGAACCACCTGCCGGACAGGCCAATATCAACTGCTGGCTATGCCAGAACCTCCTGGGGGACGGTCCGGAATCACCTGCCAGCCATGGCGGAACCACCTCTCAGACGTACCAGAACCACCTGCCGGAGAAGCTGGAAACACGTCCTGGACAGACTGGAACCACGTGACGGCCATGCCTGAACCACCTGCCGAGCAGGGCGGAACCACCTGCCAGACACGCCAAAATCACCTGCGTGTTATGCCAGAACCACTTGGAGGACTCTCTGGGATGACCTGCCGGGCATGCCGGAACCACCTCTCAGACGTGCCACGACCATGTGGCGGGCAGTCCGGAATCACCTTTTGGGCATGCGCAACCACCTCTGAGACGTACCAGAACCACGTGCCGTGCACGCCGGAGCCACCTACCGGACAGACCGGAATCAACTTTTGGGCATGCCGGAACCACCAGTCAGATGTGCCAGAAACACGTGCCGGAGACGCCGGAAGCACCTGCCGAGCACGTCGCAACCACCTGCTCAACTCGCCTGAACCACCTGCCGGACACGCCAAAATCACCTGCCCGCTACACCAGCACCACTTCGGGGACAAGCCGGAATCACGTGAGGGGCATGCCGGCACAGCCTCTCAGACTGAACGTCATGCCGGTCACCACAGAACCACCTGCCGGACAGACCGGAACCACCTGCCGGACACGCCGGAACCACCGGCTCTACCCGCCGGAACGACCGCTGGACATGCAAAATCACCTGCCGGCTACGCCGCAAACACTTGGCGAACACTCCGGAATTACCTGCCGGGCATGCCGGAACCACCTCTCAGATATGCCAGAACCACGTGCCAATGACCCCGGAAGCACCTGCCGAGCACGCCGGAACCACCTGCCGGACACGCGTAAATCACCTTCCGGCTACGCCACAAGCAGTTGGGGAACACTTCGGAATCACCTGCCGGGCTTGCTGGAACCACCTGCCGGTCATGCCAAAATCACCTGCCAACTACGCCAGTACCACTTGGCGGACACTGTGGAAACACCTGTCGGGCCGGCCGGAACCACATCTCAGACGTGCCAGAACCATGTGCATGAGATGCTGGAACCACACCCCGAACAGACGGAAAACACCTGCCAGACCCGTCTGAACAACCTGCCGAGCACGCCGGAGCCACCTGCTCAACTCGCCGGAACCACCTACCTGACATGCCCAAATCAGCAGCCGGGTATGCCAGAAACACTTGGCGGACACTCCGGAATCATCTGCCGGACATGCCGGAACCAGCTCTCAGACACACCAGAGCCAAGTGACGGAGACGCCGGAAGCACCTGCCGAGCATGCCGGAGCCACCTGCTCGACTCGCCAGAAACACCTGCCGGACACGCCAAAATCACCTGCCGGGTATGCCAGAACCACCAGGCGGAGACTACGGAATCACCTGCCGCGCATGCCGGAACCACCTCTCAGATATGCCAGAACCACGTGCCAATGACCCCGGAAGCACCTGCCGAGCACGCCGGAACCACCTGCTCGACTCGCCAGAACCACCTGCCGGACACGCAAAAATCACCTGCCAGGCGACGCCACAACCAGTTGCGGAACACTTCGGAATCACCTGCCGGGCTTGCTGGAACCACCTGCCGGTCATGCCAAAATCACCTGCCAACTACGCCAGTACCACTTGGCGGACACTGTGGAAACACCTGTCGGGCCGGCCGGAACCACATCTCAGACGTGCCAGAACCATGTGCATGAGATGCTGGAACCACACCCCGAACAGACGGAAAACACCTGCCAGACCCGTCTGAACAACCTGCCGAGCACGCCGGAGCCACCTGCTCGACTCGCCGGAACCACCTACCTGACATGCCCAAATCACCAGCCGGGTATGCCAGAACCACTTGGCGGACACTCCGGAATCATCTGCCGGACATGCCGGAACCAGCTCTCAGACACACCAGAACCACGTGCCGGAGACGCCAGAAGCACCTGCCGAGCATGCCGGAGCCACCTGCTCGACTCGCCAGAAACACCTGCCGGACACGCCAAAATCACCTGCCGGGTACGCCAGAACCACCTGGCGGACACTCCGAAATCACCTGTCGCGCATGCCGGAACCACCCCTCAGACGTGCCGGAAGCACGTGCCGGACACGCTGGAATCACCTACCGGACAGACTGGAACCTCCTGCCGAGCACGCCGTAGCCACCTGTTCGACTCGCTGGAACCACCTGCCGGACAGGCCAATATCAACTGCTGGCTATGCCAGAACCACCTGGGGGACGGTCCGGAATCGCCTGCCAGCCGTGGCGGAACCACCTCTCAGACGTACCAGAACCACCTGCCGGAGAAGCTGGAAACACGTCCTGGACAGTCTGGAACCACCTGCCGGCCAAGCCTGAACCACCTGCCAAGCACAACGGAACAACCTGCCAGACACGCCAAAATCACCTGCGTGTTATGCCAGAACCACTTGGAGGACTCTCTGGGATGACCTGCCGGGCATGCCGGAACCACCTCTCAGACGTGCCAGAACCATGTGGCGGACAGTCCGGAATCACCTGATGGGCATGGGCAACCACCTCTGAGACGTACCAGAACCACATGCCGTGCAGGCTGGAACCACCTACCAGACAGACCGGAATCACCTTTCGGGCATGCCGGAACCACCTGTCAGATGTGCCAGAAATACGTGCCGGAGACGCCGGAAGCACCTGCCAAGCACGTTGGAACCACCTGCTCAACTCGCCTGAACCACCTGCCGGACACGCCAAAATCACATGCCGACTATGCCAGAACCACTTGGCGAACACTCCGGAATCACCTGCCGGGCATGCCGGAACCACCTCTCAGATATGCCAGAACCCCGTGCCAATGACCCTGGAAGCACCTGCCGAGCACGCGGGAACCACCTGCTCGACTCGCCAGAACCACCTGCCGGACACGCAAAAATCACCTGCCGGCTACGCCACAACCAGTTGGGGAACACTTCGGAATCACCTGCCGGGCTTGCTGGAACCACCTGCCGGTCATGCCAAAATCACCTGCCAACTATGCCAGTACCACTTGGCGGACACTGTGGAAACACCTGTCGGGCCGGCCGGAACCACATCTCAGACGTGCCAGAACCATGTGCATGAGATGCTGGAACCACACCCCGAACAGACGGAAAACACCTGCCAGACCCGTCTGAACAACCTGCCGAGCACGCCGGAGCCACCTGCTCGACTCGCCGGAACCACCTACCTGACATGCCAAAATCACCAGCCGGGTATGCCAGAACCACTTGGCGGACACTCCGGAATCATCTGCCGGACATGCCGGAACCAGCTCTCAGACACACCAGAAACACGTGCCAGAGACGCCGGAAGCACCTGCCGAGCATGCCGGAGCCACCTGCTCGACTCGCCAGAAACACCTGCCGGACACGCCAAAATCACCTGCCTGGTACGCCACAACCACCTGGCGGACACTCCGAAATCACCTGTCGCGCATGCCGGAACCACCTCTCAGACGTGCCGGAAGCACGTGCCGGACGCGACGGAATCACCTACCGGACAGACCGGAACCACCTGCCGAGCACGCCGGAGCCACCTGTTCGACTCGCTGGAACCACCTGCCGGACAGGCCAATATCAACTGCTGGCTATGCCAGAACCACTTGGGGGACAGTCCGGGATCACCTGCCAGCCATGGCGGAACCACCTCTCAGACGTACCAGAACCACCTGCCGGAGAAGCTGGAAACACGTCCTGGACAGACTGGAACCACGTGACGGCCATGCCTGAACCACCTGCCGAGCACGGCGGAACCACCTGCCGGACACGCCAAAATCACCTGCGGACTATGCCAGAACCACTTGGACGACTCTCCGAAATTACCTGCCGGGCATGCCGCAACCACCTCTCAGATATGCCAGAACCACGTGCCAATGACCCCGGAAGCACCTGCCGAGCACGCCGGAACCACCTGTTCGACTCGCTGGAACCACCTGCCGGACAGGCCAATATCAACTGCTGGCTATGCCAGAACCTCCTGGGGGACGGTCCGGAATCACCTGCCAGCCATGGCGGAACCACCTCTCAGACGTACCAGAACCACCTGCCGGAGAAGCTGGAAACACGTCCTGGACAGACTGGAACCACGTGACGGCCATGCCTGAACCACCTGCCGAGCAGGGCGGAACCACCTGCCGGACACGCCAAAATCACCTGCGGGCTACGCCAGAACCACTTGGACGACTCTCCGAAATGACCTGCCGGGCATGTTGGAACCACCTCTCAGACGTGCCAGAAGCACGTGGCGGACAGTCCGGAATCACCTGTTGGGCATACGCAACCACCTCTGACACGTACCAGAACCACGTGCCGTGCACGCCGGAGCCACCTACCGGACAGACCGGAATCAACTTTTGGGCATGCCGGAACCACCATTCAGATGTGCCAGAAACACGTGCCGGAGATGCCGGAAGCACCTGCCGAGCACGTCGCAACCACCTGCTCAACTCACCTGAACCACCTGCCGGACACGCCAAAATCACCTGCCCGCTACACCAGCACCACTTCGGGGACAAGCCAGAATCACGTGAGTGGCATGCCGGCACAGCCTCTCAGACTGAACCTCGTGCCGGACACCACAGAACCACCTGCCGGACAGACCGGAACCACCTGCCGGACACGCCGGAACCACCGGCTCGACCCGCCGGAAAGACCGCTGGACATGCAAAATCACCTGCCGGCTACGCCGGAAACACTTGGCGAACAATCCGGAATCACCTGCCGGGCATGCCGGAACCACCTCACAGATATGCCAGAACCACGTGCCAATGACCCCTGAAGCACCTGCCGAGCACGCCGGAACCACCTGCTCGACTCGCCAGAACCACCTGCCGGACACGCAGAAATCACATGCCGGCTACGCCACAACCAGTTGAGTAACACTTCGGAATCACATTCCGGGCTTGCTGGAACCACCTGACGGTCATGCCAAAATCACCTGCCAACTACGCCAGTACCACTTGGCGGACACTGTGGAAACACCTGTCGGGCCGGCCGGAACCACATCTCAGACGTGCCAGAACCATGTGCATGAGATGCTGGAACCACACCCCGAAAAGACGGAAAACACCTGCCAGACCCGTCTGAACAACCTGCCGAGCACGCCGGAGCCACCTGCTCGACTCGCCGGAACCACCTACCTGACATGCCCAAATCACCAGCCGGGTATGCCAGAACCACTCGGCGGACACTCCGGAATCATCTGCCGGACATGCCGGAACCAGCTCTCAGACACACCAGAACCACGTGCCGGAGACGCCGGAAGCACCTGCCGAGCATGCCGGAGCCACCTGCTCGACTCGCCAGAAACACCTGCCGGACACGCCAAAATCACCTGCCGGGTACGCCAGAACCACCTGGCCGACACTCCTAAATCACCTGTCGCGCATGCCGGAACCACCTCTCAGACGTGCCGAAAGCACGTGCCGGACACGCCGGAATCACCTACCGGACAGACCGGAACCACCTGCCGAGCACGCCGGAGCCACCTGTTCGACTCGCTGGAACCACCTGCCGGACAGGCCAATATCAACTGCTGGCTATGCCAGAACCACCTGGGGGACAGTCCGGGATCACCTGCCAGCCATGGCGGAACCAACTCTCAGACGTACCAGAACCACCTGCCGGTGAAGCTGGAAACACGTCCTGGACAGACTGGAACCACGTGACGGCCATGCCTGAACCACCTGCCGAGCACGGCGGAACCACCTGCCGGACACGCCAAAATCACCTGCGGACTATGCCAGAACCACTTGGACGACTCTCCGAAATTACCTGCCGGGCATGCCGGAACCACCTCTCAGATATGCCAGAACCACGTGCCAATGACCCCGGAAGCACCTGCCGAGCACGCCGGAACCACCTGTTCGACTCGCTGGAACCACCTGCCGGACAGGCCAATATCAACTGCTGGCTATGCCAGAACCACCTGGGGGACAGTCCGGGATCACCTGCCAGCCATGGCGGAACCACCTCTCAGACGTACCAGAACCACCAGCCGGAGAAGCTGGAAACAGGTCCTGGACAGACTGGAACCACGTGACGGCCATGCCTGAACCACCTGCCGAGCACGGCGTAACCACCTGCCGGACACGCCAAAATCACCTGCGGGCTACGCCAGAACCACTTGGACGACTCTCCGAAATGACCTGCCGGGCATGTTGGAACCACCTCTCAGACGTGCCAGAAGCACGTGGCGGACAGTCCGGAATCACCTGTTGGGCATACGCAACCACCTCTGACACGTACCAGAACCACGTGCCGAGAACGCCGGAACCACCTACCGGACAGACCGGAATCAACTTTTGGGCATGCCGGAACCACCTGTCAGATGTGCCAGAAACACGTGCCGGAGACGCCGGAAGCACCTGCCGAGCACGTCGCAACCACCTCCACAAGTCGCCTGAACCACCTGCCGGACACGCCAAAATCACCTGCCTGCTACACCAGCACCACTTCGGCGACAAGCCGGAATCACGTGAGGGGCATGCCGGCACAGCCTCTCAGACTGAACGTCGTGCCGGACACCACAGAACCACCTGCCGGACAGACCGGATCCACCTGCCGGACACGCCGGAATCACCGGCTCGACCCGCCGGAACGACCGCTGGACATGCAAAATCACCTGCCGGATACGCCAGAAGCACTTGGCGAACACTCCGGAATCACCTGCCGGGCATGCCGGAACCACCTCTCAGATATGCCAGAACCACGTGCCAATGACCCCGGAAGCACCTGCCGAGCACGCCGGAACCACCTTCTCGACTCGCCAGAAACACCTGCCGGACACGCAAAAATCACCTGCCGGCTACGCCACAACCAGTTGGGGAACACTTCGGAATCACCTGCCGGGCTTGCTGGAACCACCTGCCGGTCATGCCAAAATCACCTGCCAACTACGCCAGTACCACTTGGCGGACACTGTGGAAACACCTGTCGGGCCGGCCGGAACCACATCTCAGACGTGCCAGAACCATGTGCATGAGATGCTGGAACCACACCCCGAACAGACGGATACCGCCTGCCAGACCCGTCTGAACAACCTGCCGAGCACGCCGGAGCCACCTGCTCGACTCGCCGGAACCACCTACCTGACATGCCCAAATCACCAGCCGGGTATGCCAGAACCACTTGGCGGACACTCCGGAATCATCTGCCGGACATGCTGGAACCAGCTCTCAGACACACCAGAACCACGTGCCGGAGACGCCGGAAGCACCTGCCGAGCATGCCGGAGCCACCTGCTCGACTCGCCAGAAACACCTTCCGGACACGCCAAAATCACCTGCCGGGTACGCCAGAACCACCTGGCGGACACTCCGAAATCACCTGTCGCGCATGCCGGAACGACCTCTCAGAGGTACCAGAACCACCTGCCGGAGAAGCTGGAAACACGTCCTGGACAGTCTGGAACCACCTGCCGGCCAAGCCTGAACCACCTGCCGGACATGCCAACATCACCTGCCGACTATGCCAGAACCACTTGGCGAACACTCCGGAATCACTTGCCGGACATGCAGGAACCACCTCTCAGACATGCCAGAACCCCGTGCCAATGACCCCGGAAGCACCAGCCGAGCACGCCGGAACCACCTGCTCGACTCGCCAGAACCACCTGCCGATCACGCAAAAATCACCTGCCGGCTACGCCACAACCAATTGGTGAACACTTTGGAATCACCTGCCAGGCTTGCTGGAACCAACTGCCAGTCATGCCAAAATCACCTGCCAACTATGCCAGAACCGCTTGGCGGACACTGTGGAAACACCTGTTGGGCCGGCTGGAACCACATCTCAGACGTGCCAGAAATGTGTTCATGAGATGCTGGAACCACACCCCAAACAGACGGATACCACCTGCCAGAACGGACTGAACCACCTGCTGAGCACGCCGGAACCACCTGCTCGACTCACCGGTACCACCTCACTGACACGCGAAAATCACCTGCTGGGTATGCCAGAACCACTTGGCGGACACTCCGGAATCATCTGCCGGACATGCCGGAACCAGCTCTCAGACACACCAGAACCAAGTGCCGGAGATGCCGGAAGCACCTGCCGAGCATGCCGGAGCCACCTGCTCGACTCGCCAGAAACACCTGCCGGACACGCCAAAATCACCTGCCGGGTATGCCAGAACCACCTGACGGACACTACGGAATCACCTGCCGCGCATGCCGGAACCACCTCTCAGATGTGCCGGAAGCACGTGCCGGACACGCCGGAAACACCTACCGGACAGACCGGAACCACCTGCCAAGAACGCCGGAGCCACCTGTTCGACTCGCTGGAACCACCTGCCGGACAGGCCAATATCAACTGCTGGCTATGCCAGAACCATCTGGGGGACAGTCCGGGATCACCTGCCAGCCATGGCGGAACCACCTCTCAGACGTACCAGAACCACCTGCCGGAGAAGCTGGAAACACGTCCTGGACAGACTGGAACCACGTGACGGCCATGCCTGAACCACCTGCCGAGCACGGCGTAACCACCTGCCGGACACGCCAAAATCACCTGCGGGCTACGCCAGAACCACTTGGACGACTCTCCGAAATGACCTGCCGGGCATGTTGGAACCACCTCTCAGACGTGCCAGAAGCACGTGGCGGACAGTCCGGAATCACCTGTTGGGCATACGCAACCACCTCTGACACGTACCAGAACCACGTGCCGAGAACGCCGGAACCACCTACCGGACAGACCGGAATCAACTTTTGGGCATGCCGGAACCACCTGTCAGATGTGCCAGAAACACGTGCCGGAGACGCCGGAAGCACCTGCCGAGCACGTCGCAACCACCTCCTCAAGTCGCCTGAACCACCTGCCGGACACGCCAAAATCACCTGCCTGCTACACCAGCACCACTTCGGCGACAAGCCGGAATCACGTGAGGGGCATGCCGGCACAGCCTCTCAGACTGAACGTCGTGCCGGACACCACAGAACCACCTGCCGGACAGACCGGATCCACCTGCCGGACACGCCGGAATCACCGGCTCGACCCGCCGGAACGACCGCTGGACATGCAAAATCACCTGCCGGCTACGCCGGAAGCACTTGGCGAACACTCCAGAATCACCTGCCGGGCATGCCGGAACCACCTCTCAGATATGCCAGAACCACGTGCCAATGACCCCGGAAGCACCTGCCGAGCACGCCGGAACCACCTTCTCGACTCGCCAGAAACACCTGCCGGACACGCAAAAATCACCTGCCGGCTACGCCACAACCAGTTGGGGAACACTTCGGAATCACCTGCCGGGCTTGCTGGAACCACCTGCCGGTCATGCCAAAATCACCTGCCAACTACGCCAGTACCACTTGGCGGACACTGTGGAAACACCTGTCGGGCCGGCCGGAACCACATCTCAGACGTGCCAGAACCATGTGCATGAGATGCTGGAACCACACCCCGAACAGACGGATACCGCCTGCCAGACCCGTCTGAACAACCTGCCGAGCACGCCGGAGCCACCTGCTCGACTCGCCGGAACCACCTACCTGACATGCCCAAATCACCAGCCGGGTATGCCAGAACCACTTGGCGGACACTCCGGAATCATCTGCCGGACATGCTGGAACCAGCTCTCAGACACACCAGAACCACGTGCCGGAGACGCCGGAAGCACCTGCCGAGCATGCCGGAGCCACCTGCTCGACTCGCCAGAAACACCTTCCGGACACGCCAAAATCACCTGCCGGGTACGCCAGAACCACCTGGCGGACACTCCGAAATCACCTGTCGCGCATGCCGGAACGACCTCTCAGAGGTACCAGAACCACCTGCCGGAGAAGCTGGAAACACGTCCTGGACAGTCTGGAACCACCTGCCGGCCAAGCCTGAACCACCTGCCGGACATGCCAACATCACCTGCCGACTATGCCAGAACCACTTGGCGAACACTCCGGAATCACTTGCCGGACATGCAGGAACCACCTCTCAGACATGCCAGAACCCCGTGCCAATGACCCCGGAAGCACCAGCCGAGCACGCCGGAACCACCTGCTCGACTCGCCAGAACCACCTGCCGATCACGCAAAAATCACCTGCCGGCTACGCCACAACCAATTGGTGAACACTTTGGAATCACCTGCCAGGCTTGCTGGAACCAACTGCCAGTCATGCCAAAATCACCTGCCAACTATGCCAGAACCGCTTGGCGGACACTGCGGAAACACCTGTTGGGCCGGCTGGAACCACATCTCAGACGTGCCAGAAATGTGTTCATGAGATGCTGGAACCACACCCCAAACAGACGGATACCACCTGCCAGAACGGACTGAACCACCTGCTGAGCACGCCGGAACCACCTGCTCGACTCACCGGTACCACCTCACTGACACGCGAAAATCACCTGCTGGGTATGCCAGAACCACTTGGCGGACACTCCGGAATCATCTGCCGGACATGCCGGAACCAGCTCTCAGACACACCAGAACCAAGTGCCGGAGATGCCGGAAGCACCTGCCGAGCATGCCGGAGCCACCTGCTCGACTCGCCAGAAACACCTGCCGGACACGCCAAAATCACCTGCCGGGTATGCCAGAACCACCTGACGGACACTACGGAATCACCTGCCGCGCATGCCGGAACCACCTCTCAGATGTGCCGGAAGCACGTGCCGGACACGCCGGAAACACCTACCGGACAGACCGGAACCACCTGCCAAGAACGCCGGAGCCACCTGTTCGACTCGCTGGAACCACCTGCCGGACAGGCCAATATCAACTGCTGGCTATGCCAGAACCATCTGGGGGACAGTCCGGGATCACCTGCCAGCCATGGCGGAACCACCTCTCAGACGTACCAGAACCACCTGCCGGAGAAGCTGGAAACACGTCCTGGACAGACTGGAACCACGTGACGGCCATGCCTGAACCACCTGCCGAGCACGGCGTAACCACCTGCCGGACACGCCAAAATCACCTGCGGGCTACGCCAGAACCACTTGGACGACTCTCCGAAATGACCTGCCGGGCATGTTGGAACCACCTCTCAGACGTGCCAGAAGCACGTGGCGGACAGTCCGGAATCACCTGTTGGGCATACGCAACCACCTCTGACACGTACCAGAACCACGTGCCGAGAACGCCGGAACCACCTACCGGACAGACCGGAATCAACTTTTGGGCATGCCGGAACCACCTGTCAGATGTGCCAGAAACACGTGCCGGAGACGCCGGAAGCACCTGCCGAGCACGTCGCAACCACCTCCTCAAGTCGCCTGAACCACCTGCCGGACACGCCAAAATCACCTGCCTGCTACACCAGCACCACTTCGGCGACAAGCCGGAATCACGTGAGGGGCATGCCGGCACAGCCTCTCAGACTGAACGTCGTGCCGGACACCACAGAACCACCTGCCGGACAGACCGGATCCACCTGCCGGACACGCCGGAATCACCGGCTCGACCCGCCGGAACGACCGCTGGACATGCAAAATCACCTGCCGGCTACGCCGGAAACACTTGGCGAACAATCCGGAATCACCTGCCGGGCATGCCGGAACCACCTCACAGATATGCCAGAACCACGTGCCAATGACCCCTGAAGCACCTGCCGAGCACGCCGGAACCACCTGCTCGACTCGCCAGAACCACCTGCCGGACACGCAGAAATCACATGCCGGCTACGCCACAACCAGTTGAGGAACACTTCGGAATCACATTCCGGGCTTGCTGGAACCACCTGACGGTCATGCCAAAATCACCTGCCAACTACGCCAGTACCACTTGGCGGACACTGTGGAAACACCTGTCGGGCCGGCCGGAACCACATCTCAGACGTGCCAGAACCATGTGCATGAGATGCTGGAACCACACCCCGAAAAGACGGAAAACACCTGCCAGACCCGTCTGAACAACCTGCCCAGCACGCCGGAGCCACCTGCTCGACTCGCCGGAACCACCTACCTGACATGCCCAAATCACCAGCCGGGTATGCCAGAACCACTCGGCGGACACTCCGGAATCATCTGCCGGACATGCCGGAACCAGCTCTCAGACACACCAGAACCACGTGCCGGAGACGCCGGAAGCACCTGCCGAGCATGCCGGAGCCACCTGCTCGACTCGCCAGAAACACCTGCCGGACACGCCAAAATCACCTGCCGGGTACGCCAGAACCACCTGGCCGACACTCCTAAATCACCTGTCGCGCATGCCGGAACCACCTCTCAGACGTGCCGAAAGCACGTGCCGGACACGCCGGAATCACCTACCGGACAGACCGGAACCACCTGCCGAGCACGCCGGAGCCACCTGTTCGACTCGCTGGAACCACCTGCCGGACAGGCCAATATCAACTGCTGGCTATGCCAGAACCACCTGGGGGACAGTCCGGGATCACCTGCCAGCCATGGCGGAACCAACTCTCAGACGTACCAGAACCACCTGCCGGTGAAGCTGGAAACACGTCCTGGACAGACTGGAACCACGTGACGGCCATGCCTGAACCACCTGCCGAGCACGGCGGAACCACCTGCCGGACACGCCAAAATCACCTGCGGACTATGCCAGAACCACTTGGACGACTCTCCGAAATTACCTGCCGGGCATGCCGGAACCACCTCTCAGATATGCCAGAACCACGTGCCAATGACCCCGGAAGCACCTGCCGAGCACGCCGGAGCCACCTGTTCGACTCGCTGGAACCACCTGCCGGACAGGCCAATATCAACTGCTGGCTATGCCAGAACCACCTGGGGGACAGTCCGGGATCACCTGCCAGCCATGGCGGAACCACCTCTCAGACGTACCAGAACCACCAGCCGGAGAAGCTGGAAACAGGTCCTGGACAGACTGGAACCACGTGACGGCCATGCCTGAACCACCTGCCGAGCACGGCGTAACCACCTGCCGGACACGCCAAAATCACCTGCGGGCTACGCCAGAACCACTTGGACGACTCTCCGAAATGACCTGCCGGGCATGTTGGAACCACCTCTCAGACGTGCCAGAAGCACGTGGCGGACAGTCCGGAATCACCTGTTGGGCATACGCAACCACCTCTGACACGTACCAGAACCACGTGCCGAGAACGCCGGAACCACCTACCGGACAGACCGGAATCAACTTTTGGGCATGCCGGAACCACCTGTCAGATGTGCCAGAAACACGTGCCGGAGACGCCGGAAGCACCTGCCGAGCACGTCGCAACCACCTCCTCAAGTCGCCTGAACCACCTGCCGGACACGCCAAAATCACCTGCCTGCTACACCAGCACCACTTCGGCGACAAGCCGGAATCACGTGAGGGGCATGCCGGCACAGCCTCTCAGACTGAACGTCGTGCCGGACACCACAGAACCACCTGCCGGACAGACCGGATCCACCTGCCGGACACGCCGGAATCACCGGCTCGACCCGCCGGAACGACCGCTGGACATGCAAAATCACCTGCCGGCTACGCCGGAAGCACTTGGCGAACACTCCGGAATCACCTGCCGGGCATGCCGGAACCACCTCTCAGATATGCCAGAACCACGTGCCAATGACCCCGGAAGCACCTGCCGAGCACGCCGGAACCACCTTCTCGACTCGCCAGAAACACCTGCCGGACACGCAAAAATCACCTGCCGGCTACGCCACAACCAGTTGGGGAACACTTCGGAATCACCTGCCGGGCTTGCTGGAACCACCTGCCGGTCATGCCAAAATCACCTGCCAACTACGCCAGTACCACTTGGCGGACACTGTGGAAACACCTGTCGGGCCGGCCGGAACCACATCTCAGACGTGCCAGAACCATGTGCATGAGATGCTGGAACCACACCCCGAACAGACGGATACCGCCTGCCAGACCCGTCTGAACAACCTGCCGAGCACGCCGGAGCCACCTGCTCGAATCGCCGGAACCACCTACCTGACATGCCCAAATCACCAGCCGGGTATGCCAGAACCACTTGGCGGACACTCCGGAATCATCTGCCGGACTTGCTGGAACCAGCTCTCAGACACACCAGAACCACGTGCCGGAGACGCCGGAAGCACCTGCCGAGCATGCCGGAGCCACCTGCTCGACTCGCCAGAAACACCTTCCGGAAACGCCAAAATCACCTGCCGGGTACGCCAGAACCACCTGGCGGACACTCCGAAATCACCTGTCGCGCATGCCGGAACGACCTCTCAGAGGTACCAGAACCACCTGCCGGAGAAGCTGGAAACACGTCCTGGACAGTCTGGAACCACCTGCCGGCCAAGCCTGAACCACCTGCCGGACATGCCAACATCACCTGCCGACTATGCCAGAACCACTTGGCGAACACTCCGGAATCACTTGCCGGACATGCAGGAACCACCTCTCAGACATGCCAGAACCCCGTGCCAATGACCCCGGAAGCACCAGCCGAGCACGCCGGAACCACCTGCTCGACTCGCCAGAACCACCTGCCGATCACGCAAAAATCACCTGCCGGCTACGCCACAACCAATTGGTGAACACTTTGGAATCACCTGCCAGGCTTGCTGGAACCAACTGCCAGTCATGCCAAAATCACCTGCCAACTATGCCAGAACCGCTTGGCGGACACTGCGGAAACACCTGTTGGGCCGGCTGGAACCACATCTCAGACGTGCCAGAAATGTGTTCATGAGATGCTGGAACCACACCCCAAACAGACGGATACCACCTGCCAGAACGGACTGAACCACCTGCTGAGCACGCCGGAACCACCTGCTCGACTCACCGGTACCACCTCACTGACACGCGAAAATCACCTGCTGGGTATGCCAGAACCACTTGGCGGACACTCCGGAATCATCTGCCGGACATGCCGGAACCAGCTCTCAGACACACCAGAACCAAGTGCCGGAGATGCCGGAAGCACCTGCCGAGCATGCCGGAGCCACCTGCTCGACTCGCCAGAAACACCTGCCGGACACGCCAAAATCACCTGCCGGGTATGCCAGAACCACCTGACGGACACTACGGAATCACCTGCCGCGCATGCCGGAACCACCTCTCAGATGTGCCGGAAGCACGTGCCGGACACGCCGGAAACACCTACCGGACAGACCGGAACCACCTGCCAAGAACGCCGGAGCCACCTGTTCGACTCGCTGGAACCACCTGCCGGACAGGCCAATATCAACTGCTGGCTATGCCAGAACCATCTGGGGGACAGTCCGGGATCACCTGCCAGCCATGGCGGAACCACCTCTCAGACGTACCAGAACCACCTGCCGGAGAAGCTGGAAACACGTCCTGGACAGACTGGAACCACGTGACGGCCATGCCTGAACCACCTGCCGAGCACGGCGTAACCACCTGCCGGACACGCCAAAATCACCTGCGGGCTACGCCAGAACCACTTGGACGACTCTCCGAAATGACCTGCCGGGCATGTTGGAACCACCTCTCAGACGTGCCAGAAGCACGTGGCGGACAGTCCGGAATCACCTGTTGGGCATACGCAACCACCTCTGACACGTACCAGAACCACGTGCCGAGAACGCCGGAACCACCTACCGGACAGACCGGAATCAACTTTTGGGCATGCCGGAACCACCAGTCAGATGTGCCAGAAACACGTGCCGGAGACGCCGGAAGCACCTGCCGAGCACGTCGCAACCACCTCCTCAAGTCGCCTGAACCACCTGCCGGACACGCCAAAATCACCTGCCTGCTACACCAGCACCACTTCGGTGACAAGCCGGAATCACGTGAGGGGCATGCCGGCACAGCCTCTCAGACTGAACGTCGTGCCGGACACCACAGAACCACCTGCCGGACAGACCGGATCCACCTGCCGGACACGCCGGAATCACCGGCTCGACCCGCCGGAACGACCGCTGGACATGCAAAATCACCTGCCGGCTACGCCGGAAGCACTTGGCGAACACTCCGGAATCACCTGCCGGGCATGCCGGAACCACCTCTCAGATATGCCAGAACCACGTGCCAATGACCCCGGAAGCACCTGCCGAGCACGCCGGAACCACCTTCTCGACTCGCCAGAAACACCTGCCGGACACGCAAAAATCACCTGCCGGCTACGCCACAACCAGTTGGGGAACACTTCGGAATCACCTGCCGGGCTTGCTGGAACCACCTGCCGGTCATGCCAAAATCACCTGCCAACTACGCCAGTACCACTTGGCGGACACTGTGGAAACACCTGTCGGGCCGGCCGGAACCACATCTCAGACGTGCCAGAACCATGTGCATGAGATGCTGGAACCACACCACGAACAGACGGATACCGCCTGCCAGACCCGTCTGAACAACCTGCCGAGCACGCCGGAGCCACCTGCTCGACTCGCCGGAACCACCTACCTGACATGCCCAAATCACCAGCCGGGTATGCCAGAACCACTTGGCGGACACTCCGGAATCATCTGCCGGACATGCTGGAACCAGCTCTCAGACACACCAGAACCACGTGCCGGAGACGCCGGAAGCACCTGCCGAGCATGCCGGAGCCACCTGCTCGACTCGCCAGAAACACCTTCCGGACACGCCAAAATCACCTGCCGGGTACGCCAGAACCACCTGGCGGACACTCCGGAATCACCTGTCGCGCAAGCCAGAACCACCTCTCAGACGTCCCGGAAGCACGTGCCAGACACGCCGGAAACACCTACCGGACAGACCGGAACCACCTGCCGAGAACGCCGGAGCCACCTGTTCGACTCGCTGGAACCACCTGCCGGACAGGCCAATATCAACTGCTGGCTATGCCAGAACCACCTGTGGGACAGTCCGGGATCACCTGCCAGCCATGGCGGAACCACCTCTCAGACGTACCAGAACCACCTGCCGCAGAAGCTGGAAACACGTCCTGGACAGACTGGAACCACGTGACGTCCATGCCTGAACCACCTGCCGAGCACGGCGGAACCACCTGCCGGACACGCCAAAATCACCTGTGGGCTACGCCAGAACCACTTGGACGACTCTCCGAAATGACCTGCCGGGCATGTTGGAGCCACCTCTCAGACGTGCCAGAAGCACGTGGCAGACAGTCCGGAATCACCTGTTGGGCATACGCAACCACCTCTGACACGTACCAGAACCACGTGCCGTGCACGCCGGAACCACCTACCGGACACACCGGAATCAACTTTTGGGCATGCCGGAACCACCAGTCAGATGTGCCAGAAACACGTGCCGGAGACGCCGGAAGCACCTGTCGAGCACGTCGCAACCACCTGCTCAACTCGCCTGAACCACCTGCCGGACACGCCAAAATCACCTCCCCGCTACACCAGCACCACTTCGGGGACAAGCCGGAATCACGTGATGTGCATGCCGGCACAGCCTCTCAGACTGAACCTCGTGCCGGACAACACACAACCACATGCCGGACAGACCGGAACCACCTGCCGGACACGCCGGAATCACCGGCTCGACCCGCCGGAACGACCGCTGGACATGCAAAATCACCTGCCGGCTACGCCGGAAACACTTGTCCAACACTCCGGAATCACCTGCCGGGCATGCCGGAACCACCTCTCAGATATGCCAGAACCACGTGCCAATGACCCTGGAAGCACCTGCCGAGCACGCCGGAACCACCTGCTCGACTCGCCAGAACCACCTGCCGGACACGCAGAAATCACCTGCCGGCTACGTCACAACCAGTTGGGGAAGACTTCGGAATCACCTGCCGGGCTTCCTGGAACCACCTGCCGGTCATGCCAAAATCACCTGCCAACTACGCCAGTGCCACTAGGCGGACACTGTGGAAACACCTGTCGGGCCGGCCGGAACCACATCTCAGACGTGCCAGAACCATGTGCATGAGATGCTGGAACCACACCCCGAACAGACGGAAAACAGCTGCCAGACCCGTCTGAACAACCTGCCGAGCACGCCGGAGCACCTGCTCGACTCGCCGGAACCACCTACCTGACATGCCCAAATCACCAGCCGGGTATGCCAGAACCACTTGGCGGACACTCCGGAATCATCTGCCGGACATGCCGGAACCAGCTCTCAGACACACCAGAACCACGTGCCGGAGACGCCGGAAGCACCTGCCGAGCATGCCGGAGCCACCTGCTCGACTCGCCAGAAACACCTTCCGGACACGCCAAAATCACCTGCCGGGTACGCCAGAACCACCTGGCGGACACTCCGAAATCACCTGTCGCGCATGCCGGAACGACCTCTCAGAGGTACCAGAACCACCTGCCGGAGAAGCTGGAAACACGTCCTGGACAGTCTGGAACCACCTGCCGGCCAAGCCTGAACCACCTGCCGGACATGCCAACATCACCTGCCGACTATGCCAGAACCACTTGGCGAACACTCCGGAATCACTTGCCGGACATGCAGGAACCACCTCTCAGACATGCCAGAACCCCGTGCCAATGACCCCGGAAGCACCAGCCGAGCACGCCGGAACCACCTGCTCGACTCGCCAGAACCACCTGCCGATCACGCAAAAATCACCTGCCGGCTACGCCACAACCAATTGGTGAACACTTTGGAATCACCTGCCAGGCTTGCTGGAACCAACTGCCAGTCATGCCAAAATCACCTGCCAACTATGCCAGAACCGCTTGGCGGACACTGCGGAAACACCTGTTGGGCCGGCTGGAACCACATCTCAGACGTGCCAGAAATGTGTTCATGAGATGCTGGAACCACACCCCAAACAGACGGATACCACCTGCCAGAACGGACTGAACCACCTGCTGAGCACGCCGGAACCACCTGCTCGACTCACCGGTACCACCTCACTGACACGCGAAAATCACCTGCTGGGTATGCCAGAACCACTTGGCGGACACTCCGGAATCATCTGCCGGACATGCCGGAACCAGCTCTCAGACACACCAGAACCAAGTGCCGGAGATGCCGGAAGCACCTGCCGAGCATGCCGGAGCCACCTGCTCGACTCGCCAGAAACACCTGCCGGACACGCCAAAATCACCTGCCGGGTACGCCAGAACCACCTGGCGGACACTCCGAAACCACCTGCCGCGCATGCCGGAACCACCTCTCAGACGTGCCGGAAGCACGTGCCGGACACGCCGGAAACACGTACCGGACAGACCGGAACCAACTGCCAAGAACGCCGGAGCCACCTGTTCGACTCGCTGGAACCACCTGCCGGACAGGCCAATATCAACTGCTGGCTATGCCAGAACCACCTGGCGGACAGTCCGGGATCACCTGCCAGCCATGGCAGAACCACCTCTCAGACCTACCAGAACCACCTGCCGGAGAAGCTGGAAACACGTCCTGGACAGACTGGAACCACGTGACGACCATGCCTGAACCACCTGCCGAGCACGGCGGAACCACCTGCCGGACACGCCAAAATCACCTGCGGGCTACGCCAGAACCACTTGGACGACTCTCCGAAATGACCTGCCGGGCATGTTGGAACCACCTCTCACACGTGCCAGAAGCACGTGGCGGACAGTCCGGAATCACCTGTTGGGCATACGCAACCACCTCTGACACGTACCAGAACCACATGCCGAGCACGCCGGAACCACCTACCGGACAGACCGGAATCAACTTTTGGGCATGCCGGAACCACCAGTCAGATGTGCCAGAAACACGTGCCGGAGACGCCGGAAGCACCTGCCGAGCACGTCGCAACCACCTCCTCAAGTCGCCTGAACCACCTGCCGGACACGCCAAAATCACCTGCCTGCTACACCAGCACCACTTCGGCGACAAGCCGGAATCACGTGAGGGGCATGCCGGCACAGCCTCTCAGACTGAACGTCGTGCCGGACACCACAGAACCACCTGCCGGACAGACCGGATCCACCTGCCGGACACGCCGGAATCACCGGCTCGACCCGCCGGAACGACCGCTGGACATGCAAAATCACCTGCCGGCTACGCCGGAAGCACTTGGCGAACACTCCGGAATCACCTGCCGGGCATGCCGGAACCACCTCTCAGATATGCCAGAACCACGTGCCAATGACCCCGGAAGCACCTGCCGAGCACGCCGGAACCACCTTCTCGACTCGCCAGAAACACCTGCCGGACACGCAAAAATCACCTGCCGGCTACGCCACAACCAGTTGGGGAACACTTCGGAATCACCTGCCGGGCTTGCTGGAACCACCTGCCGGTCATGCCAAAATCACCTTCCAACTACGCCAGTACCACTTGGCGGACACTGTGGAAACACCTGTCGGGCCGGCCGGAACCACATCTCAGACGTGCCAGAACCATGTGCATGAGATGCTGGAACCACACCCCGAACAGACGGATACCGCCTGCCAGACCCGTCTGAACAACCTGCCGAGCACGCCGGAGCCACCTGCTCGACTCGCCGGAACCACCTACCTGACATGCCCAAATCACCAGCCGGGTATGCCAGAACCACTTGGCGGACACTCCGGAATCATCTGCCGGACATGCTGGAACCAGCTCTCAGACACACCAGAACCACGTGCCGGAGACGCCGGAAGCACCTGCCGAGCATGCCGGAGCCACCTGCTCGACTCGCCAGAAACACCTTCCGGACACGCCAAAATCACCTGCCGGGTACGCCAGAACCACCTGGCGGACACTCCGAAATCACCTGTCGCGCATGCCGGAACGACCTCTCAGAGGTACCAGAACCACCTGCCGGAGAAGCTGGAAACACGTCCTGGACAGTCTGGAACCACCTGCCGGCCAAGCCTGAACCACCTGCCGGACATGCCAACATCACCTGCCGACTATGCCAGAACCACTTGGCGAACACTCCGGAATCACTTGCCGGACATGCAGGAACCACCTCTCAGACATGCCAGAACCCCGTGCCAATGACCCCGGAAGCACCAGCCGAGCACGCCGGAACCACCTGCTCGACTCGCCAGAACCACCTGCCGATCACGCAAAAATCACCTGCCGGCTACGCCACAACCAATTGGTGAACACTTTGGAATCACCTGCCAGGCTTGCTGGAACCAACTGCCAGTCATGCCAAAATCACCTGCCAACTATGCCAGAACCGCTTGGCGGACACTGCGGAAACACCTGTTGGGCCGGCTGGAACCACATCTCAGACGTGCCAGAAATGTGTTCATGAGATGCTGGAACCACACCCCAAACAGACGGATACCACCTGCCAGAACGGACTGAACCACCTGCTGAGCACGCCGGAACCACCTGCTCGACTCACCGGTACCACCTCACTGACACGCGAAAATCACCTGCTGGGTATGCCAGAACCACTTGGCGGACACTCCGGAATCATCTGCCGGACATGCCGGAACCAGCTCTCAGACACACCAGAACCAAGTGCCGGAGATGCCGGAAGCACCTGCCGAGCATGCCGGAGCCAACTGCTCGACTCGCCAGAAACACCTGCCGGACACGCCAAAATCACCTGCCGGGTATGCCAGAACCACCTGACGGACACTACGGAATCACCTGCCGCGCATGCCGGAACCACCTCTCAGATGTGCCGGAAGCACGTGCCGGACACGCCGGAAACACCTACCGGACAGACCGGAACCACCTGCCAAGAACGCCGGAGCCACCTGTTCGACTCGCTGGAACCACCTGCCGGACAGGCCAATATCAACTGCTGGCTATGCCAGAACCATCTGGGGGACAGTCCGGGATCACCTGCCAGCCATGGCGGAACCACCTCTCAGACGTACCAGAACCACCTGCCGGAGAAGCTGGAAACACGTCCTGGACAGACTGGAACCACGTGACGGCCATGCCTGAACCACCTGCCGAGCACGGCGTAACCACCTGCCGGACACGCCAAAATCACCTGCGGGCTACGCCAGAACCACTTGGACGACTCTCCGAAATGACCTGCCGGGCATGTTGGAACCACCTCTCAGACGTGCCAGAAGCACGTGGCGGACAGTCCGGAATCACCTGTTGGGCATACGCAACCACCTCTGACACGTACCAGAACCACGTGCCGTGCACGCCGGAACCACCTACCGGACACACCGGAATCAACTTTTGGGCATGCCGGAACCACCAGTCAGATGTGCCAGAAACACGTGCCGGAGACGCCGGAAGCACCTGTCGAGCACGTCGCAACCACCTGCTCAACTCGCCTGAACCACCTGCCGGACACGCCAAAATCACCTCCCCGCTACACCAGCACCACTTCGGGGACAAGCCGGAATCACGTGATGTGCATGCCGGCACAGCCTCTCAGACTGAACCTCGTGCCGGACAACACACAACCACATGCCGGACAGACCGGAACCACCTGCCGGACACGCCGGAATCACCGGCTCGACCCGCTGGGACGACCGCTGGACATGCAAAATCACCTGCCGGCTACGCCGGAAACACTTGTCCAACACTCCGGAATCACCTGCCGGGCATGCCGGAACCACCTCTCAGATATGCCAGAACCACGTGCCAATGACCCCGGAAGCACCTGCCGAGCACGCCGGAACCACCTGCTCGACTCGCCAGAACCACCTGCCAGACACGCAGAAATCACCTGCCGGCTACGTCACAAACAGTTGGGGAACACTTCGGAATCACCTGCCGGGCTTCCTGGAACCACCTGCCGGTCATGCCAAAATCACCTGCCAACTACGCCAGTGCCACTAGGCGGACACTGTGGAAACACCTGTCGGGCCGGCCGGAACCACATCTCAGACGTGCCAGAACCATGTGCATGAGATGCTGGAACCACACCCCGAACAGACGGAAAACAGCTGCCAGACCCGTCTGAACAACCTGCCGAGCACGCCGGAGCACCTGCTCGACTCGCCGGAACCACCTACCTGACATGCCCAAATCACCAGCCGGGTATGCCAGAACCACTTGGCGGACACTCCGGAATCATCTGCCGGACATGCCGGAACCAGCTCTCAGACACACCAGAACCACGTGCCGGAGACGCCGGAAGCACCTGCCGAGCATGCCGGAGCCACCTGCTCGACTCGCCAGGAACACCTGCCGGACACGCCAAAATCACCTGCCGGGTACGCCAGAACCACCTGGCAGACACTCCGAAACCACCTGCCGCGCATGCCGGAACCACCTCTCAGACGTGCCGGAAGCACGTGCCGGACACGCCGGAAACACCTACCGGACAGACCGGAACCAACTGCCAAGAATGCCGGAGCCACCTGTTCGACTCGCTGGAACCACCTGCCGGACAGGCCAATATCAACTGCTGGCTATGCCAGAACCACCTGGCGGACAGTCCGGGATCACCTGCCAGCCATGGCAGAACCACCTCTCAGACCTACCAGAACCACCTGCCGGAGAAGCTGGAAACACGTCCTGGACAGACTGGAACCACGTGACGACCATGCCTGAACCACCTGCCGAGCACGGCGGAACCACCTGCCGGACACGCCAAAATCACCTGCGGGCTACGCCAGAACCACTTGGACGACTCTCCGAAATGACCTGCCGGGCATGTTGGAACCACCTCTCACACGTGCCAGAAGCACGTGGCGGACAGTCCGGAATCACCTGTTGGGCATACGCAACCACCTCTGACACGTACCAGAACCACATGCCGAGCACGCCGGAACCACCTACCGGACAGACCGGAATCAACTTTTGGGCATGCCGGAACCACCAGTCAGATGTGCCAGAAACACGTGCCGGAGACGCCGGAAGCACCTGCCGAGCACGTCGCAACCACCTCCTCAAGTCGCCTGAACCACCTGCCGGACACGCCAAAATCACCTGCCTGCTACACCAGCACCACTTCGGCGACAAGCCGGAATCACGTGAGGGGCATGCCGGCACAGCCTCTCAGACTGAACGTCGTGCCGGACACCACAGAACCACCTGCCGGACAGACCGGATCCACCTGCCGGACACGCCGGAATCACCGGCTCGACCCGCCGGAACGACCGCTGGACATGCAAAATCACCTGCCGGCTACGCCGGAAGCACTTGGCGAACACTCCGGAATCACCTGCCGGGCATGCCGGAACCACCTCTCAGATATGCCAGAACCACGTGCCAATGACCCCGGAAGCACCTGCCGAGCACGCCGGAACCACCTTCTCGACTCGCCAGAAACACCTGCCGGACACGCAAAAATCACCTGCCGGCTACGCCACAACCAGTTGGGGAACACTTCGGAATCACCTGCCGGGCTTGCTGGAACCACCTGCCGGTCATGCCAAAATCACCTGCCAACTACGCCAGTACCACTTGGCGGACACTGTGGAAACACCTGTCGGGCCGGCCGGAACCACATCTCAGACGTGCCAGAACCATGTGCATGAGATGCTGGAACCACACCCCGAACAGACGGATACCGCCTGCCAGACCCGTCTGAACAACCTGCCGAGCACGCCGGAGCCACCTGCTCGACTCGCCGGAACCACCTACCTGACATGCCCAAATCACCAGCCGGGTATGCCAGAACCACTTGGCGGACACTCCGGAATCATCTGCCGGACATGCTGGAACCAGCTCTCAGACACACCAGAACCACGTGCCGGAGACGCCGGAAGCACCTGCCGAGCATGCCGGAGCCACCTGCTCGACTCGCCAGAAACACCTTCCGGACACGCCAAAATCACCTGCCGGGTACGCCAGAACCACCTGGCGGACACTCCGAAATCACCTGTCGCGCATGCCGGAACGACCTCTCAGAGGTACCAGAACCACCTGCCGGAGAAGCTGGAAACACGTCCTGGACAGTCTGGAACCACCTGCCGGCCAAGCCTGAACCACCTGCCGGACATGCCAACATCACCTGCCGACTATGCCAGAACCACTTGGCGAACACTCCGGAATCACTTGCCGGACATGCAGGAACCACCTCTCAGACATGCCAGAACCCCGTGCCAATGACCCCGGAAGCACCAGCCGAGCACGCCGGAACCACCTGCTCGACTCGCCAGAACCACCTGCCGATCACGCAAAAATCACCTGCCGGCTACGCCACAACCAATTGGTGAACACTTTGGAATCACCTGCCAGGCTTGCTGGAACCAACTGCCAGTCATGCCAAAATCACCTGCCAACTATGCCAGAACCGCTTGGCGGACACTGCGGAAACACCTGTTGGGCCGGCTGGAACCACATCTCAGACGTGCCAGAAATGTGTTCATGAGATGCTGGAACCACACCCCAAACAGACGGATACCACCTGCCAGAACGGACTGAACCACCTGCTGAGCACGCCGGAACCACCTGCTCGACTCACCGGTACCACCTCACTGACACGCGAAAATCACCTGCTGGGTATGCCAGAACCACTTGGCGGACACTCCGGAATCATCTGCCGGACATGCCGGAACCAGCTCTCAGACACACCAGAACCAAGTGCCGGAGATGCCGGAAGCACCTGCCGAGCATGCCGGAGCCACCTGCTCGACTCGCCAGAAACACCTGCCGGACACGCCAAAATCACCTGCCGGGTATGCCAGAACCACCTGACGGACACTACGGAATCACCTGCCGCGCATGCCGGAACCACCTCTCAGATGTGCCGGAAGCACGTGCCGGACACGCCGGAAACACCTACCGGACAGACCGGAACCACCTGCCAAGAACGCCGGAGCCACCTGTTCGACTCGCTGGAACCACCTGCCGGACAGGCCAATATCAACTGCTGGCTATGCCAGAACCATCTGGGGGACAGTCCGGGATCACCTGCCAGCCATGGCGGAACCACCTCTCAGACGTACCAGAACCACCTGCCGGAGAAGCTGGAAACACGTCCTGGACAGACTGGAACCACGTGACGGCCATGCCTGAACCACCTGCCGAGCACGGCGTAACCACCTGCCGGACACGCCAAAATCACCTGCGGGCTACGCCAGAACCACTTGGACGACTCTCCGAAATGACCTGCCGGGCATGTTGGAACCACCTCTCAGACGTGCCAGAAGCACGTGGCGGACAGTCCGGAATCACCTGTTGGGCATACGCAACCACCTCTGACACGTACCAGAACCACGTGCCGAGAACGCCGGAACCACCTACCGGACAGACCGGAATCAACTTTTGGGCATGCCGGAACCACCTGTCAGATGTGCCAGAAACACGTGCCGGAGACGCCGGAAGCACCTGCCGAGCACGTCGCAACCACCTCCTCAAGTCGCCTGAACCACCTGCCGGACACGCCAAAATCACCTGCCTGCTACACCAGCACCACTTCGGCGACAAGCCGGAATCACGTGAGGGGCATGCCGGCACAGCCTCTCAGACTGAACGTCGTGCCGGACACCACAGAACCACCTGCCGGACAGACCGGATCCACCTGCCGGACACGCCGGAATCACCGGCTCGACCCGCCGGAACGACCGCTGGACATGCAAAATCACCTGCCGGCTACGCCGGAAGCACTTGGCGAACACTCCAGAATCACCTGCCGGGCATGCCGGAACCACCTCTCAGATATGCCAGAACCACGTGCCAATGACCCCGGAAGCACCTGCCGAGCACGCCGGAACCACCTTCTCGACTCGCCAGAAACACCTGCCGGACACGCAAAAATCACCTGCCGGCTACGCCACAACCAGTTGGGGAACACTTCGGAATCACCTGCCGGGCTTGCTGGAACCACCTGCCGGTCATGCCAAAATCACCTGCCAACTACGCCAGTACCACTTGGCGGACACTGTGGAAACACCTGTCGGGCCGGCCGGAACCACATCTCAGACGTGCCAGAACCATGTGCATGAGATGCTGGAACCACACCCCGAACAGACGGATACCGCCTGCCAGACCCGTCTGAACAACCTGCCGAGCACGCCGGAGCCACCTGCTCGACTCGCCGGAACCACCTACCTGACATGCCCAAATCACCAGCCGGGTATGCCAGAACCACTTGGAGGACACTCCGGAATCATCTGCCGGACATGCTGGAACCAGCTCTCAGACACACCAGAACCACGTGCCGGAGACGCCGGAAGCACCTGCCGAGCATGCCGGAGCCACCTGCTCGACTCGCCAGAAACACCTTCCGGACACGCCAAAATCACCTGCCGGGTACGCCAGAACCACCTGGCGGACACTCCGGAATCACCTGTCGCGCAAGCCAGAACCACCTCTCAGACGTCCCGGAAGCACGTGCCAGACACGCCGGAAACACCTACCGGACAGACCGGAACCACCTGCCGAGAACGCCGGAGCCACCTGTTCGACTCGCTGGAACCACCTGCCGGACAGGCCAATATCAACTGCTGGCTATGCCAGAACCACCTGTGGGACAGTCCGGGATCACCTGCCAGCCATGGCGGAACCACCTCTCAGACGTACGAGAACCACCTGCCGCAGAAGCTGGAAACACGTCCTGGACAGACTGGAACCACGTGACGTCCATGCCTGAACCACCTGCCGAGCACGGCGGAACCACCTGCCGGACACGCCAAAATCACCTGCGGGCTACGCCAGAACCACTTGGACGACTCTCCGAAATGACCTGCCGGGCATGTTGGAGCCACCTCTCAGACGTGCCAGAAGCACGTGGCGGACAGTCCGGAATCACCTGTTGGGCATACGCAACCACCTCTGACACGTACCAGAACCACGTGCCGTGCACGCCGGAACCACCTACCGGACACACCGGAATCAACTTTTGGGCATGCCGGAACCACCAGTCAGATGTGCCAGAAACACGTGCCGGAGACGCCGGAAGCACCTGTCGAGCACGTCGCAACCACCTGCTCAACTCGCCTGAACCACCTGCCGGACACGCCAAAATCACCTGCCCGCTACACCAGCACCACTTCGGGGACAAGCCGGAATCACGTGATGTGCATGCCGGCACAGCCTCTCAGACTGAACCTCGTGCCGGACACCACAGAAATACCTGCCGGACAGACCGGAACAACCTGTCGAGCACGCCAGAGCCAACTGTTCGACTCGCTGTAACCACCTGCCGGAGAGGCCAATATTAACTGCTGGCTATGCCAGAAGCACCTGGGGGACGGTCCGGAATCACCTGCCAGCCATGGCGGAACCACCTCTCAGACGTACCAGAACCACCTGCTGGAGAAGCTGGAAACACGTCCTGGACAGTCTGGAACCACCTGCCGACCAAGCCTGAACCACCTGCCGGACATGCCAAAATCACCTGCCGACTATGCCAGAACCACTTGGCGAACACTCCGGAATCACTTGCCAGGCATGCAGGAACCACCTCTCAGACATGCCAGAACCCCGTGCCAATGACCCCGGAAGCACCAGCCGAGCACGCCGGAACCACCTGCTCGACTCGCCAGAACCACCTGCCGATCACGCAAAAATCACCTGCCGGCTACGCCACAACCAGTTGGTGAACACTTTGGAATCACCTGCCAGGCTTGCTGGAACCACCTGCCAGTCATGCCAAAATCACCTGCCAACTACGCCAGAACCGCTTGGCGGACACTGCGGAAACACCTGTCGGGCCGGCTGGAACCACATCTCAGACGTGCCAGAAACGTGTTCATGAGATGCTGGAACCACATCCCGAACAGACGGATACCACCTGCCAGAACCGCCTGAACCACCTGCTGAGCACACCGGAACCACCTGCTCTACTCACCGGTACCACCTCCCTGACACGCCAAAATCACCTGCTGGGAATGCCAGAACCAATTGGCGGACACTCCGGAATCATCTGCCGGACATGCTGGAACTAGCTCTCAGACACACCAGAACCAAGTGCCGGAGACGCCGGAAGCACCTGCCGAGCATGCCGGAGCCACCTGCTCGACTCGTCAGAAACACCTGCCGGACACGCCAAAATCACCTGCCGGGTACGCCAGAACCACCTGGCGGACACTCCGAAACCACCTGCCACGCATGCCGGAACCACATCTCAGACGTGCCGGCAGCACGTGCCGGACACGCCGAAACACCTACCGGACAGACCGGAACCACCTGCCGAGCACGCCGGAACCACCTGCTCGACTCGCCAGAACCACCTTCCGGACACACAAAAATCACCTGCCGGCTACGCCAAAACCAGTTGGGGAACACTTCGGAATCACCTGCCGGGCTTGCTGGAACCACCTGCCGGTCATGCCAAAATCACCTGCCAACTACGCCAGAACCGCTTGGCGGACACTGTGGAAACACCTGTCGGGCCGGCCGGAACTACATCTCAGACGTGCCAGAATCATGTGCATGAGATGCTGGAACCACACCCCGAACAGACGGAAAACACCTGCCAGACCCGTCTGAACAACCTGCCGAGCACGCCGGAGCCACCTGCTCGACTCGCCGGAACCACCTACCTGACATGCCAAAATCACCAGGCGGGTATGCCAGAACCACTTGGGGACACTCCGGAATCATCTGCCGGACATGCCGGAACCAGCTCTCAGACACACCAGAACCACGTGCCGGAGACGCCGGAAGCACCTGCCGAGCATGCCGGAGCCACCTGCTCGACTCGCCAGAAACACCTGCCGGACACGCCAAAATCACCTGCCGGGTAGGCCAGAACCACCTGGCGGACACTCCGAAATCACCTGTCGCGCATGCCGGAACCACCTCTCAGACGGGCCGGAAGCACGTGCCGGACACGCCGGAATCACCTACCGGACAGACCGGAACCACCTGCCGAGCACGCCGGAGCCACCTGTTCGACTCGCTGGAACCACCTGCCGGACAGGCCAATATCAACTGCTGGCTATGCCAGAACCACCTGGGGGACGGTCCGGAATCGCCTGCCAGCCATGGCGGAACCACCTCTCAGACGTCCCAGAACCACCTGCCGGAGAAGCTGGAAACACGTCCTGGACAGTCTGGAACCACCTGCCGGCCAAGCCTGAACCACCTGCCAAGCACAACGGAACAACCTGCCAGACACGCCAAAATCACCTGCGTGTTATGCCAGAACCACTTGGAGGACTCTCTGGGATGACATGCCGGGCATGCCGGAACCACCTCTCAGACGTGCCAGAACCATGTGGCGGACAGTCCGGAATCACCTGTTGGGCATGCGCAACCACCTCTGAGACGTACCAGAACCACATGCCGTGCAGGCTGGAACCACCTACCGGACAGACCGGAATCACCTTTCGGGCATGCCGGAACCACCTGTCAGATGTGCCAGAAACACGTGCCGGAGACGCCGGAAGCACCTGCCAAGCACGTTGGAACCACCTGCTCAACTCTCCTGAACCACCTGCCGGACATGCCAAAATCACCTGCCGACTATGCCAGAACCACTTGGCGAACACTCCGGAATCACTTGCCGGGCATGCAGGAACCACCTCTCAGACATGCCAGAACCCCGTGCCAATGACCCCGGAAGCACCAGCCGAGCACGCCGGAACCACCTGCTCGACTCGCCAGAACCACCTGCCGATCACGCAAAAATCACCTGCCGGCTACGCCACAACCAGTTGGTGAAGACTTTGGAATCACCTGCCAGGCTTGCTGGACCCACCTGCCAGTCATGCCAAAATCACCTGCCAACTACGCCAGAACCGCTTGGCGGACACTGCGGAAACACCTGTCGGGCCGGCTGGAACCACATCTCAGACGTGCCAGAAACGTGTTCATGAGATGCTGGAACCACAAACCGAGGAGACGGATACCACCTGCCAGAACCGCCTGAACCACCTGCTGAGCACGCCGGAACCACCTGCTCGACTCACCGGTACCACCTCCCTGACACGCCAAAATCACCTGCTGGGTATGCCAGAACCACTTGGCGGACACTCCGGAATCATCTGCCGGACATGCCGGAACCAGCTCACAGACACACCAGAACCAAGTGCCGGAGACGCCGGAAGCACCTGCCGAGCATGCCGGAGCCACCTGCTCGACTCGCCAGAACCACCTGCCGGACACGCAAAAATCACCTGCCGGCTACGCCACAACCAGTTGGGGAACACTTCGGAATCACCTGCTGGGCATTTTGGAACCACCTCTCAGACGTGCCAGAAGCACGTGGCGGACAGTCCGGAATCACCTGTTGGGCATACGCAACCACCTCTGACACGTACCAGAACCACGTGCCGTGCACGCCGGAACCACCTACCGGACAGACCGGAATCAACTCTTGGGCATGCCGGAACCACCAGTCAGATGTGCCAGAAACACGTGCCGGAGACGCCGGAAGCACCTGCCGAGCACGCCGGAGCCACCTGTTCGACTCCCCGGAACCACCTGCCGGACAGGCCAATATCAACTGCTGGCTATGCCAGAACCACCTGGGGGATGGTCCGGAATCACCTGCCAGCCATGGCGGAACCACCTCTCAGACGTACCAGAACCACCTGCCGGAGAAGCTGGAAACACGTCCTGGACAGTCTGGAACCACCTGCCGGCCAAGCCTGAACCATCTGCCAAGCACAACGGAACAACCTTCCAAACACGCCAAAATCACCTGCGTGTTATGCCAGAACCACTTGGAGGACACTCTGTGATGACCTGCCGGGCATGCCGGAACCACCTCTCAGACGTGCCAGAACCATGTGGCGGACAGTCCGGAATCACCTGTTGGGCATGCGCAACCACCTCTGAGACGTACCAGAACCACATGCCGTGCAGGCTGGAACCACCTACCGGACAGACCGGAATCACCTTTCGGGCATGCCGGAACCACCTGTCAGATGTGCCAGAAACACGTGCCGGAGACGCCGGAAGCACCTGCCAAGCACGTTGGAACCACCTGCTCGACTCGCCAGAACCACCTGCCGGACACGCAAAAATCACCTGCCGGCTACGCCACAACCAGTTGGGGAACACTTCGGAATCACCTGCCGGGCTTGCTGGAACCACCTGCCGGTCATGCCAAAATCACCTGCCAACTACGCCAGAACCACTTGGCGGACACTGTGGAAACACCTGTCGGGCCGGCCGGAACTACATCTCAGACGTGCCAGAATCATGTGCATGAGATGCTGGAACCACACCCCGAACAGACGGAAAACACCTGCCAGACCCGTCTGAACAACCTGCCGAGCACGCCGGAGCCACCTGCTCGACTCGCCGGAACCACCCACCTGACATGCCCAAATCACCAGCCGGGTATGCCAGAACCACTTGGCGGACACTCCGGAATCATCTGCCGGACATGCCGGAACCAGCTCTCAGACACACCAGAACCACGTGCCGGAGACGCCGGAAGCACCTGCCGAGCATGCCGGAGCCACCTGGTGGACTCGCCAGAAACACCTGCCGGACACGCCAAAATCACCTGCCGACTATGCCAGAACCACTTGGCGAACACTCCGGAATCACTTGCCGGGCATGCAGGAACCACCTCTCAGACATGCCAGAACCCCGTGCCAATGACCCCGGAAGCACCAGCCGAGCACGCCGGAACCACCTGCTCGACTCGCCAGAACCACCTGCCGATCACGCAAAAATCACCTGCCGGCTATGCCACAACCAGTTGGTGAACACTTTGGAATCACCTGCCAGGCTTGCTGGAACCACCTGCCAGTCATGCCAAAATCACCTGCCAACTACGCCAGAACCGCTTGGCGGACACTGCGGAAACACCTGTCGGGCCGGCCGGAACCACATCTCAGACGTGCCAGAAACGTGTTCATGAGATGCTGGAACCACACCCCAAACAGACGGATACCACCTGCCAGAACCGCCTGAACCACCTGCTGAGCACGCCGGAACCACCTGCTCGACTCACCAGTACCACCTCCCTGACACGCCAAAATCACATGCTGGGTATGCCAGAACCACTTGGCGGACACTCCGGAATCATCTGCCGGACATGCCGGAACCAGCTCTCAGACACACCAGAACCAAGTGCCGGAGACGCCGGAAGCACCTGCCGAGCATGCCGGAGCCACCTGCTCGACTCGCCAGAAACACCTGCCGGACACGCCAAAATCACCTGCCGGGTATGCCAGAACCACCTGGCGGACACTACGGAATCATCTGCCGCGCATGCCGGAACCACCTCTCAGACGTGCCGGAAGCACGTGCCAGACACGCCAGAAACACCTACCGGACAGACCGGAACCATCTGCCTAGAACGCCGGAGCCACCTGTTCGACTCGCTGGAACCACCTGCCGGACAGGCCAATATCAACTGATGGGTATGCCAGAAACACCTGGGGGACAGTCCGGGATCACATGCCAGCCATGGCGGAACCACATCTCAGACATACCAGAACCACCTGCCGGAGAAGCTGGAAACACGTCCTGGACAGACTGGAACCACGTGACGGCCATGCCTGAACCACCTGCCGAGCACGGCGGAACCACCTGCCGGACACGCCAAAATCACCTGCGGGCTACGCCAGAACCACTTGGACGACTCTCCGAAATGACCTGCCGGGCATGTTGGAACCACCTCTCACACGTGCCAGAAGCACATGGCGGACAGTCCGGAATCACCTGTTGGGCATACGCAACCACCTCTGACACGTACCGGAACCACGTGCCGTGCACGCCGGAACCACCTACCGCACAGACCGGAATCAACTTTTGGGCATGCCGGAACCACCAGTCAGATGTGCCAGAAACACGTGTCGGAGACGCCGGAAGCACCTGCCGAGAACGTCGCAACCACCTGCTCAACTCGCCTGAACCACCTGCCGGACACGCCAAAATCACCTGCCCGCTACACCAGCACCACTTCGGGGACAAGCCGGAATCACGTGAGGGGCATGCCGGCTCAGCCTCTCAGACTGAAAATCGTGCCGGACACCACAGAACCACCTGCCGGACAGACCGGAACCACCTGCCGGACACGCCGGAACCACCGGCTCGACCCGCCGGAACGACCGCTGGACATGCAAAATCACCTGCCGGCTACGCCGGAAACACTTGGCGAGCACTCTGCAATCACCTGCCGGGCATGCCGGAACCACCTCTCAGATATGCCAGAACCACGTGCCAATGACCCCGGAAGCACCTGCCAAGCACACCGGAACCGCCTGCTCTACTCGCCAGAACCACCTGCCGGACACGCAGAAATCACCTGCCGGCTACGTCACAACCAGTTGGGGAACACTTCGGAACCACCTGCCGGGCTTGCTGGAACCACCTGCCGGTCATGCCAAAATCACCTGCCAACTACGCCAGAACCGCTTGGCGGACACTGCGGAAACACCTGTCGGGCCGGCTGGAACCACATCTCAGACGTGCCAGAAAAGTGTTCATCAGATGTTGGAACCACATCCCGAACAGAGGGATACCACCTGCCAGAACCGCCTGAACCACCTGCTGAGCACACCGGAACCACCTGCTCGACTCACCGGTACCACCTCCCTGACACGCCAAAATCACCTGCTGGGTATGCCAGAACCACTTGGCGGACACTCCGGAATCATCTGCCGGACATGCTGGAACCAGCTCTCAGACACACCACAACCAAGTGCCGGAGACGCCGGAAGCACCTGCCGAGCATGCCGGAGCCACCTGCTCGACTCGCCAGAAACACCTGCCGGACACGCCAAAATCACCTGCCGGGTACGCCAGAACCACCTGGCGGACACTCCGAAACCACCTGCCGCGCATGCCGGAACCACCTCTCAGACGTGCCGGCAGCACGTGCCGGACACGCCGAAACACCTACCGGACAGACCGGAACCACCTGCCGTGCACGCCGGAACCACATGCTCGACTCGCCAGAACCACCTTCCGGACACACAAAAATCACCTGCCGGCTATGCCACAACCAGTTGGGGAACACTTCGGAATCACCTGCCGGGCTTGCTGGAACCACCTGCCGGTCATGCCAAAATCACCTGCCAACTACGCCAGAACCACTTGGCGGACACTGTGGAAACACCTGTCGGGCCGGCCGGAACTACATCTCAGACGTGCCAGAATCATGTGCATGAGATGCTGGAACCACACCCCGAACAGACGGAAAACACCTGCCAGACCCGTCTGAACAACCTGCCGAGCACGCCGGAGCCACCTGCTCGACTCGCCGGAACCACCCACCTGACATGCCCAAATCACCAGCCGGGTATGCCAGAACCACTTGGCGGACACTCCGGAATCATCTGCCGGACATGCCGGAACCAGCTCTCAGACACACCAGAACCACGTGCCGGAGACGCCGGAAGCACCTGCCGAGCATGCCGGAGCCACCTGCTCGACTCGCCAGAAACACCTGCCGGACACGCCAAAATCACCTGCCGGGTACGCCAGAACCACCTGGCGGACACTCCGAAATCACCTGTCGCGCATGCCGGAACCACCTCTCAGACGGGCCGGAAGCACGTGCCGGACACGCCGGAATCACCTACCGGACAGACCGGAACCACCTGCTGAGCACGCCGGAGCCACGTGTTCGACTCGCTGGAACCACCTGCCGGACAGGCCAATATCAACTGCTGGCTATGCCAGAACCACCTGGGGGACGGTCCGGAATCGCCTGCCAGCCATGGCGGAACCACCTCTCAGACGTACCAGAACCACCTGCCGGAGAAGCTGGAAACACGTCCTGGACAGTCTGGAACCACCTGCCGGCCAAGCCTGAACCACCTGCCAAGCACAACGGAGCAACCTGCCAGACACGCCAAAATCACCTGCGTGTTATGCCAGAACCACTTGGAGGACTCTCTGGGATGACCTGCCGGGCATGCCGGAACCACCTCTCAGACGTGCCAGAACCATGTGGCGGACAGTCCGGAATCACCTGTTGGGCATGCGCAACCACCTCTGAGACGTACCAGAACCACATGCCGTGCAGGCTGGAACCACCTACCGGACAGACCGGAATCACCTTTCGGGCATGCCGGAACCACCTGTCAGATGTGCCAGAAACACATGCCGGAGACGCCGGAAGCACCTGCCAAGCACGTTGGAACCACCTGCTCAACTCGCCTGAACCACCTGCCGGACATGCCAAAATCACCTGCCGACTATGCCAGAACCACTTGGCGAACACTCCGGAATCACTTGCCGGGCATGCAGGAACCACCTCTCAGACATGCCAGAACCCCGTGCCAATGACCCCGGAAGCACCAGCCGAGCACGCCGGAACCACCTGCTCGACTCGCCAGAACCACCTGCCGATCACGCAAAAATCACCTGCCGGCTACGCCACAACCAGTTGGTGAAGACTTTGGAATCACCTGCCAGGCTTGCTGGACCCACCTGCCAGTCATGCCAAAATCACCTGCCAACTACGCCAGAACCGCTTGGCGGACACTGCGGAAACACCTGTCGGGCCGGCTGGAACCACATCTCAGACGTGCCAGAAACGTGTTCATGAGATGCTGGAACCACAAACCGAGGAGACGGATACCACCTGCCAGAACCGCCTGAACCACCTGCTGAGCACGCCGGAACCACCTGCTCGACTCACCGGTACCACCTCCCTGACACGCCAAAATCACCTGCTGGGTATGCCAGAACCACTTGGCGGACACTCCGGAATCATCTGCCGGACATGCCGGAACCAGCTCTCAGACACACCAGAACCAAGTGCCGGAGACGCCGGAAGCACCTGCCGAGCATGCCGGAGCCACCTGCTCGACTCGCCAGAACCACCTGCCGGACACGCAAAAATCACCTGCCGGCTACGCCACAACCAGTTGGGGAACACTTCGGAATCACCTGCTGGGAATTTTGGAACCACCTCTCAGACGTGCCAGAAGCACGTGGCGGACAGTCCGGAATCACCTGTTGGGCATACGCAACCACCTCTGACACGTACCAGAACCACGTGCCGTGCACGCCGGAACCACCTACCGGACAGACCGGAATCAACTTTTGGGCATGCCTGAACCACCAGTCAGATGTGCCAGAAACACGTGCCGGAGACGCCGGAAGCACCTGCCGAGCACGTCGCAACCACCTGCTCAACTCGCCTGAACCACCTGCCGGACACGCCAAAATCACCTGCCCGCTACACCAGCACCACTTCGGGGACAAGCCGGAATCACGTGAGGGGCATGCTGGCACAGACTCTCTGACTGAACGTCGTGCCGGACACCACAGAACCACCTGCCGGACAGACCGGAACCACCTGCCGGACACGCCGGAACCACCGGCTCTACCCGCCGGAACGACCGCTGGACATGCAAAATCACCTGCCGGCTACGCCGGAAACACTTGGCGAACACTCCGGAATCACCTGCCGGGCATGCCGGAACCACGTCTCAGATATGCCAGAACCACGTGCCAATGACCCCGGAAGCACCTGCCGAGCACGCCGGAGCCACCTGCTCGACTCGGCGGAAACACCTGCCGGACACGCCAAAATCACCTGCCGGGTACCCCAGAACCACCTGGCCGACACTCCGAAATCACCTGTCGCGCATGCCGGAACCACCTCTCAGACGTGCCGGAAGCACGTGCCGGACACGCCGGAATCACCTACCGGACAGACCGGAACCGCCTGCCGAGCATGCCGGAGCCACCTGTTCGACTCGCTGGAACCACCTGCCGGACAGGCCAATATCAACTGCTGGGTATGCCAGAACCACCTGGCGGACACTACGGAATAACCTGCCGCGCATGCCGGAACCACCTCTCAGACGTACCAGAACCACCTGCCGGAGAAGCTCGAAACACGTCCTGGACAGTCTGGAACCACCTGCCGGCCAAGCCCGAACCACCTTCCAAGCACAACGGAACAACCTGCCAGACACGCCAAAATCACCTGCGTGTTATGCCAGAACCACTTGGAGGACTCTCTGGGATGACATGCCGGGCATGCCGGAACCACCTCTCAGACGTGCCAGAACCATGTGGCGGACAGTCCGGAATCACCTGTTGGGCATGCGCAACCACCTCTGAGACGTACCAGAACCACATGCCGTGCAGGCTGGAACCACCTACCGGACAGACCGGAATCACCTTTCGGGCATGCCGGAACCACCTGTCAGATGTGCCAGAAACACGTGCCGGAGACGCCGGAAGCACCTGCCAAGCACGTTGGAACCACCTGCTCAACTCGCCTGAACCACCTGCCGGACATGCCAAAATCACCTGCCGACTATGCCAGAACCACTTGGCGAACACTCCGGAATCACTTGCCGGGCATGCAGGAACCACCTCTCAGACATGCCAGAACCCCGTGCCAATGACCCCGGAAGCACCAGCCGAGCACGCCGGAACCACCTGCTCGACTCGCCAGAACCACCTGCCGATCACGCAAAAATCACCTGCCGGCTAAGCCACAACCAGTTGGTGAACACTTTGGAATCACCTGCCAGGCTTGCTGGAACCACCTGCCAGTCATGCCAAAATCACCTGCCAACTACGCCAGGACCGCTTGGCGGACACTGCGGAAACACCTGTCGGGCCGGCTGGAACCACATCTCAGACGTGCCAGAAACGTGTTCATGAGATGCTGGAACCACACCCCGAACAGACGGATACCACCTGCCAGAACCGCCTGAACCACCTGCTGAGCACGCCGGAACCACCTGCTCGACTCGCCGGTACCACCTCCCTGACACGCCAAAATCACCTGCTGGGTATGCCAGAACCACTTGGCGGACACTCCGGAATCATCTGCCGGACATGCCGGAACCAGCTCTCAGACACACCAGAACCAAGTGCCGGAGACGCCGGAAGCACCTGCCGAGCATGCCGGAGCCACCTGCTCGACTCGCCAGAAACACCTGCCGGACACGCCAAAATCACCTGCCGGGTATGCCAGAACCACCTGGCGGACACTACGGAATCACCTGCCGCGCATGCCGGAAACACCTCTCAGGCGTGCCGGAAGCACGTGCCAGACACGCCGGAAACACCTACCGGACAGACCGGAACCACCTGCTAAGACGCCGGAGCCACCTGTTCGACTCGCTGGAACCACCTGCCGGACAGGCCAATATCAACTGCTGGCTATGCCAGAACCACCTGGGGGACAGTCCGGGATCACCTGCCAGCCATGGCGGAACCACCTCTCAGACGTACCAGAACCACCTGCCGGAGAAGCTGGAAACACGTCCTGGACAGACTGGAACCACGTGACGGCCATGCCTGAACCACCTGCCGAGAACGGCGGAACCACCTGCCGGAAACGCCAAAATCTCCTGCGGGCTACGCCAGAACCACTTGGACGACTCTCCGAAATGACCTGCCGGGCATGTTGGAACCACCTCTCACACGTGCCAGAAGCACGTGGCGGACAGTCCGGAATCACCTGTTGGGCATACGCAACCACCTCTGACACGTACCAGAACCACGTGCCGTGCACGCCGGAGCCACCTACCGGACAGACCGGAATCAACTTTTGGGCATGCCGGAACCACCAGTCAGATGTGCCAGAAACACGTGCCGGAGACGCCGGAAGCACCTGCCGAGCACGTCGCAACCACCTGCTCAACTCGCCTGAACCACCTGCCGGACACGCCAAAATCACCTGCCCGCTACACCAGCACCACTTCGGGGACAAGCCGGAATCACGTGAGTGGCATGCCGGCACAGCCTCTCAGACTGAACCTCGTGCCGGACACCACAGAACCACCTGCCGGACAGACCGGAACCACCTGCCGGACACGCCGGAACCACCGGCTCGACCCGCCGGAACGACCGCTGGACCTGCAAAATCACCTGCCGGCTACGCCGGAAACACTTGGCGAACACTCCGGAATCACCTGCCGGGCATGCCGGAACCACCTCTCAGATATGCCAGAACCACGTGCCAATGACCCCGGAAGCACCTGCCGAGCACACCGGAACCACCTGCTCGACTCGCCAGAACCACCTGCAGGACACGCAGAAATCACCTGCCGGCTACGCCACAAGCAGTTGAGGAGCACTTCGGAATCACATGGCGGGCTTGATGGAACCACCTGCCGGTCATGCCAAAATCACCTGCCAACTACGCCAGTACCACTTGGCGGACACTGTGGAAACACCTGTCGGGCCGGCCGGAACCACATCTCAGACGTGCCAGAATCATGTGCATGAGATGCTGGAACCACACCCCGAACAGACGGAAAACACCTGCCAGACCCGTCTGAACAACCTGCCGAGCACGCCGGAGCCACCTGCTCGACTCGCCGGAACCACCTACCTGACATGCCCAAATCACCAGCCGGGTATGCCAGAACCACTTGGCGGACACTCCGGAATCATCTTCCGGACATGCCGGAACCAGCTCTCAGACACACCAGAACCACGTGCCGGAGACGCCGGAAGCACCTGCCGAGCATGCCGGAGCCACCTGCTCGACTCGCCAGAAACACCTGCCGGACACGCCAAAATCACCTGCCGGGTACGCCAGAACCACCTGGCCGACACTCCGAAATCACCTGTTGCGCATGCCGGAACCACCTCTCAGACGTGCCGGAAGCACGTGCCGGACACGCCGGAATCACCTACCGGACAGACCGGAACCACCTGCCGAGCACGCCGGAGCCACCTGTTCGACTCGCTGGAACCACCTGTCGGACAGGCCAATATCAACTGCTGGCTATGCCAGAACCACCTCGGGGACGGTCCGGAATCGCCTGCCAGCCATGGCGGAACCACCTCTCAGACGTACCAGAACCACCTGCCGGAGAAGCTGGAAACACGTCCTGGACAGTCTGGAACCACCTGCCGGCCAAGCCTGAACCACCTGCCAAGCACAACGGAACAACCTTCCAGACACGCCAAAATCACCTGCGTGTTATGCCAGAACCACTTGGAGGACACTCTGGGATGACCTGCCGGGCATGCCGGAACCACCTCTCAGACGTGCCAGAACCACGTGGCGGACAGTCCTGAATCACCTGTTGGGCATGCGCAACCACCTCTGAGACGTACCAGAACCACATGCCGTGCAGGCTGGAACCACCTACCGGACAGACCGGAATCACCTTTCGGGCATGCCGGAACCACCTGTCAGATGTGCCAGAAACACGTGCCGGAGACGCCGGAAGCACCTGCCAAGCACGTTGGAACCACCTGCTGAACTCGCCTGAACCACCTGCCGGACATGCCAAAATCACCTGCCAACTATGCCAGAACCACTTGGCGAACACTCCGGAATCACTTGCCGGGCATGCAGGAACCACCTCTCAGACATGCCAGAACCCCGTGCCAATGACCCCGGAAGCACCAGCCGAGCACGCCGGAACCACCTGCTCGACTCGCCAGAACCACCTGCCGATCATGCAAAAATCACCTGCCGGCTACGCCACAACCAGTTGGGGAACACTTCGGAATCACCTGCCGGGCTTGCTGGAACCACCTGCCGGAAATGCCAAAATCACCTGCCAACTACGCCAGTACCAATTGGCGGACACTGTGGAAACACCTGTCGGGCCGGCCGGAACCACATCTCAGACGTGCCAGAACCATGTGCATGAGATGCTGGAACCACACCCCGAACAGACGGAAAACACCTGCCAGACCCGTCTGAACAACCTGCCGAGCACGCCGGAGCCACCTGCTCGACTCGCCGGAACCACCTACCTGACATGCCCAAATCACCAGCCGGGTATGCCAGAACCACTTGGCGGACACTCCGGAATCATCTGCGGGACGTGCCGGAACCAGCTCTCAGACACACCAGAACCACCTGGCGGACACTCCGAAACCACCTGCCGCGCATGCCGGAACCACATCTCAGACGTGCCGGAAGCACGTGCCGGACACGCCGGAAACACCTACGGACAGACCGGAACCACCTGCCAAGAACGCCGGAGCCACCTGTTCGACTCGCTGGAACCACCTGCCGGACAGGCCAATATCAACTGCTGGCTATGCCAGAACCACCTGGCGGACAGTCCGGGATCACCTGCCAGCCATGGCAGAACCACCTCTCAGACCTACCGGAACCACCTGCCGGAGAAGCTGGAAACACGTCCTGGACAGACTGGAACCACGTGACGACCATGCCTGAACCACCTGCCGAGCACGGCGGAACCACCTGCCGGACACGCCAAAATCACCTGCGGGCTACGCCAGAACCACTTGGAAGACTCTCCGAAATGACCTGCCGGGCATGTTGGAACCACCTCTCACACGTGCCAGAAGCACGTGGCGGACAGTCCGGAATCACCTGTTGGGCATACGCAACCACCTCTGACACGTACCAGAACCACATGCCGAGCACGCCGGAACCACCTACCGGACAGACCGGAATCAACTTTTGGGCATGCCGGAACCACCAGTCAGATGTGCCAGAAACACGTGCCGGAGACGCCGGAAGCACCTGCCGAGCACGTCGCAACCACCTGCTCAACTCGCCTGATCCACCTGCCGGACACGCCAAAATCACCTGCCCGCTACACCAGCACCACTTCGGGGACAAGCCGGAATCACGTGAGGGGCATGCCGGCACAGCCTCTCAGACTGAACCTCGTGCCGGACACCACAGAAATACCTGCCGGACAGACCGGAACAACCTGTCGAGCACGCCAGAGCCAACTGTTCGACTCGCTGTAACCACCTGCCGGAGAGGCCAATATTAACTGCTGGCTATGCCAGAAGCACCTGGGGGACGGTCCGGAATCACCTGCCAGCCATGGCGGAACCACCCCTCAGACGTACCACAACCACCTGCCGGAGAAGCTGGAAACACGTCCTGGACAGTCTGGAACCACCTGCCGACCAAGCCTGAACCACCTGCCGGACATGCCAAAATCACCTGCCGGCTACGCCGGAAACACTTGGCGAACACTCTGCAATCACCTGCCGGGCATGCCGGAACCACCTCTCAGATATGCCAGAACCACGTGCCAATGACCCCGGAAGCACCTGCCGAGCACGCCGGAACCGCCTGCTCTACTCGCCAGAACCACCTGCCGGACACGCAGAAATCACCTGCCGGCTACGTCACAACCAGTTGGGGAACACTTCGGAACCACCTGCCGGGCTTGCTGGAACCACCTGCCGGTCATGCCAAAATCACCTGCCAACTACGCCAGAACCGCTTGGCGGACACTGCGGAAACACCTGTCGGGCCGGCCGGAACTACATCTCAGACGTGCCAGAATCGTGTGCATGAGATGCTGGAACCACATCCCGAACAGACGGATACCACCTGCCAGAACCGCCTGAACCACCTGCCGAGCACACCGGAACCACCTGCTCGACTCACCGGTACCACCTCCCTGACACGCCAAAATCACCAGCCGGGTATGCCAGAACCACTTGGCGGACACTCCGGAATCATCTGCCGGACATGCCGGAACCAGCTCTCAGACACACCAGAACCACGTGCCGGAGACGCCGGAAGCACCTGCCGAGCATGCCGGAGCCACCTGCTCGACTCGCCAGAAACACCTGCCGGACACGCCAAAATCACCTGCCGGGTACGCCAGAACCACCTGGCGGACACTCCGAAATCACCTGTCGCGCATGCCGGAACCACCTCTCAGACGGGCCGGAAGCACGTGCCGGACACGCCGGAATCACCTACCGGACAGACCGGAACCACCTGCCGAGCACGCCGGAGCCACCTGTTCGACTCGCTGGAACCACCTGCCGGACAGGCCAATATCAACTGCTGGCTATGCCAGAACCACCTGGGGGACGGTCCGGAATCGCCTGCCAGCCATGGCGGAACCACCTCTCAGACGTACCAGAACCACCTGCCGGAGAAGCTGGAAACACGTCCTGGACAGTCTGGAACCACCTGCCGGCCAAGCCTGAACCACCTGCCAAGCACAACGGAACAACCTGCCAGACACGCCAAAATCACCTGCGTGTTATGCCAGAACCACTTGGAGGACACTCTGGGATGACCTGCCGGGCATGCCGGAACCACCTCTCAGACGTGCCAGAACCATGTGGCGGACAGTCCAGAATCACCTGTTGGGCATGCGCAACCACCTCTGAGACGTACCACAACCACATGCCGTGCAGGCTGGAACCACCTACCGGACAGACCGGAATCACCTTTCGGGCATGCCGGAACCACCTGTCAGATGTGCCAGAAACACATGCCAGAGACGCCGGAAGCACCTGCCAAGCACGTTGGAACCACCTGCTCAACTCGCCTGAACCACCTGCCGGACATGCCAAAATCACCTGCCGACTATGCCAGAACCACTTGGCGAACACTCCGGAATCACTTGCCGGGCATGCAGGAACCACCTCTCAGACATGCCAGAACCCCGTGCCAATGACCCCGGAAGCACCAGCCGAGTACGCCGGAACCACCTGCTCGACTCGCCAGAACCACCTGCCGATCACGCAAAAATCACCTGCCGGCTACGCCACAACCAGTTGGTGAAGACTTTGGAATCACCTGCCAGGCTTGCTGGACCCACCTGCCAGTCATGCCAAAATCACCTGCCAACTACGCCAGAACCGCTTGGCGGACACTGCGGAAACACCTGTCGGGCCGGCTGGAACCACATCTCAGACGTGCCAGAAACGTGTTCATGAGATGCTGGAACCACAAACCGAGGAGACGGATACCACCTGCCAGAACCGCCTGAACCACCTGCTGAGCACGCCGGAACCACCTGCTCGACTCACCGGTACCACCTCCCTGACACGCCAAAATCACCTGCTGGGTATGCCAGAACCACTTGGCGGACACTCCGGAATCATCTGCCGGACATGCCGGAACCAGCTCTCAGACACACCAGAACCAGGTGCCGGAGACGCCGGAAGCACCTGCCGAGCATGCCGGAGCCACCTGCTCGACTCGCCAGAACCACCTGCCGGACACGCAAAAATCACCTGCCGGCTACGCCACAACCAGTTGGGGAACACTTCGGAATCACCTGCTGGGCATTTTGGAACCACCTCTCAGACGTGCCAGAAGCACGTGGCGGACAGTCCGGAATCACCTGTTGGGCATACGCAACCACCTCTGACACGTACCAGAACCACGTGCCGTGCACGCCGGAACCACCTACCGGACAGACCGGAATCAACTTTTGGGCATGCCTGAACCACCAGTCAGATGTGCCAGAAACACGTGCCGGAGATGCCGGAAGCACCTGCCGAGCACGTCGCAACCACCTGCTCAACTCGCCTGAACCACCTGCCGGACACGCCAAAATCACCTGCCCGCTACACCAGCACCACTTCGGGGACAAGCCGGAATCACGTGAGGGGCATGCCGGCACAGCCTCTCTGACTGAACGTCGTGCCGGACACCACAGAACCACCTGCCGGACAGACCGGAACCACCTGCTGGACACGCCGGAACCACCGGCTCGACCCGCCGGAACGACCGCTGGACATGCAAAATCACCTGCCGGCTACGCCGGAAACACTTGGCGAACACTCCGGAATCACCTGCCGGGCATGCCGGAACCACCTCTCAGATATGCCAGAACCACGTGCCAATGACCCCGGAAGCACCTGCCGAGCACGCCGGAGCCACCTGCTCGACTCGGCGGAAACACCTGCCGGACACGCCAAAATCACCTGCCGGGTACCCCAGAACCACCTGGCCGACACTCCGAAATCACCTGTCGCGCATGACGGAACCACCTCTCTGACGTGCCGGAAGCACGTGCCGGACACGCCGGAATCACCTACCGGACAGACCGGAACCACCTGCCGAGCACGCCGGAGCCACCTGTTCGACTCCCCGGAACCACCTGCCGGACAGGCCAATATCAACTGCTGGCTATGCCAGAACCACCTGGGGGATGGTCCGGAATCACCTGCCAGCCATGGCGGAACCACCTCTCAGACGTACCAGAACCACCTGCCGGAGAAGCTGGAAACACGTCCTGGACAGTCTGGAACCACCTGCCGGCCAAGCCTGAACCATCTGCCAAGCACAACGGAACAACCTTCCAGACACGCCAAAATCACCTGCGTGTTATGCCAGAACCACTTGGAGGACACTCTGGGATGACCTGCCGGGCATGCCGGAACCACCTCTCAGACGTGCCAGAACCATGTGGCGGACAGTCCGGAATCACCTGTTGGGCATGCGCAACCACCTCTGAGACGTACCAGAACCACATGCCGTGCAGGCTGGAACCACCTACCGGACAGACCGGAATCACCTTTCGGGCATGCCGGAACCACCAGTCAGATGTGCCAGAAACACGTGTCGGAGACGCCGGAAGCACCTGCCGAGCACGTCGCAACCACCTGCTCAACTCGCCTGAACCACCTGCCGGACACGCCAAAATCACCTGCCCGCTACACCAGCACCACTTCGGGGACAAGCCGGAATCACGTGAGGGGCATGCCGGCACAGCCTCTCAGACTGAAAATCGTGCCGGACACCACAGAACCACCTGCCGGACAGACCGGAACCACCTGCCGGACACGCCGGAACCACCGGCTCGACCCGCCGGAACGACCGCTGGACATGCAAAATCACCTGCCGGCTACGCCGGAAACACTTGGCGAACACTCTGCAATCACCTGCCGGGCATGCCGGAACCACCTCTCAGATATGCCAGAACCACGTGCCAATGACCCCGGAAGCACCTGCCGAGCACGCCGGAACCGCCTGCTCTACTCGCCAGAACCACCTGCCGGACACGCAGAAATCACCTGCCGGCTACGTCACAACCAGTTGGGGAACACTTCGGAACCACCTGCCGGGCTTGCTGGAACCACCTGCCGGTCATGCCAAAATCACCTGCCAACTACGCCAGAACCGCTTGGCGGACACTGCGGAAACACCTGTCGGGCCGGCCGGAACTACATCTCAGACGTGCCAGAATCGTGTGCATGAGATGTTGGAACCACATCCCGAACAGACGGATACCACCTGCCAGAACCGCCTGAACCACCTGCCGAGCACACCGGAACCACCTGCTCGACTCACCGGTACCACCTCCCTGACACGCCAAAATCACCTGCCGGGTATGCCAGAACCACTTGGCGGACACTCCGGAATCATCTGCCGGACATGCCGGAACCAGCTCTCAGACACACCAGAACCACGTGCCGGAGACGCCGGAAGCACCTGCCGAGCATGCCGGAGCCACCTGCTCGACTCGCCAGAAACACCTGCCGGACACGCCAAAATCACCTGCCGGGTACGCCAGAACCACCTGGCGGACACTCCGAAATCACCTGTCGCGCATGCCGGAACCACCTCTCAGACGGGCCGGAAGCACGTGCCGGACACGCCGGAATCACCTACCGGACAGACCGGAACCACCTGCCGAGCACGCCGGAGCCACCTGTTCGACTCGCTGGAACCACCTGCCGGACAGGCCAATATCAACTGCTGGCTATGCCAGAACCACCTGGGGGACGGTCCGGAATCGCCTGCCAGCCATGGCGGAACCACCTCTCAGACGTACCAGAACCACCTGCCGGAGAAGCTGGAAACACGTCCTGGACAGTCTGGAACCACCTGCCGGCCAAGCCTGAACCACCTGCCAAGCACAACGGAACAACCTGCCAGACACGCCAAAATCACCTGCGTGTTATGCCAGAACCACTTGGAGGACACTCTGGGATGACCTGCCGGGCATGCCGGAACCACCTCTCAGACGTGCCAGAACCATGTGGCGGACAGTCCGGAATCACCTGTTGGGCATGCGCAACCACCTCTGAGACGTACCACAACCACATGCCGTGCAGGCTGGAACCACCTACCGGACAGACCGGAATCACCTTTCGGGCATGCCGGAACCACCTGTCAGATGTGCCAGAAACACATGCCAGAGACGCCGGAAGCACCTGCCAAGCACGTTGGAACCACCTGCTCAACTCGCCTGAACCACCTGCCGGACATGCCAAAATCACCTGCCGACTATGCCAGAACCACTTGGCGAACACTCCGGAATCACTTGCCGGGCATGCAGGAACCACCTCTCAGACATGCCAGAACCCCGTGCCAATGACCCCGGAAGCACCAGCCGAGCACGCCGGAACCACCTGCTCGACTCGCCAGAACCACCTGCCGATCACGCAAAAATCACCTGCCGGCTACGCCACAACCAGTTGGTGAAGACTTTGGAATCACCTGCCAGGCTTGCTGGACCCACCTGCCAGTCATGCCAAAATCACCTGCCAACTACGCCAGAACCGCTTGGCGGACACTGCGGAAACACCTGTCGGGCCGGCTGGAACCACATCTCAGACGTGCCAGAAACGTGTTCATGAGATGCTGGAACCACAAACCGAGGAGACGGATACCACCTGCCAGAACCGCCTGAACCACCTGCTGAGCACGCCGGAACCACCTGCTCGACTCACCGGTACCACCTCCCTGACACGCCAAAATCACCTGCTGGGTATGCCAGAACCACTTGGCGGACACTCCGGAATCATCTGCCGGACATGCCGGAACCAGCTCTCAGACACACCAGAACCAAGTGCCGGAGACGCCGGAAGCACCTGCCGAGCATGCCGGAGCCACCTGCTCGACTCGCCAGAACCACCTGCCGGACACGCAAAAATCACCTGCCGGCTACGCCACAACCAGTTGGGGAACACTTCGGAATCACCTGCTGGGCATTTTGGAACCACCTCTCAGACGTGCCAGAAGCACGTGGCGGACAGTCCGGAATCACCTGTTGGGCATACGCAACCACCTCTGACACGTACCAGAACCACGTGCCGTGCACGCCGGAACCACCTACCGGACAGACCGGAATCAACTTTTGGGCATGCCTGAACCACCAGTCAGATGTGCCAGAAACACGTGCCGGAGACGCCGGAAGCACCTGCCGAGCACGTCGCAACCACCTGCTCAACTCGCCTGAACCACCTGCCGGACACGCCAAAATCACCTGCCCGCTACACCAGCACCACTTCGGGGACAAGCCGGAATCACGTGAGGGGCATGCCGGCACAGACTCTCTGACTGAACGTCGTGCCGGACACCACAGAACCACCTGCCGGACAGACCGGAACCACCTGCCGGACACGCCGGAACCACCGGCTCGACCCGCCGGAACGACCGCTGGACATGCAAAATCACCTGCCGGCTACGCCGGAAACACTTGGCGAACACTCCGGAATCACCTGCCGGGCATGCCGGAACCACCTCTCAGATATGCCAGAACCACGTGCCAATGACCCCGGAAGCACCTGCCGAGCACGCCGGAGCCACCTGCTCGACTCGGCGGAAACACCTGCCGGACACGCCAAAATCACCTGCCGGGTACCCCAGAACCACCTGGCCGACACTCCGAAATCACCTGTCGCGCATGACGGAACCACCTCTCAGACGTGCCGGAAGCACGTGCCGGACACGCCGGAATCACCTACCGGACAGACCGGAACCACCTGCTGAGCACGCCGGAGCCACCTGTTCGACTCCCCGGAACCACCTGCCGGACAGGACAATATCAACTGCTGGCTATGCCAGAACCACCTGGGGGATGGTCCGGAATCACCTGCCAGCCATGGCGGAACCACCTCTCAGACGTACCATAACCACCTGCCGGAGAAGCTGGAAACACGTCCTGGACAGTCTGGAACCACCTGCCGGCCAAGCCTGAACCATCTGCCAAGCACAACGGAGCAACCTTCCAGACACGCCAAAATCACCTGCGTGTTATGCCAGAACCACTTGGAGGACACTCTGGGATGACCTGCCGGGCATGCCGGAACCACCTCTCAGACGTGCCAGAACCATGTGGCGGACAGTCCGGAATCACCTGTTGGGCATGCGCAACCACCTCTGAGACGTACCAGAACCACATGCCGTGCAGGCTGGAACCACCTACCGGACAGACCGGAATCACCTTTCGGGCATGCCGGAACCACCTGTCAGATGTGCCAGAAACACGTGGCGGAGACGCCGGAAGCACCTGCCAAGCACGTTGGAACCACCTGCTCAACTCGCCTGAACCACCTGCCGGACATGCCAAAATCACCTGCCGACTATGCCAGAACCACTTGGCGAACACTCCGGAATCACTTGCCGGGCATGCAGGAACCACCTCTCAGACATGCCAGAACCCCGTGCCAATGACCCCGGAAGCACCAGCCGAGCACGCCGGAAGCACCTGCTCGACTCGCCAGAACCACCTGCCGATCACGCAAAAATCACCTGCCGGCTACGCCACAACCAGTTGGTGAACACTTTGGAATCACCTGCCAGGCTTGCTGGAACCACCTGCCAGTCATGCCAAAATCACCTGCCAACTACGCCAGAACCGCTTGGCAGACACTGCGGAAACACCTGTCAGGCCGGCTGGAACCACATCTCAGACGTGCCAGAAACGTGTTCATGAGATGCTGGAACCACACCCCGAACAGACGGATACCACCTGCCAGAACCGCCTGAACCACCTGCTGAGCACGCCGGAACCACCTGCTCGACTCACCGGTACCACCTCCCTGACACGCCAAAATCACCTGCTGGGTATGCCAGAACCACTTGGCGGAAACTCCGGAATCATCTGCCGGACATGCCGGAACCAGCTCTCAGACACACCAGAACCAAGTGCCGGAGACGCCGGAAGCACCTGCCGAGCATACCGGAGCCACCTGCTCGACTCGCCAGAACCACCTGCCGGACACGCCAAAATCACCTGCCGGGTACCACAGAACCACCTGGAGGACACTCCGAAATCACCTGTCGCGCATGCCGGAACCACCTCTCAGACGTGCCGGAAGCACGTGCCGGACACGCCGGAATCACCTACTGGACAGACCGGAACCACCTGCCGAGCACGCCGGGGCCACCTGTTCGACTCGCTGGAACCACCTGCCGGACAGGCCAATATCAACTGCTGGCTATGCCAGAACCACCTGGGGTACAGTCCGGGATCACCTGCCAGCCATGGCGGAACCACCTCTCAAACGTACCAGAACCACCTGCCGGAGAAGCTGGAAACACGTCCTGGACAGACTGGAACCACGTGACGGCCATGCCTGAACCACCTGCCGAGCACGGCGGAACCACCTGCCAGACACGCCAAAATCACCTGCGGGCTATGCCAGAACCACTTGGACGACTCTCCGAAATGACCTGCCGGGCATGTTGGAACCACCTCTCAGACGTGCCAGAACCATGTGCATGAGATGCTGGAACCACACCCCGAACAGACGGAAAACACCTGCCAGACCCGTCTGAACAACCTGCCCAGCACGCCGGAGCCACCTGCTCGACTCGCCGGAACCACCCACCTGACATGCCCAAATCACCAGCCGGGTATGCCAGAACCTCTTGGCGGACACTCCGGAATCATCTGCCAGACATGCCGGAACCAGCTCTCAGACACACCAAAACCACGTGCCGGAGACGCCGGAAGCACCTGCCGAGCACGTTGGAACCACCTGCTCAACTCGCCTGAACCACCTGCCGGACATGCCAAAATCACATGCCGACTATGCCACAACCACTTGGCGAACACTCCGGATCACTTGCCGGGCATGCAGGAGCCACCTGCTCGACTCGCCAGAAACACCTGCCGGACACGCCAAAATCAACTGCCGAGTTGGCCAGAACCACCTGGTGGACACTCCGAAACCACCTGCCGCGCATGCCGGAACCACCACTCAGACGTGTCGGCAGCACGTGCCGGACACGCCGGAAACACCTACCGGACAGACCGGAACCACCTGCCAAGCACGCCGGAGCCACCTGTTCGACTCGCTGGAACCACCTGCCGGACAGGCCAATATCAACTGCTGGCTATGCCAGAACCACCTGGGGGACGGTCCGGAATCACCTGCCAGCCATGGCGGAACCACCTCTCAGACGTACCAGAACCACCTGCCGGAGAAGCTGGAAACACGTCCTGGACAGTCTGGAACCACCTGCCGGCCAAGCCTGAACCACCAGCCAAGCACAACGGAACAACCTGCCAGACACGCCAGAATCACCTGCGCGTTATGCCAGAACCACTTGGAGGACACTCTGGGATGACCTGCCGGGCATGCCGGAACCACCTCTCAGACGTGCCAGAACCATGTGGCGGACAGTCAGAAATCACCTGTTGGGCATGCGCAACCACCTCTGAGACGTACCAGAACCACATGCCGTGCAGGCTGGAACCACCTACCGGACAGACCGGAATCACCTTTCGGGCATGCCGGAACCACCTGTCAGATGTGCCAGAGACACGTGCCGGAGACGCCGGAAGCACCTGCCAAGCACGTTGGAACCACCTGCTCAACTCGCCTGAACCACCTGCCGGACATGCCAAAATCACCTGCCGACTATGCCAGAACCACTTGGCGAACACTCCGGAATCACTTGCCGGGCATGCAGGAACCACCTCTCAGACATGCCAGAACCCCATGGCAATGACCCCGGAAGCACCAGCCGAGCACGCCGGAACCACGTGCTCGACTCGCCAGAACCACCTGCCGATCACGCAGAAATCACCTGCCGGCTACGCCACAACCAGTTGGTGAACACTTTGGAATCACCTGCCAGGCTTGCTGGAACCACCTGCCAGTCATGCCAAAATCAGCTGCCAACTACGCCAGAACCGCTTGGCGGACACTGCGGAAACACCTGTCGGGCCGGATGGAACCACATCTCAGACGTGCCAGAACCATGTGCATGAGATGCTGGAACCACACCCCGAACAGAAGGATACCACCTGCCAGAACCGCCTGAAGCACCTGCTGAGCACGCCGGAACCACCTGCTCGACTCACCGGTAACACCTCCCTGACAGGCCAAAATCACCTGCTGGGTATGCCAGAACCACTTGGCGGAAACTCCGGAATCATCTGCCGGACATGCCGGAACCAGCTCTCAGACACCCCAGAACCAAGTGACGGAGACGCCGGAAGCACCTGCCGAGCATACCGGAGCCACCTGCTCGACTCACCAGAACCACCTGCCGGACACGCAAAAATCACCTGCCGGCTACGCCACAACCAGCTGGGGAACACTTCGGAATCACCTGCCGGGCTTGCTGGAACCACCTGCCGGTCATGCCAAAATCACCTGCCAACTACGCCAGTACCACTTGGCGGACACTGTGGAAACACCTGTCGGGCCGGCCGGAACCACATCTCAGACGTGCCAGAACCATGTTCATGAGATGCTGGAACCACACCCCGAACAGACGGAAAACACCTGCCAGACCCGTCTGAACAACCTGCCGAGCACGCCGGAGCCACCTGCTCGACTCGCCGGAACCACCTACCTGACATGCCCAAATCACCAGCCGGGTATGCCAGAACCACTTGGCGGACACTCCGGAATCATCTGCCAGACATGCCGGAACCAGCTCTCAGACACACCAGAACCACGTGACGGAGACGCCGGAAGCACCTGCCGAGCATGCCGGAGCCACCTGCTCGACTCGCCAGAAACACCTGACGGACACGCAAAAATCACCTGGCGGAAACTCCGAAATCACCTGTCGTGCATGCCGGAACCACATCTCAGACGTGCCGGAAGAACGTGCCGGACACCCCGGAATCACCTACCGGACAGACCGGAACCACCTGCCGAGAAGGCCGGAGCCACCTGTTCGACTGGCTGGAACCACCTGCCGGACAGGCCAATATCAACTGCTGGCTATGCCAGAACCACCTGTGGGGCGGTCCGGAGTCAGCAGCCAGCCATGGCGGAACCACCTCTCAGACGTACCACAACCACCTGCCGGAGAAGCTGGAAACACGTCCTGGACAGTCTGGAACCACCTACCGGCCATGCCTGAACCACCTGCCAAGCACAACGGAACAACCTGCCAGACACGCCAAAATCACCTGCGTGTTATGCCAGAACCACTTGGAGGACTCTCTGGGATGACCTGCCGGGCATGCCGGAACCACCTCTCAGACGTGCCACAACCATGTGGCGGGCAGTCAGGAATCACCTTTTGGGCATGCGCAACCACCTCTGAGACGTACCAGAACCATGTGCCGTGCACGCCGGAGCCACCTACCGGACAGACCGGAATCAACTTTTGGGCATGCCGGAACCACCAGTCAGATGTGCCAGAAACACGTGCCTGAGATGCCGGAAGCACCTGCCGAGCACGTCGCAACCACCTGCTCAACTCGCCTGAACCACCTGCCGGACACGCCAAAATCACCTGCCCGCTACACCAGCACCACTTCGGGGACAAGCCGGAATCACGTGAGGGGCATGCCGGCACAGCCTCTCAGACTGAACCTCGTGCCGGACACCACAGAACCACCGGCCGGACAGACAGGAACCACCTGCCGGACACGCCGGAATCACCAGCTCGAACCGCCGGAACGACCGCTGGACATGCAAAATCACCTGCCGGGTACGCCAGAACCACCTGGCGGACACTCCGAAATCACCTGTCACGCATGCCGGAACCACCTCTCAGACGTGCCGGAAGCACGTGCCGGACACGCCGGAATCACCAACCGGACAGACCGGAACCGCCTGCCGAGCATGCCGGAGCCACCTGTTCGCCTCGATGGAACCACCTGCCGGACAGGCCAATATCAACTGCTGGCTATGCCAGAAGCACCTGGGGGACGGTCCGGAATCACCTGCCAGCCATGGCGGAACCACCTCTCAGACGTACCAGAACCACCTGCCGGAGAAGCTGGAAACACGTCCTGGACAGTCTGGAACCACCTGCCGGCCAAGCCTGAACCATCTGCCAAGCACAACGGAACAACCTTCCAGACACGCCAAAATCACCTGCGTGTTATGCCAGAACCACTTGGAGGACACTCTGGGATGACCTGCCGGGCATGCCGGAACCACCTCTCAGACGTGCCAGAACCATGTGGCGGACAGTCCGGAATCACCTGTTGGGCATGCGCAACCACCTCTGAGACGTACCAGAACCACATGCCGTGCAGGCTGGAACCACCTACCGGACAGACCGGAATCACCTTTCGGGCATGCCGGAACCACCTGTCAGATGTGCCAGAAACACGTGCCGGAGACGCCGGAAGCACCTGCCAAGCACGTTGGAACCACCTGCTCGACTCACCAGAACCACCTGCCTGACACACAAAAATCACCTGCCGGCTACGCCACAACCAGTTGGGGAACACTTCGGAATCACCTGCCGGGCTTGCTGGAACCACCTGCCGGTCATGCCAAAATCACCTGCCAACTACGCCAGTACCACTTGGCGGACACTATGGAAACACCTGTCGGGCCGGCCGGAACCACATCTCAGACGTGCCAGAACCATGTGCATGAGATTCTGGAACCACACCCCGAACAGACGGAAAACACCTGCCAGACCCGTCTGAACAACCTGCCGAGCATGCCGGAGCCACCTGCTCGACTCGCCGGAACCACCTACCTGACATGCCCAAATCACCAGCCGGGTATGCCAGAACCACTTGGCGGACACTCCGGAATCATCTGCCGGACATGCCGGAACCAGCTCTCAGACACACCAGAACCACGTGCCGGAGACGCCGGAAGCACCTGCCGAGCATGCCGGAGCCACCTGGTCGACTCGCCAGAAACACATGCCGGAAACGCCAAAATCACCTGCCGACTATGCCAGAACCACTTGGCGAACACTCCGGAATCACTTGCCGGGCATGCAGGAACCACCTCTCAGACATGCCAGAACCCCGTGCCAATGACCCCGGAAGCACCAGCCGAGCACGCCGGAACCACCTGCTCGACTCGCCAGAACCACCTGCCGATCACGCAAAAATCACCTGCCGGCTATGCCACAACCAGTTGGTGAACACTTTGGAATCACCTGCCAGGCTTGCTGGACCCACCTGCCAGTCATGCCAAAATCACCTGCCAACTACGCCAGAACCGCTTGGCGGACACTGTGGAAACACCTGTCGGGCCGGCCGGAACTACATCTCAGACGTGCCAGAATCATGTGCATGAGATGCTGGAACCACACCCCGAACAGACGGAAAACACCTGCCAGACCCGTCTGAACAACCTGCCGAGCACGCCGGAGCCACCTGCTCGACTCGCCGGAACCACCTACCTGACATGCCCAAATCACCAGCCGGGTATGCCAGAACCACTTGGCGGACACTCCGGAATCATCTGCCGGACATGCCGGAACCAGCTCTCAGACACACCAGAACCACGTGCCGGAGACGCCGGAAGCACCTGCCGAGCATGCCGGAGCCACCTGCTCGACTCGCCAGAAACACCTGCCGGACACGCCAAAATCACCTGCCGGGTACGCCAGAACCACCTGGCGGACACTCCGAAATCACCTGTCGCGCATGCCGGAACCACCTCTCAGACGGGCCGGAAGCACGTGCCGGACACGCCGGAATCACCTACCGGACAGACCGGAACCACCTGCCGAGCACGCCGGAGCCACCTGTTCGACTCGCTGGAACCACCTGCCGGACAGGCCAATATCAACTGCTGGCTATGCCAGAACCACCTGTTGGACGGTCCGGAATCGCCTGCCAGCCATGGCGGAACCACCTCTCAGACGTACCAGAACCACCTGCCGGAGAAGCTGGAAACACGTCCTGGACAGTCTGGAACCACCTGCCGGCCAAGCCTGAACCACCTGCCAAGCACAACGGAACAACCTGCCAGACACGCCAAAATCACCTGCGTGTTATGCCAGAACCACTTGGAGGACTCTCTGGGATGACCTGCCGGGCATGCCGGAACCACCTCTCAGACGTGCCAGAACCATGTGGCGGACAGTCCTGAATCACCTGTTGGGCATGCGCAACCACCTCTGAGACGTACCAGAACCACATGCCGTGCAGGCTGGAACCACCTACCGGACATACCGGAATCACCTTTCGGGCATGCCGGAACCACCTGTCAGATGTGCCAGAAACACGTGCCGGAGACGCCGGAAGCACCTGCCAAGCACGTTGGAACCACCTGCTCAACTCGCCTGAACCACCTGCCGGACATGCCAAAATCACCTGCCGACTATGCCAGAACCACTTGGCGAACACTCCGGAATCACTTGCCGGGCATGCAGGAACCACCTCTCAGACATGCCAGAACCCCGTGCCAATGACCCCGGAAGCACCAGCCGAGCACGCCGGAACCACCTGCTCGACTCGCCAGAACCACCTGCCGATCACGCAAAAATCACCTGCCGGCTACGCCACAACCAGTTGGTGAACACTTTGGAATCACCTGCCAGGCTTGCTGGAACCACCTGCCAGTCATGCCAAAATCACCTGCCAACTACGCCAGAACCGCTTGGCGGACACTGCGGAAACACCTGTCGGGCCGGCTGGAACCACATCTCAGACGTGCCAGAAACGTGTTCATGAGATGCTGGAACCACACCCCGAACAGACGGATACCACCTGCCAGAACCGCCTGAACCACCTGCTGAGCACTCCGGAACCACCTGCTCGACTCGCCGGTACCACCTCCCTGACACGCCAAAATCACCTGCTGGGTATGCCAGAACCACTTGGCGGACACTCCGGAATCATCTGCCGGACATGCCGGAACCAGCTCTCAGACACACCAGAACCAAGTGCCGGAGACGCCGGAAGCACCTGCCGAGCATGCCGGAGCCACCTGCTCGACTCGCCAGAAACACCTGCCGGACACGCCAAAATCACCTGCCGGGTATGCCAGAACCACCTGGCGGACACTACGGAATCACCTGCCGCGCATGCCGGAACCACCTCTCACACGTGCCGGAAGCACGTGCCAGACACGCCGGAAACACCTACCGGACAGACCGGAACCACCTGCCGAGAACGCCGGAGCCACCTGTTCGACTCGCTGGAACCACCTGCCGGACAGGCCAATATCAACTGCTGGCTATGCCAGAACCACCTGGGGGACAGTCCGGGATCACCTGCCAGCCATGGCGGAACCACCTCTCAGACGTACCAGAACTACCTGCCGCAGAAGCTGGAAACACGTCCTGGACAGACTGGAACCACGTGACGGCCATGCCTGAACCACCTGACGAGCATGGCGGAACCACCTGCCGGACACGCCAAAATCACCTGCGGGCTACGCCAGAACCACTTGGACGACTCTCCGAAAAGACCTGCCGGGCATGTTGGAGCCACCTCTCAGACGTGCCAGAAGCACGTGGCGGACAGTCCGGAATCACCTGTTGGGCATACGCAACCACCTCTGACACGTACCAGAACCACGTGCCGTGCACGCCGGAACCACCTACCGGACAGACCGGAATCAACTTTTGGGCATGCCTGAACCACCAGTCAGATGTGCCAGAAACACGTGCCGGAGACGCCGGAAGCACCTGCCGAGCACGTCGCAACCACCTGCTCAACTCGCCTGAACCACCTGCCGGACACGCCAAAATCACCTGCCCGCTACACCAGCACCACTTCGGGGACAAGCCGGAATCACGTGAGGGGCATGCCGGCACAGCCTCTCTGACTGAACGTCGTGCCGGACACCACAGAACCACCTGCCGGACAGACCGGAAGCACCTGCTGGACACGCCGGAACCACCGGCTCGACCCGCCGGAACGACCGCTGGACATGCAAAATCACCTGCCGGCTACGCCGGAAACACTTGGCGAACACTCCGGAATCACCTGCCGGGCATGCCGGAACCACCTCTCAGATATGCCAGAACCACGTGCCAATGACCCCGGAAGCACCTGCCGAGCACGCCGGAGCCACCTGCTCGACTCGGCGGAAACACCTGCCGGACATGCCAAAATCACCTGCCGGGTACCCCAGAACCACCTGGCCGACACTCCGAAATCACCTGTCGCGCATGACGGAACCACCTCTCAGACGTGCCGGAAGCACGTGCCGGACACGCCGGAATCACCTACCGGACAGACCGGAACCACCTGCCGAGCACGCCGGAGCCACCTGTTCGACTCCCCGGAACCACCTGCCGGACAGGCCAATATCAACTGCTGGCTATGCCAGAACCACCTGGGGGATGGTCCGGAATCACCTGCCAGCCATGGCGGAACCACCTCTCAGACGTACCAGAACCACCTGCCGGAGAAGCTGGAAACACGTCCTGGACAGTCTGGAACCACCTGCCGGCCAAGCCTGAACCATCTGCCAAGCACAACGGAACAACCTTCCAGACACGCCAAAATCACCTGCATGTTATGCCAGAACCACTTAGAGGACACTCTGGGATGACCTGCCGGGCATGCCGGAACCACCTCTCAGACGTGCCAGAACCATGTGGCGGACAGTCCGGAATCACCTGTTGGGCATGCGCAACCACCTCTGAGACGTAACAGAACCACATGCCGTGCAGGCTGGAACCACCTACCGGACAGACCGGAATCACCTTTCGGGCATGCCGGAACCACCTGTCAGATGTGCCAGAAACACGTGCCGGAGACGCCGGAAGCACCTGCCAAGCACGTTGGAACCACCTGCTCGACTCGCCAGAACCACCTGCCGGACACGCAAAAATCACCTGCCGGCTACGCCACAACCAGTTGGGGAACACTTCGGAATCACCTGCCGGGCTTGCTGGAACCACCTGCCGGTCATGCCAAAATCACCTGCCAACTATGCCAGTACCACTTGGCGGACACTGTGGAAACACCTGTCGGGCCGGCCGGAACCACATCTCAGACGTGCCAGAACCATGTGCATGAGATGCTGGAACCACACCCCGAACAGACGGAAAACACCTGCCAGACCCGTCTGAACAACCTGCCGAGCATGCCGGAGCCACCTGCTCGACTCGCCGGAACCACCTACCTGACATGCCCAAATCACCAGCCGGGTATGCCAGAACCACTTGGCGGACACTCCGGAATCATCTGCCGGACATGCCGGAACCAGCTCTCAGACACACCAGAACCACGTGCCGGAGACGCCGGAAGCACCTGCCGAGCATGCCGGAGCCACCTGGTCGACTCGCCAGAAACACATGCCGGACACGCCAAAATCACCTGCCGACTATGCCAGAACCACTTGGCGAACACTCCGGAATCACTTGCCGGGCATGCAGGAACCACCTCTCAGACATGCCAGAACCCCGTGCCAATGACCCCGGAAGCACCAGCCGAGCACGCCGGAACCACCTGCTCGACTCGCCAGAACCACCTGCCGATCACGCAAAAATCACCTGCCGGCTATGCCACAACCAGTTGGTGAACACGGTGGAATCACCTGCCAGGCTTGCTGGACCCACCTGCCAGTCATGCCAAAATCACCTGCCAACTACGCCAGAACCGCTTGGCGGACACTGCGGAAACACCTGTCGGGCCGGCTGCAACCACATCTCAGACGTGCCAGAAACGTGTTCATGAGATGCTGGAACCACACCCCAAACAGACGGATAGCACCTGCCAGAACCGCCTGAACCACCTGCTGAGCACGCCGGAACCACCTGCTCGACTCACCAGTACCACCTCCCTGACACGCCAAAATCACATGCTGGTTATGCCAGAACCACTTGGCGGACACTCCGGAATCATCTGCCGGACATGCCGGAACCAGCTCTCAGACACACCAGAACCATGTGCCGGAGACGCCGGAAGCACCTGCCGAGCATGCCGGAGCCACCTGCTCGACTCGCCAGAAACACCTGCCGGACACGCCAAAATCACCTGCCGGGTATGCCAGAACCACCTGGCGGACACTACGGAATCACCTGCCGCGCAGGCCGGAACCAGCTCTCAGACGTGCCGGAAGCACGTGCCAGACACGCCGGAAACACCTACCGGACAGACCGGAAATATCTGCCAAGAACGCCGGAGCCACCTGTTCGACTCGCTGGAACCACCTGCCGGACAGGCCAATATCAACTGCTGGGTATGCCAGAAACACCTGGGGGACAGTCCGGGATCACATGCCAGCCATGGCGGAACCACATCTCAGACGTACCAGAACCACCTGCCGGAGAAGCTGGAAACACGTCCTGGACAGACTGGAACCACGTGACGGCCATGCCTGAACCACCTGCCGAGCACGGCGGAACCACCTGCCGGACACGCCAAAATCACCTGCGGGCTACGCCAGAACCACTTGGACGACTCTCCGAAATGACCTGCCGGGCATGTTGGAACCACCTCTCACACGTGCCAGAAGCACGTGGCGGACAGTCCGGAATCACCTGTTGGGCATACGCAACCACCTCTGACACGTACCGGAACCACGTGCCGTGCACGCCGGAACCACCTACCGCACAGACCGGAATCAACTTTTGGGCATGCCGGAACCACCAGTCAGATGTGCCAGAAACACGTGTCGGAGACGCCGGAAGCACCTGCCGAGCACGTCGCAACCACCTGCTCAACTCGCCTGAACCACCTGCCGGACACGCCAAACTCACCTGCCCGCTACACCAGCACCACTTCGGGGACAAGCCGGAATCACGTGAGGGGCATGCCGGCACAGCCTCTCAGACTGAAAATCGTGCCGGACACCACAGAACCACCTGCCGGACAGACCGGAACCACCTGCCGGACACGCCGGAACCACCTGCTCGACCCGCCGGAACGACCGCTGGACATGCAAAATCACCTGCCGGCTACGCCGGAAACACTTGGCGAACACTCTGCAATCACCTGCCGGGCATGCCAGAACCACCTCTGAGATATGCCAGAACCACGTGCCAATGACCCCGGAAGCACCTGCCGAGCACGCCGGAACCGCCTGCTCTACTCGCCAGAACCACCTGCCGGACACGCAGAAATCACCTGCCGGCTACGTCACAACCAGTTGGGGAACACTTCGGAACCACCTGCCGGGCTTGCTGGAACCACCTGCCGGTCATGCCAAAATCACCTGCCAACTACGCCAGAACCGCTTGGCGGACACTGCGGAAACACCTGTCGGGCCGGCTGCAACCACATCTCAGACGTGCCAGAAACGTGTTCATCAGATGTTGGAACCACATCCCGAACAGACGGATACCACCTGCCAGAACCGCCTGAACCACCTGCTGAGCACACCGGAACCACCTGCTCGACTCACCGGTACCACCTCCCTGACACGCCAAAATCACCTGCTGGGTATGCCAGAACCACTTGGCGGACACTCCGGAATCATCTGCCGGACATGCCGGAACCAGCTCTCAGACACACCAGAACCAAGTGCCGGAGACGCCGGAAGCACCTGCCGAGCATGCCGGAGCCACCTGCTCGACTCGCCAGAAACACCTGCCGGACACGCCAAAATCACCTGCCGGGTACGCCAGAACCACCTGGCGGACACTCCGAAACCACCTGCCGCGCATGCCGGAACCACGTCTCAGACGTGCCGGCAGCACGTGCCGGACACGCCGAAACACCTACCGGACAGACCGGAACCACCTGCCGAGCACGCCGGAACCACATTCTCGACTCGCCAGAACCACCTTCCGGACACACAAAAATCACCTGCCGGCTATGCCACAACCAGTTGGGGAACAATTCGGAATCACCTGCCGGGCTTGCTGGAACCACCTGCCGGTCATGCCAAAATCACCTGCCAACTACGCCAGAACCGCTTTGCGGACACTGTGGAAACACCTGTCGGGCCGGCCGGAACTACATCTCAGACGTGCCAGAATCATGTGCATGAGATGCTGGAACCACACCCCGAACAGACGGAAAACACCTGCCAGAACCGTCTGAACAACCTGCCGAGCACGCCGGAGCCACCTGCTCGACTCGCCGGAACCACCCACCTGACATGCCCAAATCACCAGCCGGGTATGCCAGAACCACTTGGCGGACACTCCGGAATCATCTGCCGGACATGCCGGAACCAGCTCTCAGACGTGCCAGAACCATGTGGCGGACAGTCCGGAATCACCTGTTGGGCATGCGCAACCACCTCTGAGACGTACCAGAACCACATGCCGTGCAGGCTGGAACCACCTACCGGACAGACCGGAATCACCTTTCGGGCATGCCGGAACCACCTGTCAGATGTGCCAGAAACACATGCCGGAGACGCCGGAAGCACCTGCCAAGCACGTTGGAACCACCTGCTCAACTCGCCTGAACCACCTGCCGGACATGCCAAAATCACCTGCCGACTATGCCAGAACCACTTGGCGAACACTCCGGAATCACTTGCCGGGCATGCAGGAACCACCTCTCAGACATGCCAGAACCCCGTGCCAATGACCCCGGAAGCACCAGCCGAGCACGCCGGAACCACCTGCTCGACTCGCCAGAACCACCTGCCGATCACGCAAAAATCACCTGCCGGCTACGCCACAACCAGTTGGTGAAGACTTTGGAATCACCTGCCAGGCTTGCTGGACCCACCTGCCAGTCATGCCAAAATCACCTGCCAACTACGCCAGAACCGCTTGGCGGACACTGCGGAAACACCTGTCGGGCCGGCTGGAACCACATCTCAGACGTGCCAGAAACGTGTTCATGAGATGCTGGAACCACAAACCGAGGAGACGGATACCACCTGCCAGAACCGCCTGAACCACCTGCTGAGCACGCCGGAACCACCTGCTCGACTCACCGGTACCACCTCCCTGACACGCCAAAATCACCTGCTGGGTATGCCAGAACCACTTGGCGGACACTCCGGAATCATCTGCCGGACATGCCGGAACCAGCTCTCAGACACACCAGAACCAAGTGCCGGAGACGCCGGAAGCACCTGCCGAGCATGCCGGAGCCACCTGCTCGACTCGCCAGAACCACCTGCCGGACACGCCAAAATCACCTGAGGGCTAAGCCAGAACCACTTGGACGACTCTCCAAAATGACCTGCCGGGCATGTTGGAACCACCTCTCAGACGTGCCAGAAGCACGTGGCGGACAGTCCGGAATCACCTGTTGGGCATACGCAACCACCTCTGACACGTACCAGAACCACGTGCCGTGCACGCCGGAACCACCTACCGGACAGACCGGAATCAACTTTTGGGCATGCCGGAACCACCAGTCAGATGTGCCAGAAACACGTGCCGGAGACGCCGGAAGCACCTGCCGAGCACGTCGCAACCACCTGCTCAACTCGCCTGAACCACCTGCCGGACACGCCAAAATCACCTGCCCGCTACACCAGCACCACTTCGGGGACAAGCCGGAATCACGTGAGGGGCATGCCGGCACAGACTCTCTGACTGAACGTCGTGCCGGACACCACAGAACCACCTGCCGGACAGACCGGAACCACCTGCCGGACACGCCGGAACCACCGGCTCGACCCGCCGGAACGACCGCTGGACATGCAAAATCACCTGCCGGCTACGCCGGAAACACTTGGCGAACACTCCGGAATCACCTGCCGGGCATGCCGGAACCACCTCTCAGATATGCCAGAACCACGTGCCAATGACCCCGGAAGCACCTGCCGAGCACGCCGGAGCCACCTGCTCAACTCGGCGGAAACACCTGCCGGACACGCCAAAATCACCTGCCGGGTACCCCAGAACCACCTGGCCGACACTCCGAAATCACCTGTCGCGCATGACGGAACCACCTCTCAGACGTGCCGGAAGCACGTGCCGGACACGCCGGAATCACCTACCGGACAGACCGGAACCACCTGCCGAGCACGCCGGAGCCACCTGTTCGACTCCCTGGAACCACCTGCCGGACAGGCCAATATCAACTGCTGGCTATGCCAGAACCACCTGGGGGATGGTCCGGAATCACCTGCCAGCCATGGCGGAACCACCTCTCAGACGTACCAGAACCACCTGCCGGAGAAGCTGGAAACACGTCCTGGACAGTCTGGAACCACCTGCCGGCCAAGCCTGAACCATCTGCCAAGCACAACGGAACAACCTTCCAGACACGCCAAAATCACCTGCATGTTATGCCAGAACCACTTGGAGGACACTCTGGGATGACCTGCCGGGCATGCCGGAACCACCTCTCAGACGTGCCAGAACCATGTGGCGGACAGTCCGGAATCACCTGTTGGGCATGCGCAACCACCTCTGAGACGTACCAGAACCACATGCCGTGCAGGCTGGAACCACCTACCGGACAGACCGGAATCACCTTTCGGGCATGCCGGAACCACCTGTCAGATGTGCCAGAAACACGTGCCGGAGACGCCGGAAGCACCTGCCAAGCACGTTGGAACCACCTGCTCGACTCGCCAGAACCACCTGCCGGACACGCAAAAATCACCTGCCGGCTACGCCACAACCAGTTGGGGAACACTTCGGAATCACCTGCCGGGCTTGCTGGAACCACCTGCCGGTCATGCCAAAATCACCTGCCAACTATGCCAGTACCACTTGGCGGACACTGTGGAAACACCTGTCGGGCCGGCCGGAACCACATCTCAGACGTGCCAGAACCATGTGCATGAGATGCTGGAACCACACCCCGAACAGACGGAAAACACCTGCCAGACCCGTCTGAACAACCTGCCGAGCATGCCGGAGCCACCTGCTCGACTCGCCGGAACCACCTACCTGACATGCCCAAATCACCAGCCGGGTATGCCAGAACCACTTGGCGGACACTCCGGAATCATCTGCCGGACATGCCAGAACCAGCTCTCAGACACACCAGAACCACGTGCCGGAGACGCCGGAAGCACCTGCCGAGCATGCCGGAGCCACCTGGTCGACTCGCCAGAAACACATGCCGGACACGCCAAAATCACCTGCCGACTATGCCAGAACCACTTGGCGAACACTCCGGAATCACTTGCCGGGCATGCAGGAACCACCTCTCAGACATGCCAGAACCCCGTGCCAATGACCCCGGAAGCACCAGCCGAGCACGCCGGAACCACCTGCTCGACTCGCCAGAACCACCTGCCGATCACGCAAAAATCACCTGCCGGCTATGCCACAACCAGTTGGTGAACACGGTGGAATCACCTGCCAGGCTTGCTGGACCCACCTGCCAGTCATGCCAAAATCACCTGCCAACTACGCCAGAACCGCTTGGCGGACACTGCGGAAACACCTGTCGGGCCGGCTGCAACCACATCTCAGACGTGCCAGAAACGTGTTCATGAGATGCTGGAACCACACCCCAAACAGACGGATAGCACCTGCCAGAACCGCCTGAACCACCTGCTGAGCATGCCGGAACCACCTGCTCGACACACCAGTACCACCTCCCTGACACGCCAAAATCACATGCTGGTTATGCCAGAACCACTTGGCGGAAACTCCGGAATCATCTGCCGGACATGCCGGAACCAGCTCTCAGACACACCAGAACCATGTGCCGGAGACGCCGGAAGCACCTGCCGAGCATGCCGGAGCCACCTGCTCGACTCGCCAGAAACACCTGCCGGACACGCCAAAATCACCTGCCGGGTATGCCAGAACCACCTGGCGGACACTACGGAATCACCTGCCGCGCAGGCCGGAACCAGCTCTCAGACGTGCCGGAAGCACGTGCCAGACACGCCGGAAACACCTACCGGACAGACCGGAACCATCTGCCAAGAACGCCGGAGCCACCTGTACGACTCGCTGGAACCACCTGCCGGACAGGCCAATATCAACTGCTGGGTATGCCAGAAACACCTGGGGGACAGTCCGGGATCACATGCCAGCCATGGCGGAACCACATCTCAGACGTACCAGAACCACCTGCCGGAGAAGCTGGAAACACGTCCTGGACAGACTGGAACCACGTGACGGCCATGCCTGAACCACCTGCCGAGCACGGCGGAACCACCTGCCGGACACGCCAAAATCACCTGCGGGCTACGCCAGAACCACTTGGACGACTCTCCGAAATGACCTGCCGGGCATGTTGGAACCACCTCTCACACGTGCCAGAAGCACGTGGCGGACAGTCCGGAATCACCTGTTGGGCATACGCAACCACCTCTGACACGTACCGGAACCACGTGCCGTGCACGCCGGAACCACCTACCGCACAGACCGGAATCAACTTTTGGGCATGCCGGAACCACCAGTCAGATGTGCCAGAAACACGTGTCGGAGACGCCGGAAGCACCTGCCGAGCACGTCGCAACCACCTGCTCAACTCGCCTGAACCACCTGCCGGACACGCCAAAATCACCTGCCCGCTACACCAGCACCACTTCGGGGACAAGCCGGAATCACGTGAGGGGCATGCCGGCACAGCCTCTCAGACTGAAAATCGTGCCGGACACCACAGAACCACCTGCCGGACAGACCGGAACCACCTGCCGGACACGCCGGAACCACCGGCTCGACCCGCCGGAACGACCGCTGGACATGCAAAATCACCTGCCGGCTACGCCGGAAACACTTGGCGAACACTCTGCAATCACCTGCCGGGCATGCCGGAACCACCTTTCAGATATGCCAGAACCACGTGCCAATGACCCCGGAAGCACCTGCCGAGCACGCCGGAACCACCTGCTCGACTCGCCAGAACCACCTGCCGGACACGCAGAAATCACCTGCCGGCTACGTCACAACCAGTTGGGGAACACTTCGGAACCACCTGCCGGGCTTGCTGGAACCACCTGCCGGTCATGCCAAAATCACCTGCCAACTACGCCAGAACCGCTTGGCGGACACTGCGGAAACACCTGTCGGGCCGGCTGGAACCACATCTCAGACGTGTCAGAAACGTGTTCATCAGATGTTGGAACCACATCCCGAACAGACGGATACCACCTGCCAGAACCGCCTGAACCACCTGCTGAGCACACCGGAACCACCTGCTCGACTCACCGGTACCACCTCCCTGACACGCCAAAATCACCTGCTGGGTATGCCAGAACCACTTGGCGGACACTCCGGAATCATCTGCCGGACATGCCGGAACCAGCTCTCAGACACACCAGAACCAAGTGCCGGAGACGCCGGAAGCACCTGCCGAGCATGCCGGAGCCACCTGCTCGACTCGCCAGAAACACCTGCCGGACACGCCAAAATCACCTGCCGGGTACGCCAGAACCACCTGGCGGACACTCCGAAACCACCTGCCGCGCATGCCGGAACCACGTCTCAGACGTTCCGGCAGCACGTGCCGGACACGCCGAAACACCTACCGGACAGACCGGAACCACCTGCCGAGCACGCCGGAACCACATGCTCGACTCGCCAGAACCACCTTCCGGACACACAAAAATCACCTGCCGGCTATGCCACAACCAGTTGGGGAACAATTCGGAATCACCTGCCGGGCTTGCTGGAACCACCTGCCGGTCATGCCAAAATCACCTGCCAACTACGCCAGAACCGCTTGGCGGACACTGTGGAAACACCTGTCGGGCCGGCCGGAACTACATCTCAGACGTGCCAGAATCATGTGCATGAGATGCTGGAACCACACCCCGAACAGACGGAAAACACCTGCCAGACCCGTCTGAACAACCTGCCGAGCACGCCAGAGCCACCTGCTCGACTCGCCGGAACCACCCACCTGACATGCCCAAATCACCAGCCGGGTATGCCAGAACCACTTGGCGGACACTCCGGAATCATCTGCCGGACATGCCGGAACCAGCTCTCAGACACACCAGAACCACGTGCCGGAGACGCCGGAAGCACCTGCCGAGCATGCCGGAGCCACCTGCTCGACTCGCCAGAAACACCTGCCGGACACGCCAAAATCACCTGCCGGGTACGCCAGAACCACCTGGCGGACACTCCGAAATCACCTGTCGCGCATGCCGGAACCACCTCTCAGACGGGCCGGAAGCACGTGCCGGACACGCCGGAATCACCTACCGGACAGACCGGAACCACCTGCCGAGCACGCCGGAGCCACCTGTTCGACTCGCTGGAACCACCTGCCGGACAGGCCAATATCAACTGCTGGCTATGCCAGAACCACCTGGGGGACGGTCCGGAATCGCCTGCCAGCCATGGCGGAACCACCTCTCAGACGTACCAGAACCACCTGCCGGAGAAGCTGGAAACACGTCCTGGACAGTCTGGAACCACCTGCCGGCCAAGCCTGAACCACCTGCCAAGCACAACGGAACAACCTGCCAGACACGCCAAAATCACCTGCGTGCTATGCCAGAACCACTTGGAGGACTCTCTGGGATGACCTGCCGGGCATGCCGGAACCACCTCTCAGACGTGCCAGAACCATGTGGCGGACAGTCCGGAATCACCTGTTAGGCATGCGCAACCACCTCTGAGACGTACCAGAACCACATGCCGTGCAGGCTGGAACCACCTACCGGACAGACCGGAATCACCTTTCGGGCATGCCGGAACCACCTGTCAGATGTGCCAGAAACACATGCCGGAGACGCCGGAAGCACCTGCCAAGCACGTTGGAACCACCTGCTGAACTCGCCTGAACCACCTGCCGGACATGCCAAAATCACCTGCCGACTATGCCAGAACCACTTGGCGAACACTCCGGAATCACTTGCCGGGCATGCAGGAACCACCTCTCAGACATGCCAGAACCCCGTGCCAATGACCCCGGAAGCACCAGCCGAGCACGCCGGAACCACCTGCTCGACTCGCCAGAACCACCTGCCGATCACGCAAAAATCACCTGCCGGCTACGCCACAACCAGTTGGTGAAGACTTTGGAATCACCTGCCAGGCTTGCTGGACCCACCTGCCAGTCATGCCAAAATCACCTGCCAACTACGCCAGAACCGCTTGGCGGACACTGCGGAAACACCTGTCGGGCCGGCTGGAACCACATCTCAGACGTGCCAGAAACGTGTTCATGAGATGCTGGAACCACAAACCGAGGAGACGGATACCACCTGCCAGAACCGCCTGAACCACCTGCTGAGCACGCCGGAACCACCTGCTCGACTCACCGGTACCACCTCCCTGACACGCCAAAATCACCTGCTGGGTATGCCAGAACCACTTGGCGGACACTCCGGAATCATCTGCCGGACATGCCGGAACCAGCTCTCAGACACACCAGAACCAAGTGCCGGAGACGCCGGAAGCACCTGCCGAGCATGCCGGAGCCACCTGCTCGACTCGCCAGAACCACCTGCCGGACACGCCAAAATCACCTGAGGGCTAAGCCAGAACCACTTGGACGACTCTCCAAAATGACCTGCCGGGCATGTTGGAACCACCTCTCAGACGTGCCAGAAGCACGTGGCGGACAGTCCGGAATCACCTGTTGGGCATACGCAACCACCTCTGACACGTACCAGAACCACGTGCCGTGCACGCCGGAACCACCTACCGGACAGACCGGAATCAACTTTTGGGCATGCCGGAACCACCAGTCAGATGTGCCAGAAACACGTGCCGGAGACGCCGGAAGCACCTGCCGAGCACGTCGCAACCACCTGCTCAACTCGCCTGAACCACCTGCCGGACACGCCAAAATCACCTGCCCGCTACACCAGCACCACTTCGGGGACAAGCCGGAATCACGTGAGGGGCATGCCGGCACAGACTCTCTGACTGAACGTCGTGCCGGACACCACAGAACCACCTGCCGGACAGACCGGAACCACCTGCCGGACACGCCGGAACCACCGGCTCGACCCGCCGGAACGACCGCTGGACATGCAAAATCACCTGCCGGCTACGCCGGAAACACTTGGCGAACACTCCGGAATCACCTGCCGGGCATGCCGGAACCACCTCTCAGATATGCCAGAACCACGTGCCAATGACCCCGGAAGCACCTGCCGAGCACGCCGGAGCCACCTGCTCGACTCGGTGGAAACACCTGCCGGACACGCCAAAATCACCTGCCGGGTACCCCAGAACCACCTGGCCGACACTCCGAAATCACCTGTCGCGCATGACGGAACCACCTCTCAGACGTGCCGGAAGCACGTGCCAACACGCCGGAATCACCTACCGGACAGACCGGAACCACCTGCCGAGCACGCCGGAGCCACCTGTTCGACTCCCCGGAACCACCTGCCGGACAGGCCAATATCAACTGCTGGCTATGCCAGAACCACCTGGGGGATGGTCCGGAATCACCTGCCAGCCATGGCGGAACCACCTCTCAGACGTACCATAACCACCTGCCGGAGAAGCTGGAAACACGTCCTGGACAGTCTGGAACCACCTGCCGGCCAAGCCTGAACCATCTGCCAAGCACAACGGAGCAACCTTCCAGACACGCCAAAATCACCTGCGTGTTATGCCAGAACCACTTGGAGGACACTCTGGGATGACCTGCCGGGCATGCCGGAACCACCTCTCAGACGTGCCAGAACCATGTGGCGGACAGTCCGGAATCACCTGTTGGGCATGCGCAACCACCTCTGAGACGTACCAGAACCACATGCCGTGCAGGCTGGAACCACCTACCGGACAGACCGGAATCACCTTTCGGGCATGCCGGAACCACCTGTCAGATGTGCCAGAAACACGTGCCGGAGACGCCGGAAGCACCTGCTGAGCACGTCGCCACCACCTGTTCAACTCGCCTGAACCACCTGCCGGACACGCCAAAATCACTTGCCCGCTACACCAGCAACACTTCGGGGACAAGCCGGAATCACGTGAGGGGCATGCCGGCACAGCCTCTCAGACTGAACGTCCTGCCGGTCACCACAGAACCACCTGCCGGACAGACCGGAACCACCTGCCGGACACGCCGGAACCACCGGCTCGACCCGCCGGAACGACCTCTGGACATGCAAAATCACCTGCCGGCTACGCCACAAACACTTGGCGAACACTCTGCAATCACCTGCCGGGCATGCCGGAACCACCTCTCAGATATGCCAGAACCACGTGCCAATGACCCCGGAAGCACCTGCCGAGCACGCCGGAACCACCTGCTCGACTCGCCAGAACCACCTGCCGGACACGCAAAAATCACCTGCCGGCTACGCCACAACCAGTTGCGGAACACTTCGGAATCACCTGCCGGGCTTGCTGGAACCACCTGCCGGTCATGCCAAAATCACCTGCCAATTACGCCAGTACCACTTGGCGGACACTGTGGAAAAACCTGTCGGGCCGGCCGGAACCACATCTCAGACGTGCCAGAACCATGTGCATGAGATGCTGGAACCACACCCCGAACAGACGGAAAACACCTGCCAGACCCGTCTGAACAACCTGCCCAGCACGCCGGAGCCACCTGCTCGACTCGCCGGAACCACCCACCTGACATGCCCAAATCACCAGCCGGGTATGCCAGAACCTCTTGGCGGACACTCCGGAATCATCTGCCAGACATGCCAGAACCAGCTCTCAGACACACCAGAACCACGTGCCGGAGACGCCGGAAGCACCTGCCGAGCACGTTGGAACCACCTGCTCAACTCGCCTGAACCACCTGCCGGACATGCCAAAATCACATGCCGACTATGCCAGAACCACTTGGCGAACACTCCGGAATCACTTGCCGGGCATGCAGGAGCCACCTGCTCGACTCGCCAGAAACACCTGCCGGACACGCCAAAATCAACTGCCGAGTTGGCCAGAACCACCTGGTGGACACTCCGAAACCACCTGCCGCGCATGCCGGAACCACCACTCAGACGTGCCGGCAGCACGTGCCGGACACGCCGGAAACACCTACCGGACTGACCGGAACCACCTGCCAAGCACGCCGGAGCCACCTGTTCGACTCGCTGGAACCACCTGCCGGACAGGCCAATATCAACTGCTGGCTATGCCAGAACCACCTGGGGGACGGTCCGGAATCACCTGCCAGCCATGGTGGAACCACCTCTCAGACGTACCAGAACCACCTGCCGGAGAAGCTGGAAACACGTCCTGGACAGTCTGGAACCACCTGCCGGCCAAGCCTGAACCACCAGCCAAGCACAACGGAACAACCTGCCAGACACGCCAGAATCACCTGCGTGTTATGCCAGAACCACTTGGAGGACACTCTGGGATGACCTGCCGGGCATGCCGGAACCACCTCTCAGACGTGCCAGAACCATGTGGCGGACAGTCAGAAATCACCTGTTGGGCATGCGCAACCACCTGTGAGACGTACCAGAACCACCTGCCGGAGAAGCTGGAAACACGTCCTGGACAGACTGGAACCACGTGACGGCCATGCCTGAACCACCTGCCGAGCACGGCGGAACCACCTGCCGGACACGCCAAAATCACCTGCGGGCTACGCCAGAACCACTTGGACGACTCTCCGAAATGACCTGCCGGGCATGTTGGAACCACCTCTCACACGTGCCAGAAGCACGTGGCGGACAGTCCGGAATCACCTGTTGGGCATACGCAACCACCTCTGACACGTACCGGAACCACGTGCCGTGCACGCCGGAACCACCTACCGCACAGACCGGAATCAACTTTTGGGCATGCCGGAACCACCAGTCAGATGTGCCAGAAACACGTGTCGGAGACGCCGGAAGCACCTGCCGAGCACGTCGCAACCACCTGCTCAACTCGCCTGAACCACCTGCCGGACACGCCAAAATCACCTGCCCGCTACACCAGCACCACTTCGGGGACAAGCCGGAATCACGTGAGGGGCATGCCGGCACAGCCTCTCAGACTGAAAATCGTGCCGGACACCACAGAACCACCTGCCGGACAGACCGGAACCACCTGCCGGACACGCCGGAACCACCGGCTCGACCCGCCGGAACGACCGCTGGACATGCAAAATCACCTGCCGGCTACGCCGGAAACACTTGGCGAACACTCTGCAATCACCTGCCGGGCATGCCGGAACCACCTTTCAGATATGCCAGAACCACGTGCCAATGACCCCGGAAGCACCTGCCGAGCACGCCGGAACCGCCTGCTCTACTCGCCAGAACCACCTGCCGGACACGCAGAAATCACCTGCCGGCTACGTCACAACCAGTTGGGGAACACTTCGGAACCACCTGCCGGGCTTGCTGGAACCACCTGCCGGTCATGCCAAAATCACCTGCCAACTACGCCAGAACCGCTTGGCGGACACTGCGGAAACACCTGTCGGGCCGGCTGGAACCACATCTCAGACGTGCCAGAAACGTGTTCATCAGATGTTGGAACCACATCCCGAACAGACGGATACCACCTGCCAGAACCGCCTGAACCACCTGCTGAGCACACCGGAACCACCTGCTCGACTCACCGGTACCACCTCCCTGACACGCCAAAATCACCTGCTGGGTATGCCAGAACCACTTGGCGGACACTCCGGAATCATCTGCCGGACATGCCGGAACCAGCTCTCAGACACACCAGAACCAAGTGCCGGAGACGCCGGAAGCACCTGCCGAGCATGCCGGAGCCACCTGCTCGACTCGCCAGAAACACCTGCCGGACACGCCAAAATCACCTGCCGGGTACGCCAGAACCACCTGGCGGACACTCCGAAACCACCTGCCGCGCATGCCGGAACCACGTCTCAGACGTGCCGGCAGCACGTGCCGGACACGCCGAAACACCTACCGGACAGACCGGAACCACCTGCCGAGCACGCCGGAACCACATGCTCGACTCGCCAGAACCACCTTCCGGACACACAAAAATCACCTGCCGGCTATGCCACAACCAGTTGGGGAACAATTCGGAATCACCTGCCGGGCTTGCTGGAACCACCTGCCGGTCATGCCAAAATCACCTGCCAACTACGCCAGAACCGCTTGGCGGACACTGTGGAAACACCTGTCGGGCCGGCCGGAACTACATCTCAGACGTGCCAGAATCATGTGCATGAGATGCTGGAACCACACCCCGAACAGACGGAAAACACCTGCCAGACCCGTCTGAACAACCTGCCGAGCACGCCGGAGCCACCTGCTCGACTCGCCGGAACCACCCACCTGACATGCCCAAATCACCAGCCGGGTATGCCAGAACCACTTGGCGGACACTCCGGAATCATCTGCCGGACATGCCGGAACCAGCTCTCAGACACACCAGAACCACGTGCCGGAGACGCCGGAAGCACCTGCCGAGCATGCCGGAGCCACCTGCTCGACTCGCCAGAAACACCTGCCGGACACGCCAAAATCACCTGCCGGGTACGCCAGAACCACCTGGCGGACACTCCGAAATCACCTGTCGCGCATGCCGGAACCACCTCTCAGACGGGCCGGAAGCACGTGCCGGACACGCCGGAATCACCTACCGGACAGACCGGAACCACCTGCCGAGCACGCCGGAGCCACCTGTTCGACTCGCTGGAACCACCTGCCGGACAGGCCAATATCAACTGCTGGCTATGCCAGAACCACCTGGGGGACGGTCCGGAATCGCCTGCCAGCCATGGCGGAACCACCTCTCAGACGTACCAGAACCACCTGCCGGAGAAGCTGGAAACACGTCCTGGACAGTCTGGAACCACCTGCCGGCCAAGCCTGAACCACCTGCCAAGCACAACGGAACAACCTGCCAGACACGCCAAAATCACCTGCGTGTTATGCCAGAACCACTTGGAGGACTCTCTGGGATGACCTGCCTGGCATGCCGGAACCACCTCTCAGACGTGCCAGAACCATGTGGCGGACAGTCCGGAATCACCTGTTGGGCATGCGCAACCACCTCTGAGACGTACCAGAACCACATGCCGTGCAGGCTGGAACCACCTACCGGACAGACCGGAATCACCTTTCGGGCATGCCGGAACCACCTGTCACATGTGCCAGAAACACATGCCGGAGACGCCGGAAGCACCTGCCAAGCACGTTGGAACCACCTGCTGAACTCGCCTGAACCACCTGCCGGACATGCCAAAATCACCTGCCGACTATGCCAGAACCACTTGGCGAACACTCCGGAATCACTTGCCGGGCATGCAGGAACCACCTCTCAGACATGCCAGAACCCCGTGCCAATGACCCCGGAAGCACCAGCCGAGCACGCCGGAACCACCTGCTCGACTCGCCAGAACCACCTGCCGATCACGCAAAAATCACCTGCCGGCTACGCCACAACCAGTTGGTGAAGACTTTGGAATCACCTGCCAGGCTTGCTGGACCCACCTGCCAGTCATGCCAAAATCACCTGCCAACTACGCCAGAACCGCTTGGCGGACACTGCGGAAACACCTGTCGGGCCGGCTGGAACCACATCTCAGACGTGCCAGAAACGTGTTCATGAGATGCTGGAACCACAAACCGAGGAGACGGATACCACCTGCCAGAACCGCCTGAACCACCTGCTGAGCACGCCGGAACCACCTGCTCGACTCACCGGTACCACCTCCCTGACACGCCAAAATCACCTGCTGGGTATGCCAGAACCACTTGGCGGACACTCCGGAATCATCTGCCGGACATGCCGGAACCAGCTCTCAGACACACCAGAACCAAGTGCCGGAGACGCCGGAAGCACCTGCCGAGCATGCCGGAGCCACCTGCTCGACTCGCCAGAACCACCTGCCGGACACGCCAAAATCACCTGAGGGCTAAGCCAGAACCACTTGGACGACTCTCCAAAATGACCTGCCGGGCATGTTGGAACCACCTCTCAGACGTGCCAGAAGCACGTGGCGGACAGTCCGGAATCACCTGTTGGGCATACGCAACCACCTCTGACACGTACCAGAACCACGTGCCGTGCACGCCGGAACCACCTACCGGACAGACCGGAATCAACTTTTGGGCATGCCGGAACCACCAGTCAGATGTGCCAGAAACACGTGCCGGAGACGCCGGAAGCACCTGCCGAGCACGTCGCAACCACCTGCTCAACTCGCCTGAACCACCTGCCGGACACGCCAAAATCACCTGCCCGCTACACCAGCACCACTTCGGGGACAAGCCGGAATCACGTGAGGGGCATGCCGGCACAGACTCTCTGACTGAACGTCGTGCCGGACACCAGAGAACCACTTGCCGGACAGACCGGAACCACCTGCCGGACACGCCGGAACCACCGGCTCGACCCGCCGGAACGACCGCTGGACATGCAAAATCACCTGCCGGCTACGCCGGAAACACTTGGCGAACACTCCGGAATCACCTGCCGGGCATGCCGGAACCACCTCTCAGATATGCCAGAACCACGTGCCAATGACCCCGGAAGCACCTGCCGAGCACGCCGGAGCCACCTGCTCGACTCGGCGGAAACACCTGCCGGACACGCCAAAATCACCTGCCGGGTACCCCAGAACCACCTGGCCGACACTCCGAAATCACCTGTCGCGCATGACGGAACCACCTCTCAGACGTGCCGGAAGCACGTGCCGGACACGCCGGAATCACCTACCGGACAGACCGGAACCACCTGCCGAGCACGCCGGAGCCACCTGTTCGACTCCCCGGAACCACCTGCCGGACAGGCCAATATCAACTGCTGGCTATGCCAGAACCACCTGGGGGATGGTCCGGAATCACCTGCCAGCCATGGCGGAACCACCTCTCAGACGTACCATAACCACCTGCCGGAGAAGCTGGAAACACCTCCTGGACAGTCTGGAACCACCTGCCGGCCAAGCCTGAACCATCTGCCAAGCACAACGGAGCAACCTTCCAGACACGCCAAAATCACCTGCGTGTTATGCCAGAACCACTTGGAGGACACTCTGGGATGACCTGCCGGGCATGCCGGAACCACCTCTCAGACGTGCCAGAACCATGTGGCGGACAGTCCGGAATCACCTGTTGGGCATGCGCAACCACCTCTGAGACGTACCAGAACCACATGCCGTGCAGGCTGGAACCACCTACCGGACAGACCGGAATCACCTTTCGGGCATGCCGGAACCACCTGTCAGATGTGCCAGAAACACGTGCCGGAGACGCCGGAAGCACCTGCTGAGCACGTCGCCACCACCTGTTCAACTCGCCTGAACCACCTGCCGGACACGCCAAAATCACTTGCCCGCTACACCAGCAACACTTCGGGGACAAGCCGGAATCACGTGAGGGGCATGCCGGCACAGCCTCTCAGACTGAACGTCCTGCCGGTCACCACAGAACCACCTGCCGGACAGACCGGAACCACCTGCCGGACACGCCGGAACCACCGGCTCGACCCGCCGGAACGACCGCTGGACATGCAAAATCACCTGCCGGCTACGCCACAAACACTTGGCGAACACTATGGAATCACCTGCCGGGCATGCCGGAACCACCTCTCAGATATGCCAGAACCACGTGCCAATGACCCCGGAAGCACCTGCCGAGCACGCCGGAACCACCTGCTCGACTCGCCAGAACCACCTGCCGGACACGCAAAAATCACCTGCCGGCTACGCCACAACCAGTTGCGGAACACTTCGGAATCACCTGCCGGGCTTGCTGGAACCACCTGCCGGTCATGCCAAAATCACCTGCCAACTACGCCAGTACCACTTGGCGGACACTGTGGAAAAACCTGTCGGGCCGGCCGGAACCACATCTCAGACGTGCCAGAACCATGTGCATGAGATGCTGGAACCACAACCCGAACAGACGGAAAACACCTGCCAGACCCGTCTGAACAACCTGCCCAGCACGCCGGAGCCACCTGCTCGACTCGCCGGAACCACCCACCTGACATGCCCAAATCACCAGCCGGGTATGCCAGAACCTCTTGGCGGACACTCCGGAATCATCTGCCAGACATGCCAGAACCAGCTCTCAGACACACCAGAACCACGTGCCGGAGACGCCGGAAGCACCTGCCGAGCACGTTGGAACCACCTGCTCAACTCGCCTGAACCACCTGCCGGACATGCCAAAATCACATGCCGACTATGCCAGAACCACTTGGCGAACACTCCGGAATCACTTGCCGGGCATGCAGGAGCCACCTGCTCGACTCGCCAGAAACACCTGCCGGACACGCCAAAATCAACTGCCGAGTTGGCCAGAACCACCAGGTGGACACTCCGAAACCACCTGCCGCGCATGCCGGAACCACCACTCAGACGTGCCGGCAGCACGTGCCGGACACGCCGGAAACACCTACCGGACAGACCGGAACCACCTGCCAAGCACGCCGGAGCCACCTGTTTGACTCGCTGGAACCACCTGCCGGACAGGCCAATATCAACTGCTGGCTATGCCAGAACCACCTGGGGGACGGTCCGGAATCACCTGCCAGCCATGGTGGAACCACCTCTCAGACGTACCAGAACCACCTGCCGGAGAAGCTGGAAACACGTCCTGGATAGTCTGGAACCACCTGCCGGCCAAGCCTGAACCACCAGCCAAGCACAACGGAACAACCTGCCAGACACGCCAGAATCACCTGCGTGTTATGCCAGAACCACTTGGAGGACACTCTGGGATGACCTGCCGGGCATGCCGGAACCACCTCTCAGACGTGCCAGAACCATGTGGCGGACAGTCAGAAATCACCTGTTGGGCATGCGCAACCACCTCTGAGACGTACCAGAACCACATGCCGTGCAGGCTGGAACCACCTACCGGACAGACCGGAATCACCTTTCGGGCATGCCGGAACCACCTGTCAGATGTGCCAGAGACACGTGCCGGAGACGCCGGAAGCACCTGCCAAGCACGTTGGAACCACCTGCTCAACTCGCCTGAACCACCTGCCGGACATGCCAAAATCACCTGCCGACTATGCCAGAACCACTTGGCGAACACTCCGGAATCACTTGCCGGGCATGCAGGAACCACCTCTCAGACATGCCAGAACCCCATGGCAATGACCCCGGAAGCACCAGCCGAGCACGCCGGAACCACGTGCTCGACTCGCCAGAACCACCTGCCGATCACGCAGAAATCACCTGCCGGCTACGCCACAACCAGTTGGTGAACACTTTGGAATCACCTGCCAGGCTTGCTGGAACCACCTGCCAGTCATGCCAAAATCAGCTGCCAACTACGCCAGAACCGCTTGGCGGACACTGCGGAAACACCTGTCGGGCCGGATGGAACCACATCTCAGACGTGCAAGAACCATGTGCATGAGATGCTGGAACCACACCCCGAACAGAAGGATACCACCTGCCAGAACCGCCTGAACCACCTGCTGAGCACGCCGGAACCACCTGCTCGACTCACCGGTAACACCTCCCTGACAGGCCAAAATCACCTGCTGGGTATGCCAGAACCACTTGGCGGAAACTCCGGAATCATCTGCCGGACATGCCGGAACCAGCTCTCAGACACCCCAGAACCAAGTGACGGAGACGCCGGAAGCACCTGCCGAGCATACCGGAGCCACCTGCTCGACTCACCAGAACCACCTGCCGGACACGCAAAAATCACCTGCCGGCTACGCCACAACCAGCTGGGGAACACTTCGGAATCACCTGCCGGGCTTGCTGGAACCACCTGCCGGTCATGCCAAAATCACCTGCCAACTACGCCAGTACCACTTGGCGGACACTGTGGAAACACCTGTCGGGCCGGCCGGAACCACATCTCAGACGTGCCAGAACCATGTTCATGAGATGCTGGAACCACACCCCGAACAGACGGAAAACACCTGCCAGACCCGTCTGAACAACCTGCCGCGCACGCCGGAGCCACCTGCTCGACTCGCCGGAACCACCTACCTGACATGCCCAAATCACCAGCCGGGTATGCCAGAACCTCTTGGCGGACACTCCGGAATCATCTGCCGGACATGCCGGAACCAGCTCTCAGACGTGCCGGAAGCACGTGCCGGACACGCCGGAATCACCTACCGCACAGACCGGAACAATCTGTCGAGCACGCCAGAGCCACCTGTTCGACTCGCTGGAACCACCTGCCGGACAGGCCAATATCAACTGCTGGCTATGCCAGAACCACCTGGGGGACGGTCCGGAATCACCTGCCAGCCATGGCGGAACCACCTCTCAGACGTACCAGAACCACCTGCCGGAGAAGCCGGAAACACGTACTGGACAGTCTGGAAGAACCTGCCGGCCAAGCCTGAACCACCTGCCGGACATGCCAAAATCACCTGCCGACTATGCCAGAACCACTTGGAGAACACTCCGGAATCACTTGCCGGGCATGCAGGAACCACCTCTCAGACATGCCAGAACCCCGTGCCAATGACCCCGGAAGCACCAGCCGAGCACGCCGGAACCACCTGCTCGACTCGCCAGAACCACCTGCCGATCACGCAAAAATCACCTGCCGGCTACGCCACAACCAGTTGGGGAACACTTTGGAATCACCTGCCAGGCTTGCTGGAACCACCTGCCAGTCATGCCAAAATCACCTGCCAACTACGCCAGAACCGCTTGGCGGACACTGCGGAAACACCTGTCGGGCCGGCTGGAACCACATCTCAGACGTGCCAGAAACGTGTTCATGAGATGCTGGAACCACATCCCGAACAGACGGATACCACCTGCCAGAACCGCCTGAACCACCTGCTGAGCACGCCGGAACAACCTGCTCGACTCACCGGTACCACCTCCCTGACACGCCAAAATCACCTGCTGGGAATGCCAGAACCACTTGGCGGACACTCCGGAATCATCTGCCGGACATGCCGGAAACACCTACCGGACAGACCGGAACCACCTGCTAAGACGCCGGAGCCACCTGTTCGACTCGCTGGAACCACCTGCCGGACAGGCCAATATCAACTGCTGCCTATGCCAGAACCACCTGGGGGACAGTCCGGGATCACCTGCCAGCCATGGTGGAACCACCTCTCAGACGTACCAGAACCACGTGCCGGAGAAGCTGGAAACACGTCCTGGACAGACTGGAACCACGTGACGGCCATGCCTGAACCACCTGCCGAGAACGGCGGAACCACCTGCCGGAAACGCCAAAATCTCCTGCGGGCTACGCCAGAACCACTTGGACGACTCTCCGAAATGACCTGCCGGGCATGTTGGAACCACCTCTCACACGTGCCAGAAGCACGTGGCGGACAGTCCGGAATCACCTGTTGGGCATACGCAACCACCTCTGACACGTACCAGAACCACGTGCCGTGCACGCCGGAGCCACCAACCGGACAGACCGGAATCAACTTTTGGGCATGCCGGAACCACCAGTCAGATGTGCCAGAAACACGTGCCGGAGACGCCGGAAGCACCTGCCGAGCACGTCGCAACCACCTGCTCAACTCGCCTGAACCACCTGCCGGACACGCCAAAATCACCTGCCCGCTACACCAGCACCACTTCGGGGACAAGCCGGAATCACGTGAGTGGCATGCCGGCACAGCCTCTCAGACTGAACCTCGTGCCGGACACCACAGAACCACCTGCCGGACAGACCGGAACCACCTGCCGGACACGCCGGAACCACCGGCTCGACCCGCCGGAACGACCGCTGGACCTGCAAAATCACCTGCCGGCTACGCCGGAAACACTTGGCGAACACTCCGGAATCACCTGCCGGGCATGCCGGAACCACCTCTCAGATATGCCAGAACCACGTGCCAATGACCCCGGAAGCACCTGCCAAGCACACCGGAACCACCTGCTCGACTCGCCAGAACCACCTGCAGGACACGCAGAAATCACCTGCCGGCTACGCCACAACCAGTTGAGGAGCACTTCGGAATCACATGGCGGGCTTGCTGGAACCACCTGCCGGTCATGCCAAAATCACCTGCCAACTACGCCAGTACCACTTGGCGGACACTGTGGAAACACCTGTCGGGCCGGCCGGAACCACATCTCAGACGTGCCAGAACCATGTGCATGAGATGCTGGAACCACACCCCGAACAGACGGAAAACACCTGCCAGACCCGTCTGAACAACCTGCCGAGCACGCCGGAGCCACCTGCTCGACTCGCCGGAACCACCTACCTGACATGCCCAAATCACCAGCCGGGTATGCCAGAACCACTTGGCGGACACTCCGGAATCATCTTCCGGACATGCCGGAACCAGCTCTCAGACACACCAGAACCACGTGCCGGAGACGCCGGAAGCACCTGCCGAGCATGCCGGAGCCACCTGCTCGACTCGCCAGAAACACCTGCCGGACACGCCAAAATCACCTGCCGGGTACGCCAGAACCACCTGGCCGACACTCCGAAATCACCTGTCGCGCATGCCGGAACCACCACTCAGACGTGCCGGAAGCACGTGCCGGACACGCCGGAATCACCTACCGGACAGACCGGAACCACCTGCCGAGCACGCCGGAGCCACCTGTTCGACTCGCTGGAACCACCTGTCGGACAGGCCAATATCAACTGCTGGCTATGCCAGAACCACCTCGGGGACGGTCCGGAATCGCCTGCCAGCCATGGCGGAACCACCTCTCAGACGTACCAGAACCACCTGCCGGAGAAGCTGGAAACACGTCCTGGACAGTCTGGAACCACCTGCCGGCCAAGCCTGAACCATCTGCCAAAAACAACGGAACAACCTTCCAGACACGCCAAAATCACCTGCGTGTTATGCCAGAACCACTTGGAGGACACTCTGGGATGACCTGCCGGGCATGCCGGAACCACCTCTCAGACGTGCCAGAACCATGTGGCGGACAGTCCGGAATCACCTGTTGGGCATGCGCAACCACCTCTGAGACGTACCAGAACCACATGCCGTGCAGGCTGGAACCACCTACAGGACAGACCGGAATCACCTTTCGGGCATGCCGGAACCACCTGTCAGATGTGCCAGAAACACGTGCCGGAGACGCCGGAAGCACCTGCCAAGCACGTTGGAACCACCTGCTGAACTCGCCTGAACCACCTGCCGGACATGCCAAAATCACCTGCCGACTATGCCAGAACCACTTGGCGAACACTCCGGAATCACTTGCCGGGCATGCAGGAACCACCTCTCAGACATGCCAGAACCCCGTGCCAATGACCCCGGAAGCACCAGCCGAGCACGCCGGAACCACCTGCTCGACTCGCCAGAACCACCTGCCGATCATGCAAAAATCACCTGCCGGCTACGCCACAACCAGTTGGGGAACACTTCGGAATCACCTGCCGGGCTTGCTGGAACCACCTGCCGGAAATGCCAAAATCACCTGCCAACTACGCCAGTACCAATTGGCGGACACTGTGGAAACACCTGTCGGGCCGGCCGGAACCACATCTCAGACGTGCCAGAACCATGTGCATGAGATGCTGGAACCACACCCCGAACAGACGGAAAACACCTGCCAGACCCGTCTGAACAACCTGCCGAGCACGCCGGAGCCACCTGCTCGACTCGCCGGAACCACCTACCTGACATGCCCAAATCACCAGCCGGGTATGCCAGAACCACTTGGCGGACACTCCGGAATCATCTGCCGGACGTGCCGGAACCAGCTCTCAGACACACCAGAACCACGTGCCGGAGACGCCGGAAGCACCTGCCGAGCATGCCGGAGCCACCTGCTCGACTCGCCAGGAACACCTGCCGGACACGCCAAAATCACCTGCCGGGTACGCCAGAACCACCTGGCGGACACTCCGAAACCACCTGCCGCGCATGCCGGAACCACCTCTCAGACGTGCCGGAAGCACGTGCCGGACACGCCGGAAACACCTACGGACAGACCGGAACCACCTGCCAAGAATGCCGGAGCCACCTGTTCGACTCGCTGGAACCACCTGCCGGACAGGCCAATATCAACTGCTGGCTATGCCAGAACCACCTGGCGGACAGTCCGGGATCACCTGCCAGCCATGGCAGAACCACCTCTCAGACCTACCAGAACCACCTGCCGGAGAAGCTGGAAACACGTCCTGGACAGACTGGAACCACGTGACGACCATGCCTGAACCACCTGCCGAGCACGGCGGAACCACCTGCCGGACACGCCAAAATCACCTGCGGGCTATGCCAGAACCACTTGGACGACTCTCCGAAATGACCTGCCGGGCATGTTGGAACCACCTCTCACACGTGCCAGAAGCACGTGGCGGACAGTCCGGAATCACCTGTTGGGCATACGCAACCACCTCTGACACGTACCAGAACCACATGCCGAGCACGCCGGAACCACCTACCGGACAGACCGGAATCAACTTTTGGGCATGCCGGAACCACCAGTCAGATGTGCCAGAAACACGTGCCGGAGACGCCGGAAGCACCTGCCGAGCACGTCGCAACCACCTGCTCAACTCGCCTGATCCACCTGCCGGACACGCCAAAATCACCTGCCCGCTACACCAGCACCACTTCGGGGACAAGCCGGAATCACGTGAGGGGCATGCCGGCACAGCCTCTCAGACTGAACCTCATGCCGGACACCACAGAAATACCTGCCGGACAGACCGGAACAACCTGTCGAGCACGCCAGAGCCAACTGTTCGACTCGCTGTAACCACCTGCCGGAGAGGCCAATATTAACTGCTGGCTATGCCAGAAGCACCTGGGGGACGGTCCGGAATCACCTGCCAGCCATGGCGGAACCACCCCTCAGACGTACCACAACCACCTGCCGGAGAAGCTGGAAACACGTCCTGGACAGTCTGGAACCACCTGCCGACCAAGCCTGAACCACCTGCCGGACATGCCAAAATCACCTGCCGGCTACGCCGGAAACACTTGGCGAACACTCTGCAATCACCTGCCGGGCATGCCGGAACCACCTCTCAGATATGCCAGAACCACGTGCCAATGACCCCGGAAGCACCTGCCGAGCACGCCGGAACCGCCTGCTCTACTCGCCAGAACCACCTGCCGGACACGCAGAAATCACCTGCCGGCTACGTCACAACCAGTTGGGGAACACTTCGGAACCACCTGCCGGGCTTGCTGGAACCACCTGCCGGTCATGCCAAAATCACCTGCCAACTACGCCAGAACCGCTTGGCGGACACTGCGGAAACACCTGTCGGGCCGGCCGGAACTACATCTCAGACGTGCCAGAATCGTGTGCATGAGATGCTGGAACCACATCCCGAACAGACGGATACCACCTGCCAGAACCGCCTGAACCACCTGCCCAGCACGCCGGAGCCACCTGCTCGACTCGCCGGAACCACCCACCTGACATGCCCAAATCACCAGCCGGGTATGCCAGAACCTCTTGGCGGACACTCCGGAATCATCTGCCAGACATGCCAGAACCAGCTCTCAGACACACCAGAACCACGTGCCGGAGACGCCGGAAGCACCTGCCGAGCACGTTGGAACCACCTGCTCAACTCGCCTGAACCACCTGCCGGACATGCCAAAATCACATGCCGACTATGCCAGAACCACTTGGCGAACACTCCGGAATCACTTGCCGGGCATGCAGGAGCCACCTGCTCGACTCGCCAGAAACACCTGCCGGACACGCCAAAATCAACTGCCGAGTTGGCCAGAACCACCTGGTGGACACTCCGAAACCACCTGCCGCGCATGCCGGAACCACCACTCAGACGTGCCGGCAGCACGTGCCGGACACGCCGGAAACACCTACCGGACTGACCGGAACCACCTGCCAAGCACGCCGGAGCCACCTGTTCGACTCGCTGGAACCACCTGCCGGACAGGCCAATATCAACTGCTGGCTATGCCAGAACCACCTGGGGGACGGTCCGGAATCACCTGCCAGCCATGGTGGAACCACCTCTCAGACGTACCAGAACCACCTGCCGGAGAAGCTGGAAACACGTCCTGGACAGTCTGGAACCACCTGCCGGCCAAGCCTGAACCACCAGCCAAGCACAACGGAACAACCTGCCAGACACGCCAGAATCACCTGCGTGTTATGCCAGAACCACTTGGAGGACACTCTGGGATGACCTGCCGGGCATGCCGGAACCACCTCTCAGACGTGCCAGAACCATGTGGCGGACAGTCAGAAATCACCTGTTGGGCATGCGCAACCACCTGTGAGACGTACCAGAACCACCTGCCGGAGAAGCTGGAAACACGTCCTGGACAGACTGGAACCACGTGACGGCCATGCCTGAACCACCTGCCGAGCACGGCGGAACCACCTGCCGGACACGCCAAAATCACCTGCGGGCTACGCCAGAACCACTTGGACGACTCTCCGAAATGACCTGCCGGGCATGTTGGAACCACCTCTCACACGTGCCAGAAGCACGTGGCGGACAGTCCGGAATCACCTGTTGGGCATACGCAACCACCTCTGACACGTACCGGAACCACGTGCCGTGCACGCCGGAACCACCTACCGCACAGACCGGAATCAACTTTTGGGCATGCCGGAACCACCAGTCAGATGTGCCAGAAACACGTGTCGGAGACGCCGGAAGCACCTGCCGAGCACGTCGCAACCACCTGCTCAACTCGCCTGAACCACCTGCCGGACACGCCAAAATCACCTGCCCGCTACACCAGCACCACTTCGGGGACAAGCCGGAATCACGTGAGGGGCATGCCGGCACAGCCTCTCAGACTGAAAATCGTGCCGGACACCACAGAACCACCTGCCGGACAGACCGGAACCACCTGCCGGACACGCCGGAACCACCGGCTCGACCCGCCGGAACGACCGCTGGACATGCAAAATCACCTGCCGGCTACGCCGGAAACACTTGGCGAACACTCTGCAATCACCTGCCGGGCATGCCGGAACCACCTTTCAGATATGCCAGAACCACGTGCCAATGACCCCGGAAGCACCTGCCGAGCACGCCGGAACCGCCTGCTCTACTCGCCAGAACCACCTGCCGGACACGCAGAAATCACCTGCCGGCTACGTCACAACCAGTTGGGGAACACTTCGGAACCACCTGCCGGGCTTGCTGGAACCACCTGCCGGTCATGCCAAAATCACCTGCCAACTACGCCAGAACCGCTTGGCGGACACTGCGGAAACACCTGTCGGGCCGGCTGGAACCACATCTCAGACGTGCCAGAAACGTGTTCATCAGATGTTGGAACCACATCCCGAACAGACGGATACCACCTGCCAGAACCGCCTGAACCACCTGCTGAGCACACCGGAACCACCTGCTCGACTCACCGGTACCACCTCCCTGACACGCCAAAATCACCTGCTGGGTATGCCAGAACCACTTGGCGGACACTCCGGAATCATCTGCCGGACATGCCGGAACCAGCTCTCAGACACACCAGAACCAAGTGCCGGAGACGCCGGAAGCACCTGCCGAGCATGCCGGAGCCACCTGCTCGACTCGCCAGAAACACCTGCCGGACACGCCAAAATCACCTGCCGGGTACGCCAGAACCACCTGGCGGACACTCCGAAACCACCTGCCGCGCATGCCGGAACCACGTCTCAGACGTGCCGGCAGCACGTGCCGGACACGCCGAAACACCTACCGGACAGACCGGAACCACCTGCCGAGCACGCTGGAACCACATGCTCGACTCGCCAGAACCACCTTCCGGACACACAAAAATCACCTGCCGGCTATGCCACAACCAGTTGGGGAACAATTCGGAATCACCTGCCGGGCTTGCTGGAACCACCTGCCGGTCATGCCAAAATCACCTGCCAACTGCGCCAGAACCGCTTGGCGGACACTGCGGAAACACCTGTCGGGCCGGCTGGAACCACATCTCAGACGTGCCAGAAACGTGTTCATGAGATGCTGGAACCACAAACCGAGGAGACGGATACCACCTGCCAGAACCGCCTGAACCACCTGCTGAGCACGCCGGAACCACCTGCTCGACTCACCGGTACCACCTCCCTGACACGCCAAAATCACCTGCTGGGTATGCCAGAACCACTTGGCGGACACTCCGGAATCATCTGCCGGACATGCCGGAACCAGCTCTCAGACACACCAGAACCAAGTGCCGGAGACGCCGGAAGCACCTGCCGAGCATGCCGGAGCCACCTGCTCGACTCGCCAGAACCACCTGCCGGACACGCCAAAATCACCTGAGGGCTAAGCCAGAACCACTTGGACGACTCTCCAAAATGACCTGCCGGGCATGTTGGAACCACCTCTCAGACGTGCCAGAAGCACGTGGCGGACAGTCCGGAATCACCTGTTGGGCATACGCAACCACCTCTGACACGTACCAGAACCACGTGCCATGCACGCCGGAACCACCTACCGGACAGACCGGAATCAACTTTTGGGCATGCCGGAACCACCAGTCAGATGTGCCAGAAACACGTGCCGGAGACGCCGGAAGCACCTGCCGAGCACGTCGCAACCACCTGCTCAACTCGCCTGAACCACCTGCCGGACACGCCAAAATCACCTGCCCGCTACACCAGCACCACTTCGGGGACAAGCCGGAATCACGTGAGGGGCACGCCGGCACAGACTCTCTGACTGAACGTCGTGCCGGACACCAGAGAACCACTTGCCGGACAGACCGGAACCACCTGCCGGACACGCCGGAACCACCGGCTCGACCCGCCGGAACGACCGCTGGACATGCAAAATCACCTGCCGGCTACGCCGGAAACACTTGGCGAACACTCCGGAATCACCTGCCGGGCATGCCGGAACCACCTCTCAGATATGCCAGAACCACGTGCCAATGACCCCGGAAGCACCTGCCGAGCACGCCGGAGCCACCTGCTCGACTCGGCGGAAACACCTGCCGGACACGCCAAAATCACCTGCCGGGTACCCCAGAACCACCTGGCCGACACTCCGAAATCACCTGTCGCGCATGACGGAACCACCTCTCAGACGTGCCGGAAGCACGTGCCGGACACGCCGGAATCACCTACCGGACAGACCGGAACCACCTGCCGAGCACGCCGGAGCCACCTGTTCGACTCCCCGGAACCACCTGCCGGACAGGCCAATATCAACTGCTGGCTATGCCAGAACCACCTGGGGGATGGTCCGGAATCACCTGCCAGCCATGGCGGAACCACCTCTCAGACGTACCATAACCACCTGCCGGAGAAGCTGGAAACACCTCCTGGACAGTCTGGAACCACCTGCCGGCCAAGCCTGAACCATCTGCCAAGCACAACGGAGCAACCTTCCAGACACGCCAAAATCACCTGCGTGTTATGCCAGAACCACTTGGAGGACACTCTGGGATGACCTGCCGGGCATGCCGGAACCACCTCTCAGACGTGCCAGAACCATGTGGCGGACAGTCCGGAATCACCTGTTGGGCATGCGCAACCACCTCTGAGACGTACCAGAACCACATGCCGTGCAGGCTGGAACCACCTACCGGACAGACCGGAATCACCTTTCGGGCATGCCGGAACCACCTGTCAGATGTGCCAGAAACACGTGCCGGAGACGCCGGAAGCACCTGCTGAGCACGTCGCCACCACCTGTTCAACTCGCCTGAACCACCTGCCGGACACGCCAAAATCACTTGCCCGCTACACCAGCAACACTTCGGGGACAAGCCGGAATCACGTGAGGGGCATGCCGGCACAGCCTCTCAGACTGAACGTCCTGCCGGTCACCACAGAACCACCTGCCGGACAGACCGGAACCACCTGCCGGACACGCCGGAACCACCGGCTCGACCCGCCGGAACGACCGCTGGACATGCAAAATCACCTGCCGGCTACGCCACAAACACTTGGCGAACACTATGGAATCACCTGCCGGGCATGCCGGAACCACCTCTCAGATATGCCAGAACCACGTGCCAATGACCCCGGAAGCACCTGCCGAGCACGCCGGAACCACCTGCTCGACTCGCCAGAACCACCTGCCGGACACGCAAAAATCACCTGCCGGCTACGCCACAACCAGTTGCGGAACACTTCGGAATCACCTGCCGGGCTTGCTGGAACCACCTGCCGGTCATGCCAAAATCACCTGCCAACTACGCCAGTACCACTTGGCGGACACTGTGGAAAAACCTGTCGGGCCGGCCGGAACCACATCTCAGACGTGCCAGAACCATGTGCATGAGATGCTGGAACCACAACCCGAACAGACGGAAAACACCTGCCAGACCCGTCTGAACAACCTGCCCAGCACGCCGGAGCCACCTGCTCGACTCGCCGGAACCACCCACCTGACATGCCCAAATCACCAGCCGGGTATGCCAGAACCTCTTGGCGGACACTCCGGAATCATCTGCCAGACATGCCAGAACCAGCTCTCAGACACACCAGAACCACGTGCCGGAGACGCCGGAAGCACCTGCCGAGCACGTTGGAACCACCTGCTCAACTCGCCTGAACCACCTGCCGGACATGCCAAAATCACATGCCGACTATGCCAGAACCACTTGGCGAACACTCCGGAATCACTTGCCGGGCATGCAGGAGCCACCTGCTCGACTCGCCAGAAACACCTGCCGGACACGCCAAAATCAACTGCCGAGTTGGCCAGAACCACCTGGTGGACACTCCGAAACCACCTGCCGCGCATGCCGGAACCACCACTCAGACGTGCCGGCAGCACGTGCCGGACACGCCGGAAACACCTACCGGACAGACCGGAACCACCTGCCAAGCACGCCGGAGCCACCTGTTTGACTCGCTGGAACCACCTGCCGGACAGGCCAATATCAACTGCTGGCTATGCCAGAACCACCTGGGGGACGGTCCGGAATCACCTGCCAGCCATGGTGGAACCACCTCTCAGACGTACCAGAACCACCTGCCGGAGAAGCTGGAAACACGTCCTGGATAGTCTGGAACCACCTGCCGGCCAAGCCTGAACCACCAGCCAAGCACAACGGAACAACCTGCCAGACACGCCAGAATCACCTGCGTGTTATGCCAGAACCACTTGGAGGACACTCTGGGATGACCTGCCGGGCATGCCGGAACCACCTCTCAGACGTGCCAGAACCATGTGGCGGACAGTCAGAAATCACCTGTTGGGCATGCGCAACCACCTCTGAGACGTACCAGAACCACATGCCGTGCAGGCTGGAACCACCTACCGGACAGACCGGAATCACCTTTCGGGCATGCCGGAACCACCTGTCAGATGTGCCAGAGACACGTGCCGGAGACGCCGGAAGCACCTGCCAAGCACGTTGGAACCACCTGCTCAACTCGCCTGAACCACCTGCCGGACATGCCAAAATCACCTGCCGACTATGCCAGAACCACTTGGCGAACACTCCGGAATCACTTGCCGGGCATGCAGGAACCACCTCTCAGACATGCCAGAACCCCATGGCAATGACCCCGGAAGCACCAGCCGAGCACGCCGGAACCACGTGCTCGACTCGCCAGAACCACCTGCCGATCACGCAGAAATCACCTGCCGGCTACGCCACAACCAGTTGGTGAACACTTTGGAATCACCTGCCAGGCTTGCTGGAACCACCTGCCAGTCATGCCAAAATCAGCTGCCAACTACGCCAGAACCGCTTGGCGGACACTGCGGAAACACCTGTCGGGCCGGATGGAACCACATCTCAGACGTGCAAGAACCATGTGCATGAGATGCTGGAACCACACCCCGAACAGAAGGATACCACCTGCCAGAACCGCCTGAACCACCTGCTGAGCACGCCGGAACCACCTGCTCGACTCACCGGTAACACCTCCCTGACAGGCCAAAATCACCTGCTGGGTATGCCAGAACCACTTGGCGGAAACTCCGGAATCATCTGCCGGACATGCCGGAACCAGCTCTCAGACACCCCAGAACCAAGTGACGGAGACGCCGGAAGCACCTGCCGAGCATACCGGAGCCACCTGCTCGACTCACCAGAACCACCTGCCGGACACGCAAAAATCACCTGCCGGCTACGCCACAACCAGCTGGGGAACACTTCGGAATCACCTGCCGGGCTTGCTGGAACCACCTGCCGGTCATGCCAAAATCACCTGCCAACTACGCCAGTACCACTTGGCGGACACTGTGGAAACACCTGTCGGGCCGGCCGGAACCACATCTCAGACGTGCCAGAACCATGTTCATGAGATGCTGGAACCACACCCCGAACAGACGGAAAACACCTGCCAGACCCGTCTGAACAACCTGCCGCGCACGCCGGAGCCACCTGCTCGACTCGCCGGAACCACCTACCTGACATGCCCAAATCACCAGCCGGGTATGCCAGAACCTCTTGGCGGACACTCCGGAATCATCTGCCGGACATGCCGGAACCAGCTCTCAGACGTGCCGGAAGCACGTGCCGGACACGCCGGAATCACCTACCGCACAGACCGGAACAATCTGTCGAGCACGCCAGAGCCACCTGTTCGACTCGCTGGAACCACCTGCCGGACAGGCCAATATCAACTGCTGGCTATGCCAGAACCACCTGGGGGACGGTCCGGAATCACCTGCCAGCCATGGCGGAACCACCTCTCAGACGTACCAGAACCACCTGCCGGAGAAGCCGGAAACACGTACTGGACAGTCTGGAAGAACCTGCCGGCCAAGCCTGAACCACCTGCCGGACATGCCAAAATCACCTGCCGACTATGCCAGAACCACTTGGAGAACACTCCGGAATCACTTGCCGGGCATGCAGGAACCACCTCTCAGACATGCCAGAACCCCGTGCCAATGACCCCGGAAGCACCAGCCGAGCACGCCGGAACCACCTGCTCGACTCGCCAGAACCACCTGCCGATCACGCAAAAATCACCTGCCGGCTACGCCACAACCAGTTGGGGAACACTTTGGAATCACCTGCCAGGCTTGCTGGAACCACCTGCCAGTCATGCCAAAATCACCTGCCAACTACGCCAGAACCGCTTGGCGGACACTGCGGAAACACCTGTCGGGCCGGCTGGAACCACATCTCAGACGTGCCAGAAACGTGTTCATGAGATGCTGGAACCACATCCCGAACAGACGGATACCACCTGCCAGAACCGCCTGAACCACCTGCTGAGCACGCCGGAACAACCTGCTCGACTCACCGGTACCACCTCCCTGACACGCCAAAATCACCTGCTGGGAATGCCAGAACCACTTGGCGGACACTCCGGAATCATCTGCCGGACATGCCGGAAACACCTACCGGACAGACCGGAACCACCTGCTAAGACGCCGGAGCCACCTGTTCGACTCGCTGGAACCACCTGCCGGACAGGCCAATATCAACTGCTGCCTATGCCAGAACCACCTGGGGGACAGTCCGGGATCACCTGCCAGCCATGGCGGAACCACCTCTCAGACGTACCAGAACCACGTGCCGGAGAAGCTGGAAACACGTCCTGGACAGACTGGAACCACGTGACGGCCATGCCTGAACCACCTGCCGAGAACGGCGGAACCACCTGCCGGAAACGCCAAAATCTCCTGCGGGCTACGCCAGAACCACTTGGACGACTCTCCGAAATGACCTGCCGGGCATGTTGGAACCACCTCTCACACGTGCCAGAAGCACGTGGCGGACAGTCCGGAATCACCTGTTGGGCATACGCAACCACCTCTGACACGTACCAGAACCACGTGCCGTGCACGCCGGAGCCACCAACCGGACAGACCGGAATCAACTTTTGGGCATGCCGGAACCACCAGTCAGATGTGCCAGAAACACGTGCCGGAGACGCCGGAAGCACCTGCCGAGCACGTCGCAACCACCTGCTCAACTCGCCTGAACCACCTGCCGGACACGCCAAAATCACCTGCCCGCTACACCAGCACCACTTCGGGGACAAGCCGGAATCACGTGAGTGGCATGCCGGCACAGCCTCTCAGACTGAACCTCGTGCCGGACACCACAGAACCACCTGCCGGACAGACCGGAACCACCTGCCGGACACGCCGGAACCACCGGCTCGACCCGCCGGAACGACCGCTGGACCTGCAAAATCACCTGCCGGCTACGCCGGAAACACTTGGCGAACACTCCGGAATCACCTGCCGGGCATGCCGGAACCACCTCTCAGATATGCCAGAACCACGTGCCAATGACCCCGGAAGCACCTGCCAAGCACACCGGAACCACCTGCTCGACTCGCCAGAACCACCTGCAGGACACGCAGAAATCACCTGCCTCTACGCCACAACCAGTTGAGGAGCACTTCGGAATCACATGGCGGGCTTGCTGGAACCACCTGCCGGTCATGCCAAAATCACCTGCCAACTACGCCAGTACCACTTGGCGGACACTGTGGAAACACCTGTCGGGCCGGCCGGAACCACATCTCAGACGTGCCAGAACCATGTGCATGAGATGCTGGAACCACACCCCGAACAGACGGAAAACACCTGCCAGACCCGTCTGAACAACCTGCCGAGCACGCCGGAGCCACCTGCTCGACTCGCCGGAACCACCTACCTGACATGCCCAAATCACCAGCCGGGTATGCCAGAACCACTTGGCGGACACTCCGGAATCATCTTCCGGACATGCCGGAACCAGCTCTCAGACACACCAGAACCACGTGCCGGAGACGCCGGAAGCACCTGCCGAGCATGCCGGAGCCACCTGCTCGACTCGCCAGAAACACCTGCCGGACACGCCAAAATCACCTGCCGGGTACGCCAGAACCACCTGGCCGACACTCCGAAATCACCTGTCGCGCATGCCGGAACCACCTCTCAGACGTGCCGGAAGCACGTGCCGGACACGCCGGAATCACCTACCGGACAGACCGGAACCACCTGCCGAGCACGCCGGAGCCACCTGTTCGACTCGCTGGAACCACCTGTCGGACAGGCCAATATCAACTGCTGGCTATGCCAGAACCACCTCGGGGACGGTCCGGAATCGCCTGCCAGCCATGGCGGAACCACCTCTCAGACGTACCAGAACCACCTGCCGGAGAAGCTGGAAACACGTCCTGGACAGTCTGGAACCACCTGCCGGCCAAGCCTGAACCATCTGCCAAAAACAACGGAACAACCTTCCAGACACGCCAAAATCACCTGCGTGTTATGCCAGAACCACTTGGAGGACACTCTGGGATGACCTGCCGGGCATGCCGGAACCACCTCTCAGACGTGCCAGAACCATGTGGCGGACAGTCCGGAATCACCTGTTGGGCATGCGCAACCACCTCTGAGACGTACCAGAACCACATGCCGTGCAGGCTGGAACCACCTACCGGACAGACCGGAATCACCTTTCGGGCATGCCGGAACCACCTGTCAGATGTGCCAGAAACACGTGCCGGAGACGCCGGAAGCACCTGCCAAGCACGTTGGAACCACCTGCTGAACTCGCCTGAACCACCTGCCGGACATGCCAAAATCACCTGCCGACTATGCCAGAACCACTTGGCGAACACTCCGGAATCACTTGCCGGGCATGCAGGAACCACCTCTCAGACATGCCAGAACCCCGTGCCAATGACCCCGGAAGCACCAGCCGAGCACGCCGGAACCACCTGCTCGACTCGCCAGAACCACCTGCCGATCACGCAAAAATCACCTGCCGGCTACGCCACAACCAGTTGGTGAACACTTTGGAATCACCTGCCAGGCTTGCTGGAACCACCTGCCAGTCATGCCAAAATCAACTGCCAACTACGCCAGAACCGCTTGGCGGACACTGTGGAAACACCTGTCGGGCCGGCTGGAACCACATCTCAGACGTGCCAGAAACGTGTTCATGAGATGCTGGAACCACACCCCGAACAGACGGATACCACCTGCCAGAACCGCCTGAACCACCTGCTGAGCACGCCGGAACCACCTGCTCGACTCACCGGTACCACCTCCCTGACACGCCAAAATCACCTGCTGGGTATGCCAGAACCACTTGGCGGACACTCCGGAATCATCTGCCGGACATGCCGGAACCAGCTCTCAGACACACCAGAACCAAGTGCCGGAGACGCCGGAAGCACCTGCCGAGCATGCCGGAGCCACCTGCTCGACTCGCCAGGAACACCTGCCGGACACGCCAAAATCACCTGCCGGGTACGCCAGAACCACCTGGCGGACACTCCGAAACCACCTGCCGCGCATGCCGGAACCACCTCTCAGACGTGCCGGAAGCACGTGCCGGACACGCCGGAAACACCTACGGACAGACCGGAACCACCTGCCAAGAACGCCGGAGCCACCTGTTCGACTCGCTGGAACCACCTGCCGGACAGGCCAATATCAACTGCTGGCTATGCCAGAACCACCTGGCGGACAGTCCGGGATCACCTGCCAGCCATGGCAGAACCACCTCTCAGACCTACCAGAACCACCTGCCGGAGAAGCTGGAAACACGTCCTGGACAGACTGGAACCACGTGACGACCATGCCTGAACCACCTGCCGAGCACGGCGGAACCACCTGCCGGACACGCCAAAATCACCTGCGGGCTATGCCAGAACCACTTGGACGACTCTCCGAAATGACCTGCCGGGCATGTTGGAACCACCTCTCACACGTGCCAGAAGCACGTGGCGGACAGTCCGGAATCACCTGTTGGGCATACGCAACCACCTCTGACACGTACCAGAACCACATGCCGAGCACGCCGGAACCACCTACTGGACAGACCGGAATCAACTTTTGGGCATGCCGGAACCACCAGTCAGATGTGCCAGAAACACGTGCCGGAGACGCCGGAAGCACCTGCCGAGCACGTCGCAACCACCTGCTCAACTCGCCTGATCCACCTGCCGGACACGCCAAAATCACCTGCCCGCTACACCAGCACCACTTCGGGGACAAGCCGGAATCACGTGAGGGGCATGCCGGCACAGCCTCTCAGACTGAACCTCGTGCCGGACACCACAGAAATACCTGCCGGACAGACCGGAACAACCTGTCGAGCACGCCAGAGCCAACTGTTCGACTCGCTGTAACCACCTGCCGGAGAGGCCAATATTAACTGCTGGCTATGCCAGAAGCACCTGGGGGACGGTCCGGAATCACCTGCCAGCCATGGCGGAACCACCCCTCAGACGTACCACAACCACCTGCCGGAGAAGCTGGAAACACGTCCTGGACAGTCTGGAACCACCTGCCGACCAAGCCTGAACCACCTGCCGGACATGCCAAAATCACCTGCCGGCTACGCCGGAAACACTTGGCGAACACTCTGCAATCACCTGCCGGGCATGCCGGAACCACCTCTCAGATATGCCAGAACCACGTGCCAATGACCCCGGAAGCACCTGCCGAGCACGCCGGAACCGCCTGCTCTACTCGCCAGAACCACCTGCCGGACACGCAGAAATCACCTGCCGGCTACGTCACAACCAGTTGGGGAACACTTCGGAACCACCTGCCGGGCTTGCTGGAACCACCTGCCGGTCATGCCAAAATCACCTGCCAACTACGCCAGAACCGCTTGGCGGACACTGCGGAAACACCTGTCGGGCCGGCCGGAACTACATCTCAGACGTGCCAGAATCGTGTGCATGAGATGCTGGAACCACATCCCGAACAGACGGATACCACCTGCCAGAACCGCCTGAACCACCTGCCCAGCACGCCGGAGCCACCTGCTCGACTCGCCGGAACCACCCACCTGACATGCCCAAATCACCAGCCGGGTATGCCAGAACCTCTTGGCGGACACTCCGGAATCATCTGCCAGACATGCCAGAACCAGCTCTCAGACACACCAGAACCACGTGCCGGAGACGCCGGAAGCACCTGCCGAGCACGTTGGAACCACCTGCTCAACTCGCCTGAACCACCTGCCGGACATGCCAAAATCACATGCCGACTATGCCAGAACCACTTGGCGAACACTCCGGAATCACTTGCCGGGCATGCAGGAGCCACCTGCTCGACTCGCCAGAAACACCTGCCGGACACGCCAAAATCAACTGCCGAGTTGGCCAGAACCACCTGGTGGACACTCCGAAACCACCTGCCGCGCATGCCGGAACCACCACTCAGACGTGCCGGCAGCACGTGCCGGACACGCCGGAAACACCTACCGGACTGACCGGAACCACCTGCCAAGCACGCCGGAGCCACCTGTTCGACTCGCTGGAACCACCTGCCGGACAGGCCAATATCAACTGCTGGCTATGCCAGAACCACCTGGGGGACGGTCCGGAATCACCTGCCAGCCATGGTGGAACCACCTCTCAGACGTACCAGAACCACCTGCCGGAGAAGCTGGAAACACGTCCTGGACAGTCTGGAACCACCTGCCGGCCAAGCCTGAACCACCAGCCAAGCACAACGGAACAACCTGCCAGACACGCCAGAATCACCTGCGTGTTATGCCAGAACCACTTGGAGGACACTCTGGGATGACCTGCCGGGCATGCCGGAACCACCTCTCAGACGTGCCAGAACCATGTGGCGGACAGTCAGAAATCACCTGTTGGGCATGCGCAACCACCTGTGAGACGTACCAGAACCACCTGCCGGAGAAGCTGGAAACACGTCCTGGACAGACTGGAACCACGTGACGGCCATGCCTGAACCACCTGCCGAGCACGGCGGAACCACCTGCCGGACACGCCAAAATCACCTGCGGGCTACGCCAGAACCACTTGGACGACTCTCCGAAATGACCTGCCGGGCATGTTGGAACCACCTCTCACACGTGCCAGAAGCACGTGGCGGACAGTCCGGAATCACCTGTTGGGCATACGCAACCACCTCTGACACGTACCGGAACCACGTGCCGTGCACGCCGGAACCACCTACCGCACAGACCGGAATCAACTTTTGGGCATGCCGGAACCACCAGTCAGATGTGCCAGAAACACGTGTCGGAGACGCCGGAAGCACCTGCCGAGCACGTCGCAACCACCTGCTCAACTCGCCTGAACCACCTGCCGGACACGCCAAAATCACCTGCCCGCTACACCAGCACCACTTCGGGGACAAGCCGGAATCACGTGAGGGGCATGCCGGCACAGCCTCTCAGACTGAAAATCGTGCCGGACACCACAGAACCACCTGCCGGACAGACCGGAACCACCTGCCGGACACGCCGGAACCACCGGCTCGACCCGCCGGAACGACCGCTGGACATGCAAAATCACCTGCCGTCTACGCCGGAAACACTTGGCGAACACTCTGCAATCACCTGCCGGGCATGCCGGAACCACCTTTCAGATATGCCAGAACCACGTGCCAATGACCCCGGAAGCACCTGCCGAGCACGCCGGAACCGCCTGCTCTACTCGCCAGAACCACCTGCCGGACACGCAGAAATCACCTGCCGGCTACGTCACAACCAGTTGGGGAACACTTCGGAACCACCTGCCGGGCTTGCTGGAACCACCTGCCGGTCATGCCAAAATCACCTGCCAACTACGCCAGAACCGCTTGGCGGACACTGTGGAAACACCTGTCGGGCCGGCCGGAACTACATCTCAGACGTGCCAGAATCATGTGCATGAGATGCTGGAACCACACCCCGAACAGACGGAAAACACCTGCCAGACCCGTCTGAACAACCTGCCGAGCACGCCGGAGCCACCTGCTCGACTCGCCGGAACCACCCACCTGACATGCCCAAATCACCAGCCGGGTATGCCAGAACCACTTGGCGGACACTCCGGAATCATCTGCCAGACATGCCGGAACCAGCTCTCAGACACACCAGAACCACGTGCCGGAGACGCCGGAAGCACCTGCCGAGCATGCCGGAGCCACCTGCTCGACTCGCCAGAAACACCTGCCGGACACGCCAAAATCACCTGCCGGGTACGCCAGAACCACCTGGCGGACACTCCGAAATCACCTGTCGCGCATGCCGGAACCACCTCTCAGACGGGCCGGAAGCACGTGCCGGACACGCCGGAATCACCTACCGGACAGACCGGAACCACCTGCCGAGCACGCCGGAGCCACCTGTTCGACTCGCTGGAACCACCTGCCGGACAGGCCAATATCAACTGCTGGCTATGCCAGAACCACCTGGGGGACGGTCCGGAATCGCCTGCCAGCCATGGCGGAACCACCTCTCAGACGTACCAGAACCACCTGCCGGAGAAGCTGGAAACACGTCCTGGACAGTCTGGAACCACCTGCCGGCCAAGCCTGAACCACCTGCCAAGCACAACGGAACAACCTGCCAGACACGCCAAAATCACCTGCGTGTTATGCCAGAACCACTTGGAGGACTCTCTGGGATGACCTGCCGGGCATGCCGGAACCACCTCTCAGACGTGCCAGAACCATGTGGCGGACAGTCCGGAATCACCTGTTGGGCATGCGCAACCACCTCTGAGACGTACCAGAACCACATGCCGTGCAGGCTGGAACCACCTACCGGACAGACCGGAATCACCTTTCGGGCATGCCGGAACCACCTGTCAGATGTGCCAGAAACACGTGCCGGAGACGCCGGAAGCACCTGCCAAGCACGTTGGAACCACCTGCTGAACTCGCCTGAACCACCTGCCGGACATGCCAAAATCACCTGCCGACTATGCCAGAACCACTTGGCGAACACTCCGGAATCACTTGCCGGGCATGCAGGAACCACCTCTCAGACATGCCAGAACCCCGTGCCAATGACCCCGGAAGCACCAGCCGAGCACGCCGGAACCACCTGCTCGACTCGCCAGAACCACCTGCCGATCACGCAAAAATCACCTGCCGGCTACGCCACAACCAGTTGGTGAAGACTTTGGAATCACCTGCCAGGCTTGCTGGACCCACCTGCCAGTCATGCCAAAATCACCTGCCAACTACGCCAGAACCGCTTGGCGGACACTGCGGAAACACCTGTCGGGCCGGCTGGAACCACATCTCAGACGTGCCAGAAACGTGTTCATGAGATGCTGGAACCACAAACCGAGGAGACGGATACCACCTGCCAGAACCGCCTGAACCACCTGCTGAGCACGCCGGAACCACCTGCTCGACTCACCGGTACCACCTCCCTGACACGCCAAAATCACCTGCTGGGTATGCCAGAACCACTTGGCGGACACTCCGGAATCATCTGCCGGACATGCCGGAACCAGCTCTCAGACACACCAGAACCAAGTGCCGGAGACGCCGGAAGCACCTGCCGAGCATGCCGGAGCCACCTGCTCGACTCGCCAGAACCACCTGCCGGACACGCCAAAATCACCTGAGGGCTAAGCCAGAACCACTTGGACGACTCTCCAAAATGACCTGCCGGGCATGTTGGAACCACCTCTCAGACGTGCCAGAAGCACGTGGCGGACAGTCCGGAATCACCTGTTGGGCATACGCAACCACCTCTGACACGTACCAGAACCACGTGCCGTGCACGCCGGAACCACCTACCGGACAGACCGGAATCAACTTTTGGGCATGCCGGAACCACCAGTCAGATGTGCCAGAAACACGTGCCGGAGACGCCGGAAGCACCTGCCGAGCACGTCGCAACCACCTGCTCAACTCGCCTGAACCACCTGCCGGACACGCCAAAATCACCTGCCCGCTACACCAGCACCACTTCGGGGACAAGCCGGAATCACGTGAGGGGCATGCCGGCACAGACTCTCTGACTGAACGTCGTGCCGGACACCAGAGAACCACTTGCCGGACAGACCGGAACCACCTGCCGGACACGCCGGAACCACCGGCTCGACCCGCCGGAACGACCGCTGGACATGCAAAATCACCTGCCGGCTACGCCGGAAACACTTGGCGAACACTCCGGAATCACCTGCCGGGCATGCCGGAACCACCTCTCAGATATGCCAGAACCACGTGCCAATGACCCCGGAAGCACCTGCCGAGCACGCCGGAGCCACCTGCTCGACTCGGCGGAAACACCTGCCAGACACGCCAAAATCACCTGCCGGGTACCCCAGAACCACCTGGCCGACACTCCGAAATCACCTGTCGCGCATGACGGAACCACCTCTCAGACGTGCCGGAAGCACGTGCCGGACACGCCGGAATCACCTACCGGACAGACCGGAACCACCTGCCGAGCACGCCGGAGCCACCTGTTCGACTCCCCGGAACCACCTGCCGGACAGGCCAATATCAACTGCTGGCTATGCCAGAACCACCTGGGGGATGGTCCGGAATCACCTGCCAGCCATGGCGGAACCACCTCTCAGACGTACCATAACCACCTGCCGGAGAAGCTGGAAACACCTCCTGGACAGTCTGGAACCACCTGCCGGCCAAGCCTGAACCATCTGCCAAGCACAACGGAGCAACCTTCCAGACACGCCAAAATCACCTGCGTGTTATGCCAGAACCACTTGGAGGACACTCTGGGATGACCTGCCGGGCATGCCGGAACCACCTCTCAGACGTGCCAGAACCATGTGGCGGACAGTCCGGAATCACCTGTTGGGCATGCGCAACCACCTCTGAGACGTACCAGAACCACATGCCGTGCAGGCTGGAACCACCTACCGGACAGACCGGAATCACCTTTCGGGCATGCCGGAACCACCTGTCAGATGTGCCAGAAACACGTGCCGGAGACGCCGGAAGCACCTGCTGAGCACGTCGCCACCACCTGTTCAACTCGCCTGAACCACCTGCCGGACACGCCAAAATCACTTGCCCGCTACACCAGCAACACTTCGGGGACAAGCCGGAATCACGTGAGGGGCATGCCGGCACAGCCTCTCAGACTGAACGTCCTGCCGGTCACCACAGAACCACCTGCCGGACAGACCGGAACCACCTGCCGGACACGCCGGAACCACCGGCTCGACCCGCCGGAACGACCGCTGGACATGCAAAATCACCTGCCGGCTACGCCACAAACACTTGGCGAACACTATGGAATCACCTGCCGGGCATGCCGGAACCACCTCTCAGATATGCCAGAACCACGTGCCAATGACCCCGGAAGCACCTGCCGAGCACGCCGGAACCACCTGCTCGACTCGCCAGAACCACCTGCCGGACACGCAAAAATCACCTGCCGGCTACGCCACAACCAGTTGCGGAACACTTCGGAATCACCTGCCGGGCTTGCTGGAACCACCTGCCGGTCATGCCAAAATCACCTGCCAACTACGCCAGTACCACTTGGCGGACACTGTGGAAAAACCTTTCGGGCCGCCCGGAACCACATCTCAGACGTGCCAGAACCATGTGCATGAGATGCTGGAACCACAACCCGAACAGACGGAAAACACCTGCCAGACCCGTCTGAACAACCTGCCCAGCACGCCGGAGCCACCTGCTCGACTCGCCGGAACCACCCACCTGACATGCCCAAATCACCAGCCGGGTATGCCAGAACCTCTTGGCGGACACTCCGGAATCATCTGCCAGACATGCCAGAACCAGCTCTCAGACACACCAGAACCACGTGCCGGAGACGCCGGAAGCACCTGCCGAGCACGTTGGAACCACCTGCTCAACTCGCCTGAACCACCTGCCGGACATGCCAAAATCACATGCCGACTATGCCAGAACCACTTGGCGAACACTCCGGAATCACTTGCCGGGCATGCAGGAGCCACCTGCTCGACTCGCCAGAAACACCTGCCGGACACGCCAAAATCAACTGCCGAGTTGGCCAGAACCACCTGGTGGACACTCCGAAACCACCTGCCGCGCATGCCGGAACCACCACTCAGACGTGCCGGCAGCACGTGCCGGACACGCCGGAAACACCTACCGGACAGACCGGAACCACCTGCCAAGCACGCCGGAGCCACCTGTTTGACTCGCTGGAACCACCTGCCGGACAGGCCAATATCAACTGCTGGCTATGCCAGAACCACCTGGGGGACGGTCCGGAATCACCTGCCAGCCATGGTGGAACCACCTCTCAGACGTACCAGAACCACCTGCCGGAGAAGCTGGAAACACGTCCTGGACAGTCTGGAACCACCTGCCGGCCAAGCCTGAACCACCAGCCAAGCACAACGGAACAACCTGCCAGACACGCCAGAATCACCTGCGTGTTATGCCAGAACCACTTGGAGGACACTCTGGGATGACCTGCCGGGCATGCCGGAACCACCTCTCAGACGTGCCAGAACCATGTGGCGGACAGTCAGAAATCACCTGTTGGGCATGCGCAACCACCTCTGAGACGTACCAGAACCACATGCCGTGCAGGCTGGAACCACCTACCGGACAGACCGGAATCACCTTTCGGGCATGCCGGAACCACCTGTCAGATGTGCCAGAGACACGTGCCGGAGACGCCGGAAGCACCTGCCAAGCACGTTGGAACCACCTGCTCAACTCGCCTGAACCACCTGCCGGACATGCCAAAATCACCTGCCGACTATGCCAGAACCACTTGGCGAACACTCCGGAATCACTTGCCGGGCATGCAGGAACCACCTCTCAGACATGCCAGAACCCCATGGCAATGACCCCGGAAGCACCAGCCGAGCACGCCGGAACCACGTGCTCGACTCGCCAGAACCACCTGCCGATCACGCAGAAATCACCTGCCGGCTACGCCACAACCAGTTGGTGAACACTTTGGAATCACCTGCCAGGCTTGCTGGAACCACCTGCCAGTCATGCCAAAATCAGCTGCCAACTACGCCAGAACCGCTTGGCGGACACTGCGGAAACACCTGTCGGGCCGGATGGAACCACATCTCAGACGTGCCAGAACCATGTGCATGAGATGCTGGAACCACACCCCGAACAGAAGGATACCACCTGCCAGAACCGCCTGAACCACCTGCTGAGCACGCCGGAATCACCTGCTCGACTCACCGGTAACACCTCCCTGACAGGCCAAAATCACCTGCTGGGTATGCCAGAACCACTTGGCGGAAACTCCGGAATCATCTGCCGGACATGCCGGAACCAGCTCTCAGACACCCCAGAACCAAGTGACGGAGACGCCGGAAGCACCTGCCGAGCATACCGGAGCCACCTGCTCGACTCACCAGAACCACCTGCCGGACACGCAAAAATCACCTGCCGGCTACGCCACAACCAGCTGGGGAACACTTCGGAATCACCTGCCGGGCTTGCTGGAACCACCTGCCGGTCATGCCAAAATCACCTGCCAACTACGCCAGTACCACTTGGCGGACACTGTGGAAACACCTGTCGGGCCGGCCGGAACCACATCTCAGACGTGCCAGAACCATGTTCATGAGATGCTGGAACCACACCCCGAACAGACGGAAAACACCTGCCAGACCCGTCTGAACAACCTGCCGCGCACGCCGGAGCCACCTGCTCGACTCGCCGGAACCACCTACCTGACATGCCCAAATCACCAGCCGGGTATGCCAGAACCTCTTGGCGGACTCTCCAGAATCATCTGCCGGACATGCCGGAACCAGCTCTCAGACGTGCCGGAAGCACGTGCCGGACACGCCGGAATCACCTACCGCACAGACCGGAACAATCTGTCGAGCACGCCAGAGCCACCTGTTCGACTCGCTGGAACCACCTGCCGGACAGGCCAATATCAACTGCTGGCTATGCCAGAACCACCTGGGGGACGGTCCGGAATCACCTGCCAGCCATGGCGGAACCACCTCTCAGACGTACCAGAACCACCTGCCGGAGAAGCCGGAAACACGTACTGGACAGTCTGGAAGAACCTGCCGGCCAAGCCTGAACCACCTGCCGGACATGCCAAAATCACCTGCCGACTATGCCAGAACCACTTGGAGAACACTCCGGAATCACTTGCCGGGCATGCAGGAACCACCTCTCAGACATGCCAGAACCCCGTGCCAATGACCCCGGAAGCACCAGCCGAGCACGCCGGAACCACCTGCTCGACTCGCCAGAACCACCTGCCGATCACGCAAAAATCACCTGCCGGCTACGCCACAACCAGTTGGGGAACACTTTGGAATCACCTGCCAGGCTTGCTGGAACCACCTGCCAGTCAAGCCAAAATCACCTGCCAACTACGCCAGAACCGCTTGGCGGACACTGCGGAAACACCTGTCGGGCCGGCTGGAACCACATCTCAGACGTGCCAGAAACGTGTTCATGAGATGCTGGAACCACATCCCGAACAGACGGATACCACCTGCCAGAACCGCCTGAACCACCTGCTGAGCACGCCGGAACAACCTGCTCGACTCACCGGTACCACCTCCCTGACACGCCAAAATCACCTGCTGGGAATGCCAGAACCACTTGGCGGACACTCCGGAATCATCTGCCGGACATGCCGGAAACACCTACCGGACAGACCGGAACCACCTGCTAAGACGCCGGAGCCACCTGTTCGACTCGCTGGAACCACCTGCCGGACAGGCCAATATCAACTGCTGCCTATGCCAGAACCACCTGGGGGACAGTCCGGGATCACCTGCCAGCCATGGCGGAACCACCTCTCAGACGTACCAGAACCACGTGCCGGAGAAGCTGGAAACACGTCCTGGACAGACTGGAACCACGTGACGGCCATGCCTGAACCACCTGCCAAGAACGGCGGAACCACCTGCCGGAAACGCCAAAATCTCCTGCGGGCTACGCCAGAACCACTTGGACCACTCTCCGAAATGACCTGCCGGGCATGTTGGAACCACCTCTCACACGTGCCAGAAGCACGTGGCGGACAGTCCGGAATCACCTGTTGGGCATACGCAACCACCTCTGACACGTACCAGAACCACGTGCCGTGCACGCCGGAGCCACCAACCGGACAGACCGGAATCAACTTTTGGGCATGCCGGAACCACCAGTCAGATGTGCCAGAAACACGTGCCGGAGACGCCGGAAGCACCTGCCGAGCACGTCGCAACCACCTGCTCAACTCGCCTGAACCACCTGCCGGACACGCCAAAATCACCTGCCCGCTACACCAGCACCACTTCGGGGACAAGCCGGAATCACGTGAGTGGCATGCCGGCACAGCCTCTCAGACTGAACCTCGTGCCGGACACCACAGAACCACCTGCCGGACAGACCGGAACCACCTGCCGGACACGCCGGAACCACCGGCTCGACCCGCCGGAACGACCGCTGGACCTGCAAAATCACCTGCCGGCTACGCCGGAAACACTTGGCGAACACTCCGGAATCACCTGCCGGGCATGCCGGAACCACCTCTCAGATATGCCAGAACCACGTGCCAATGACCCCGGAAGCACCTGCCAAGCACACCGGAACCACCTGCTCGACTCGCCAGAACCACCTGCAGGACACGCAGAAATCACCTGCCGGCTACGCCACAACCAGTTGAGGAGCACTTCGGAATCACATGGCGGGCTTGCTGGAACCACCTGCCGGTCATGCCAAAATCACCTGCCAACTACGCCAGTACCACTTGGCGGACACTGTGGAAACACCTGTCGGGCCGGCCGGAACCACATCTCAGACGTGCCAGAACCATGTGCATGAGATGCTGGAACCACACGCCGAACAGACGGAAAACACCTGCCAGACCCGTCTGAACAACCTGCCGAGCACGCCGGAGCCACCTGCTCGACTCGCCGGAACCACCTACCTGACATGCCCAAATCACCAGCCGGGTATGCCAGAACCACTTGGCGGACACTCCGGAATCATCTTCCGGACATGCCGGAACCAGCTCTCAGACACACCAGAACCACGTGCCGGAGACGCCGGAAGCACCTGCCGAGCATGCCGGAGCCACCTGCTCGACTCGCCAGAAACACCTGCCGGACACGCCAAAATCACCTGCCGGGTACGCCAGAACCACCTGGCCGACACTCCGAAATCACCTGTCGCGCATGCCGGAACCACCTCTCAGACGTGCCGGAAGCACGTGCCGGACACGCCGGAATCACCTACCGGACAGACCGGAACCACCTGCCGAGCACGCCGGAGCCACCTGTTCGACTCGCTGGAACCACCTGTCGGACAGGCCAATATCAACTGCTGGCTATGCCAGAACCACCTCGGGGACGGTCCGGAATCGCCTGCCAGCCATGGCGGAACCACCTCTCAGACGTACCAGAACCACCTGCCGGAGAAGCTGGAAACACGTCCTGGACAGTCTGGAACCACCTGCCGGCCAAGCCTGAACCATCTGCCAAAAACAACGGAACAACCTTCCAGACACGCCAAAATCACCTGCGTGTTATGCCAGAACCACTTGGAGGACACTCTGGGATGACCTGCCGGGCATGCCGGAACCACCTCTCAGACGTGCCAGAACCATGTGGCGGACAGTCCGGAATCACCTGTTGGGCATGCGCAACCACCTCTGAGACGTACCAGAACCACATGCCGTGCAGGCTGGAACCACCTACCGGACAGACCGGAATCACCTTTCGGGCATGCCGGAACCACCTGTCAGATGTGCCAGAAACACGTGCCGGAGACGCCGGAAGCACCTGCCAAGCACGTTGGAACCACCTGCTGAACTCGCCTGAACCACCTGCCGGACATGCCAAAATCACCTGCCGACTATGCCAGAACCACTTGGCGAACACTCCGGAATCACTTGCCGGGCATGCAGGAACCACCTCTCAGACATGCCAGAACCCCGTGCCAATGACCCCGGAAGCACCAGCCGAGCACGCCGGAACCACCTGCTCGACTCGCCAGAACCACCTGCCGGACACGCAAAAATCACCTGCCGGCTACGCCACAACCAGTTGGGGAACACTTCGGAATCACCTGCCGGGCTTGCTGGAACCACCTGCCGGAAATGCCAAAATCACCTGCCAACTACGCCAGTACCAATTGGCGGACACTGTGGAAACACCTGTCGGGCCGGCCGGAACCACATCTCAGACGTGCCAGAACCATGTGCATGAGATGCTGGAACCACACCCCGAACAGACGGAAAACACCTGCCAGACCCGTCTGAACAACCTGCCGAGCACGCCGGAGCCACCTGCTCGACTCGCCGGAACCACCTACCTGACATGCCCAAATCACCAGCCGGGTATGCCAGAACCACTTGGCGGACACTCCGGAATCATCTGCCGGACATGCCGGAACCAGCTCTCAGACACACCAGAACCACGTGCCGGAGACGCCGGAAGCACCTGCCGAGCATGCCGGAGCCACCTGCTCGACTCGCCAGGAACACCTGCCGGACACGCCAAAATCACCTGCCGGGTACGCCAGAACCACCTGGCGGACACTCCGAAACCACCTGCCGCGCATGCCGGAACCACCTCTCAGACGTGCCGGAAGCACGTGCCGGACACGCCGGAAACACCTACGGACAGACCGGAACCACCTGCCAAGAACGCCGGAGCCACCTGTTCGACTCGCTGGAACCACCTGCCGGACAGGCCAATATCAACTGCTGGCTATGCCAGAACCACCTGGCGGACAGTCCGGGATCACCTGCCAGCCATGGCAGAACCACCTCTCAGACCTACCAGAACCACCTGCCGGAGAAGCTGGAAACACGTCCTGGACAGACTGGAACCACGTGACGACCATGCCTGAACCACCTGCCGAGCACGGCGGAACCACCTGCCGGACACGCCAAAATCACCTGCGGGCTATGCCAGAACCACTTGGACGACTCTCCGAAATGACCTGCCGGGCATGTTGGAACCACCTCTCACACGTGCCAGAAGCACGTGGCGGACAGTCCGGAATCACCTGTTGGGCATACGCAACCACCTCTGACACGTACCAGAACCACATGCCGAGCACGCCGGAACCACCTACCGGACAGACCGGAATCAACTTTTGGGCATGCCGGAACCACCAGTCAGATGTGCCAGAAACACGTGCCGGAGACGCCGGAAGCACCTGCCGAGCACGTCGCAACCACCTGCTCAACTCGCCTGATCCACCTGCCGGACACGCCAAAATCACCTGCCCGCTACACCAGCACCACTTCGGGGACAAGCCGGAATCACGTGAGGGGCATGCCGGCACAGCCTCTCAGACTGAACCTCGTGCCGGACACCACAGAAATACCTGCCGGACAGACCGGAACAACCTGTCGAGCACGCCAGAGCCAACTGTTCGACTCGCTGTAACCACCTGCCGGAGAGGCCAATATTAACTGCTGGCTATGCCAGAAGCACCTGGGGGACGGTCCGGAATCACCTGCCAGCCATGGCGGAACCACCCCTCAGACGTACCACAACCACCTGCCGGAGAAGCTGGAAACACGTCCTGGACAGTCTGGAACCACCTGCCGACCAAGCCTGAACCACCTGCCGGACATGCCAAAATCACCTGCCGGCTACGCCGGAAACACTTGGCGAACACTCTGCAATCACCTGCCGGGCATGCCGGAACCACCTCTCAGATATGCCAGAACCACGTGCCAATGACCCCGGAAGCACCTGCCGAGCACGCCGGAACCGCCTGCTCTACTCGCCAGAACCACCTGCCGGACACGCAGAAATCACCTGCCGGCTACGTCACAACCAGTTGGGGAACACTTCGGAACCACCTGCCGGGCTTGCTGGAACCACCTGCCGGTCATGCCAAAATCACCTGCCAACTACGCCAGAACCGCTTGGCGGACACTGCGGAAACACCTGTCGGGCCGGCCGGAACTACATCTCAGACGTGCCAGAATCGTGTGCATGAGATGCTGGAACCACATCCCGAACAGACGGATACCACCTGCCAGAACCGCCTGAACCACCTGCCGAGCACACCGGAACCACCTGCTCGACTCACCGGTACCACCTCCCTGACACGCCAAAATCACCTGCCGGGTATGCCAGAACCACTTGGCGGACACTCCGGAATCATCTGCCGGACATGCCGGAACCAGCTCTCAGACACACCAGAACCACGTGCCGGAGACGCCGGAAGCACCTGCCGAGCATGCCGGAGCCACCTGCTCGACTCGCCAGAAACACCTGCCGGACACGCCAAAATCACCTGCCGGGTATGCCAGAACCACCTGGCGGACACTACGGAATCACCTGCCGCGCATGCCGGAACCACCTCTCAGACGTGCCGGAAGCACGTGCCAGACACGCCGGAAACACCTACCGGACAGACCGGAACCATCTGCCAAGAACGCCGGAGCCACCTGTTCGACTCGCTGGAACCACCTGCCGGACAGGCCAATATCAACTGCTGGGTATGCCAGAAACACCTGGGGGACAGTCCGGGATCACATGCCAGCCATGGCGGAACCACCTCTCAGACGTACCAGAACCACCTGCCGGAGAAGCTGGAAACACGTCCTGGACAGACTGGAACCACGTGTCGGCCATGCCTGAACCACCTGCCGAGCACGGCGGAACCACCTGCCGGACACGCCAAAATCACCTGCGGGCTACGCCAGAACCACTTGGACGACTCTCCAAAATGACCTGCCGGGCATGTTGGAACCACCTCTCACACGTGCCAGAAGCACGTGGCGGACAGTCCGGAATCACCTGTTGGGCATACGCAACCACCTCTGACACGTACCGGAACCACGTGCCGTGCACGCCGGAACCACCTACCGCACAGACCAGAATCAACTTTTGGGCATGCCGGAACCACCAGTCAGATGTGCCAGAAACACGTGTCGGAGACGCCGGAAGCACCTGCCGAGCACGTCGCAACCACCTGCTCAACTCGCCTGAACCACCTGCCGGACACGCCAAAATCACCTGCCCGCTACACCAGCACCACTTCGGGGACAAGCCGGAATCACGTGAGGGGCATGCCGGCACAGCCTCTCAGACTGAAAATCGTGCCGGACACCACAGAACCACCTGCCGGACAGACCGGAACCACCTGCCGGACACGCCGGAACCACCGGCTCGACCCGCCGGAACGACCGCTGGACATGCAAAATCACCTGCCGGCTACGCCGGAAACACTTGGCGAACACTCTGCAATCACCTGCCGGGCATGCCGGAACCACCTCTCAGATATGCCAGAACCACGTGCCAATGACCCCGGAAGCACCTGCCGAGCACGCCGGAACCGCCTGCTCTACTCGCCAGAACCACCTGCCGGACACGCAGAAATCACCTGCCGGCTACGTCACAACCAGTTGGGGAACACTTCGGAACCACCTGCCGGGCTTGCTGGAACCACCTGCCGGTCATGCCAAAATCACCTGCCAACTACGCCAGAACCGCTTGGCGGACACTGCGGAAACACCTGTCGGGCCGGCCGGAACTACATCTCAGACGTGCCAGAATCGTGTGCATGAGATGCTGGAACCACATCCCGAACAGACGGATACCACCTGCCAGAACCGCCTGAACCACCTGCCGAGCACACCGGAACCACCTGCTCGACTCACCGGTACCACCTCCCTGACACGCCAAAATCACCTGCCGGGTATGCCAGAACCACTTGGCGGACACTCCGGAATCATCTGCCGGACATGCCGGAACCAGCTCTCAGACACACCAGAACCACCGGCTCGACCCGCCGGAACGACCGCTGGACATGCAAAATCACCTGCCGGCTACGCCGCAAACACTTGGCGAACACTCCGGAATCACCTGCCGGGCATGCCGGAACCACCTCTCAGATATGCCAGAACCACGTGCCAATGACCCCGGAAGCACCTGCCGAGCACGCCGGAGCCACGTGCTCGACTCGGCGGAAACACCTGCCGGACACGCCAAAATCACCTGCCGGGTACCCCAGAACCACCTGGCCGACACTCCGAAATCACCTGTCGCGCATGACGGAACCACCTCTCAGACGTGCCGGAAGCACGTGCCGGACACGCCGGAATCACCTACCGGACAGACCGGAACCACCTGCTGAGCACGCCGGAGCCACCTGTTCGACTCCCCGGAACCACCTGCCGGACAGGCCAATATCAACTGCTGGCTATGCCAGAACCACCTGGGGGATGGTCCGGAATCACCTGCCAGCCATGGCGGAACCACCTCTCAGACGTACCATAACCACCTGCCGGAGAAGCTGGAAACACGTCCTGGACAGTCTGGAACCACCTGCCGTCCAAGCCTGAACCATCTGCCAAGCACAACGGAGCAACCTTCCAGACACGCCAAAATCACCTGCGTGTTATGCCAGAACCACTTGGAGGACACTCTGGGATGACCTGCCGGGCATGCCGGAACCACCTCTCAGACGTGCCAGAACCATGTGGCGGACAGTCCGGAATCACCTGTTGGGCATGCGCAACCACCTCTGAGACGTACCAGAACCACATGCCGTGCAGGCTGGAACCACCTACCGGACAGACCGGAATCACCTTTCGGGCATGCCGGAACCACCTGTCACATGTGCCAGAAACACGTGCCGGAGACGCCGGAAGCACCTGCCAAGCACGTTGGAACCACCTGCTCAACTCGCCTGAACCACCTGCCGGACATGCCAAAATCACCTGCCGACTATGCCAGAACCACTTGGCGAACACTCCGGAATCACTTGCCGGGCATGCAGGAACCACCTCTCAGACATGCCAGAACCCCGTGCCAATGACCCCGGAAGCACCAGCCGAGCACGCCGGAACCACCTGCTCGACTCGCCAGAACCACCTGCCGATCACGCAAAAATCACCTGCCGGCTACGCCACAACCAGTTGGTGAACACTTTGGAATCACCTGCCAGGCTTGCTGGAACCACCTGCCAGTCATGCCAAAATCACCTGCCAACTACGCCAGAACGGCTTGGCAGACACTGCGGAAACACCTGTCATGCCTGCTGGAACCACATCTCAGACGTGCCAGAAACGTGTTCATGAGATGCTGGAACCACACCCCGAACAGACGGATACCACCTGCCAGAACCGCCTGAACCACCTGCTGAGCACGCCGGAACCACCTGCTCGACTCACCGGTAACACCTCCCTGACAGGCCAAAATCACCTGCTGGGTATGCCAGAACCACTTGGCGGAAACTCCGGAATCATCTGCCGGACATGCCGGAACCAGCTCTCAGACACACCAGAACCAAGTGCCGGAGACGCCGGAAGCACCTGCCGAGCATACCGGAGCCACCTGCTCGACTCGCCAGAACCACCTGCCGGACACGCCAAAATCACCTGCCGGGTACCACAGAACCACCTGGAGGACACTCCGAAATCACCGGTCGCGCATGCCGGAACCACCTCTCAGACGTGCCGGAAGCACGTGCCGGACACGCCGGAATCACCTACTGGACAGACCGGAACCACCTGCCGAGCACGCCGGGGCCACCTGTTCGACTCGCTGGAACCACCTGCCGGACAGGCCAATATCAACTGCTGGCTATGCCAGAACCACCTGGGGTACAGTCCGGGATCACCTGCCAGCCATGGCGGAACCACCTCTCAAACGTACCAGAACCACCTGCCGGAGAAGCTGGAAACACGTCCTGGACAGACTGGAACCACGTGACGGCCATGCCTGAACCACCTGCCGAGCACGGCGGAACCACCTGCCAGACACGCCAAAATCACCTGCGGGCTATGCCAGAACCACTTGGACGACTCTCCGAAATGACCTGCCGGGCATGTTGGAACCACCTCTCAGACGTGCCAGGAGCACGTGGCAGACAGTCCGGAATCACCTGTTGGGCATACGCAACCACCTCTGAGACGTACCAGAACCACGTGCCGTGCACGCCGGAGCCACCTACCGGACAGACCGGAATCAACTTTTGGGCATGCCGGAACCGCCAGTCAGATGTGCAAGAAACACGTGCCGGAGACGCCGGAAGCACCTGCTGAGCACGTCGCAACCACCTGTTCAACTCGCCTGAACCACCTGCCGGACACGCCAAAATCACCTGCCCGCTACACCAGCAACACTTCGGGGACAAGCCGGAATCACGTGAGGGGCATGCCGGCACAGCCTCTCAGACTGAACGTCCTGCCGGTCACCACAGAACCACCTGCCGGACAGACCGGAACCACCTGCCGGACACGCCGGAACCACCGGCTCGACCCGCCGGAACGACCGCTGGACATGCAAAATCACCTGCCGGCTACGCCGCAAACACTTGGCGAACACTCCGGAATCACCTGCCGGGCATGCAGGAACCACCTCTCAGATATGCCAGAACCACGTGCCAATGACCCCGGAAGCACCTGCCGAGCACGCCGGAACCACCTGCTCGACTCGCCAGAACCACCTGCCGGGCACGCAAAAATCACCTGCCGGCTACGCCACAACCAGTTGCGGAACACTTCGGAATCACCTGCCGGGCTTGCTGGAACCACCTGCCGGTCATGCCAAAATCACCTGCCAACTACGCCAGTACCACTTGGCGGACACTGTGGAAACACCTGTTGGGCCGGCCGGAACCACATCTCAGACGTGCCAGAACCATGTGCATGAGATGCTGGAACCACACCCCGAACAGACGGAAAACACCTGCCAGACCCGTCTGAACAACCTGCCCAGCACGCCGGAGCCACCTGCTCGACTCGCCGGAACCACCCACCTGACATGCCCAAATCACCAGCCGGGTATGCCAGAACCTCTTGGCGGACACTCCGGAATCATCTGCCAGACATGCCGGAACCAGCTCTCAGACACACCAAAACCACGTGCCGGAGACGCCGGAAGCACCTGCCGAGCACGTTGGAACCACCTGCTCAACTCGTCTGAACCACCTGCCGGACATGCCAAAATCACATGCCGACTATGCCAGAACCACTTGGCGAACACTCCGGATCACTTGCCGGGCATGCAGGAGCCACCTGCTCGACTCGCCAGAAACACCTGCCGGACACGCCAAAATCAACTGCCGAGTTGGCCAGAACCACCTGGTGGACACTCCGAAACCACCTGCCGCGCATGCCGGAACCACCACTCAGACGTGTCGGCAGCACGTGCCGGACACGCCGGAAACACCTACCGGACAGACCAGAACCACCTGCCAAGCACGCCGGAGCCACCTGTTCGACTCGCTGGAACCACCTGCCGGACAGGCCAATATCAACTGCTGGCTATGCCAGAACCACCTGGGGGACGGTCCGGAATCACCTGCCAGCCATGGTGGAACCACCTCTCAGACGTACCAGAACCACCTGCCGGAGAAGCTGGAAACACGTCCTGGACAGTCTGGAACCACCTGCCGGCCAAGCCTGAACCACCAGCCAAGCACAACGGAACAACCTGCCAGACACGCCAGAATCACCTGCGTGTTATGCCAGAACCACTTGGAGGACACTCTGGGATGACCTGCCGGGCATGCCGGAACCACCTCTCAGACGTGCCAGAACCATGTGGCGGACAGTCAGAAATCACCTGTTGGGCATGCGCAACCACCTCTGAGACGTACCAGAACCACATGCCGTGCAGGCTGGAACCACCTACCGGACAGACCGGAATCACCTTTCGGGCATGCCGGAACCACCTGTCAGATGTGCCAGAGACACGTGCCGGAGACGCCGGAAGCACCTGCCAAGCACGTTGGAACCACCTGCTCAACTCGCCTGAACCACCTGCCGGACATGCCAAAATCACCTGCCGACTATGCCAGAACCACTTGGCGAACACTCCGGAATCACTTGCCGGGCATGCAGGAACCACCTCTCAGACATGCCAGAACCCCATGGCAATGACCCCGGAAGCACCAGCCGAGCACGCCGGAACCACGTGCTCGACTCGCCAGAACCACCTGCCGATCACGCAGAAATCACCTGCCGGCTACGCCACAACCAGTTGGTGAACACTTTGGAATCACCTGCCAGGCTTGCTGGAACCACCTGCCAGTCATGCCAAAATCAGCTGCCAACTACGCCAGAACCGCTTGGCGGACACTGCGGAAACACCTGTCGGACCGGATGGAACCACATCTCAGACGTGCCAGAACCATGTGCATGAGATGCTGGAACCACACCCCGAACAGAAGGATACCACCTGCCAGAACCGCCTGAACCACCTGCTGAGCACGCCGGAACCACCTGCTCGACTCACCGGTAACACCTCCCTGACAGGCCAAAATCACCTGCTGGGTATGCCAGAACCACTTGGCGGAAACTCCGGAATCATCTGCCAGACATGCCGGAACCAGCTCTCAGACACCCCAGAACCAAGTGACGGAGACGCCGGAAGCACCTGCCGAGCATACCGGAGCCACCTGCTCGACTCACCAGAACCACCTGCCGGACACGCAAAAATCACCTGCCGGCTACGCCACAACCAGCTGGGGTACACTTCGGAATCACCTGCCGGGCTTGCTGGAACCACCTGCCGGTCATGCCAAAATCACCTGCCAACTACGCCAGTACCACTTGGCGGACACTGTGGAAACACCTGTCGGGCCGGCCGGAACCACATCTCAGACGTGCCAGAACCATGTGCATGAGATGCTGGAACCACACCCCGAACAGACGGAAAACACCTGCCAGACCCGTCTGAACAACCTGCCGAGCACGCCGGAGCCACCTGCTCGACTCGCCGGAACCACCTACCTGACATGCCCAAATCACCAGCCGGGTATGCCAGAACCACTTGGCGGACACTCCGGAATCATCTGCCAGACATGCCGGAACCAGCTCTCAGACACACCAGAACCACGTGACGGAGACGCCGGAAGCACCTGCCGAGCATGCCGGAGCCACCTGCTCGACTCGCCAGAAACACCTGACGGACACGCAAAAATCACCTGGCGGAAACTCCGAAATCACCTGTCGTGCATGCCGGAACCACATCTCAGACGTGCCGGAAGCACGTGCCGGACACCCCGGAATCACCTACCGGACAGACCGGAACCACCTGCCGAGAAGGCCGGAGCCACCTGTTCGACTGGCTGGAACCACCTGCCGGACAGGCCAATATCAACTGCTGGCTATGCCAGAACCACCTGTGGGGCGGTCCGGAGTCAGCAGCCAGCCATGGCGGAACCACCTCACAGACGTACCACAACCACCTGCCGGAGAAGCTGGAAACACGTCCTGGACAGTCTGGAACCACCTACCGGCCATGCCTGAACCACCTGCCAAGCACAACGGAACAACCTGCCAGACACGCCAAAATCACCTGCGTGTTATGCCAGAACCACTTGGAGGACTCTCTGGGATGACCTGCCGGGCATGCCGGAACCACCACTCAGACATGCCACAACCATGTGGCGGGCAGTCCGGAATCACCTTTTGGGCATGCGCAACCACCTCTGAGACGTACCAGAACCATGTGCCGTGCACGCCGGAGCCACCTACCGGACAGACCGGAATCAACTTTTGGGCATGCCGGAACCACCAGTCAGATGTGCCAGAAACACGTGCCTGAGATGCCGGAAGCACCTGCCGAGCACGTCGCAACCACCTGCTCAACTCGCCTGAACCACCTGCCGGACACGCCAAAATCACCTGCCCGCTACACCAGCACCACTTTGGGGACAAGCCGGAATCACGTGAGGGGCATGCCGGCACAGCCTCTCAGACTGAACCTCGTGCCGGACACCACAGTACCACCGGCCGGACAGACAGGAACCACCTGCCGGACACGCCGGAATCACCGGCTCGAACCGCCGGAACGACCGCTGGACATGCAAAATCACCTGCCGGGTACGCCAGAACCACCTGGCGGACACTCCGAAATCACCTGTCACGCATGCCGGAACCACCTCTCAGACGTGCCGGAAGCACGTGCCGGACACGCCGGAATCACCTACCGGACAGACCGGAACCGCCTGCCGAGCATGCCGGAGCCACCTGTTCGCCTCGATGGAACCACCTGCCGGACAGGCCAATATCAACTGCTGGCTATGCCAGAAGCACCTGGGGGACGGTCCGGAATCACCTGCCAGCCATGGCGGAACCACCTCTCAGACGTACCAGAACCACCTGCCGGAGAAGCTGGAAACACGTCCTGGACAGTCTGGAACCACCTGCCGGCCAAGCCTGAACCATCTGCCAAGCACAACGGAACAACCTTCCAGACACGCCAAAATCACCTGCGTGTTATGCCAGAACCACTTGGAGGACACTCTGGGATGACCTGCCGGGCATGCCGGAACCACCTCTCAGACGTGCCAGAACCATGTGGCGGACAGTCCGGAATCACCTGTTGGGCATGCGCAACCACCTCTGAGACGTACCAGAACCACATGCCGTGCAGGCTGGAACCACCTACCGGACAGACCGGAATCACCTTTCGGGCATGCCGGAACCACCTGTCAGATGTGCCAGAAACACGTGCCGGAGACGCCGGAAGCACCTGCCAAGCACGTTGGAACCACCTGCTCGACTCGCCAGAACCACCTGCCTGACACACAAAAATCACCTGCCGGCTACGCCACAACCAGTTGGGGAACACTTCGGAATCACCTGCCGGGCTTGCTGGAACCACCTGCCGGTCATGCCAAAATCACCTGCCAACTACGCCAGTACCACTTGGCGGACACTGTGGAAACACCTGTCGGGCCGGCTGGAACCACATCTCAGACGTGCCAGAACCAAGTGCATGAGATTCTGGAACCACACCCCGAACAGACGGAAAACACCTGCCAGACCCGTCTGAACAACCTGCCGAGCATGCCGGAGCCACCTGCTCGACTCGCCGGAACCACCTACCTGACATGCCCAAATCACCAGCCGGGTATGCCAGAACCACTTGGCGGACACTCCGGAATCATCTGCCGGACATGCCGGAACCAGCTCTCAGACACACCAGAACCACGTGCCGGAGACGCCGGAAGCACCTGCCGAGCATGCCGGAGCCACCTGGTCGACTCGCCAGAAACACCTGCCGGACACGCCAAAATCACCTTCCGACTATGCCAGAACCACTTGGCGAACACTCCGGAATCACTTGCCGGGCATGCAGGAACCACCTCTCAGACATGCCAGAACCCCGTGCCAATGACCCCGGAAGCACCAGCCGAGCACGCCGGAACCACCTGCTCGACTCGCCAGAACCACCTGCCGATCACGCAAAAATCACCTGCCGGCTATGCCACAACCAGTTGGTGAACACTTTGGAATCACCTGCCAGGCTTGCTGGACCCACCTGCCAGTCATGCCAAAATCACCTGCCAACTACGCCAGAACCGCTTGGCGGACACTGTGGAAACACCTGTCGGGCCGGCCGGAACTACATATCAGACGTGCCAGAATCATGTGCATGAGATGCTGGAACCACACCCCGAACAGACGGAAAACACCTGCCAGACCCTTCTGAACAACCTGCCGAGCACGCCGGAGCCACCTGCTCGACTCGCCGGAACCACCTACCTGACATGCCCAAATCACCAGCCGGGTATGCCAGAACCACTTGGCGGACACTCCGGAATCATCTGCCGGACATGCCGGAACCAGCTCTCAGACACACCAGAACCACATGCCGGAGACGCCGGAAGCACCTGCCGAGCATGCCGGAGCCACCTGCTCGACTCGCCAGAAACACCTTCCGGACATGCCAAAATCACCTGCCGGGTATGCCAGAACCACTTCGGGGACAAGCCGGAATCACGTGAGGGGCATGCCGGCACAGCCTCTCAGACTGAACCTCGTGCCGGACACCACAGAACCACCTGCCGGACAGACCGGAACCACCTGCCGGCCACGCCGGAACCACCGGCTCGACCCGCCGGAACGACCGCTGGACATGCAAAATCACCAGCCGGCTACGCCGGAAACACTTGGCGAACACTCCGGAAACACCTGCCGGGCATGCCGGAACCACCTCTCAGATATGCCAGAACCACGTGCCAATGACCCCGGAAGCACCTGCCGAGCACGCCGGAACCACCTGCTCGACTTGCCAGAACCACCTGCCGGACACGCAAAAATCACCTGCCGGCTACGCCACAACCAGTTGGGAAACACTTCGGAATCACCTGCCGGGCTTGCTGGAACCACCTGCCGGTCATGCGAAAATCAGATGCTGGGTATGCCAGAACCACTTGGCGGACACTCCGGAATCATCTGCCGGACATGCCGGACCCAGCTCTCAGATACACCAGAACCAAGTGCCAGAGACGCCGGAAGGACCTGCCGAGCATGCCGGAGCCACCTGCTCGACTCGCCAGAAACACCTGCCGGACAGGCCAAAATCACCTGCCGGGTATGCCAGAACCACCTGGCGGACACTACGGAATCACCTGCCGCGCATGCCGGAACCACCTCTCAGACGCGCCGGAAGCACGTGCCAGACACGCCGGAAACACCTACCGGACAGACCGGAACCACCTGCCAAGAACGCCGGAGCCACCTGTTTGACTCGCTGGAACCACCTGCCGGACAGGCCAATATCAACTGCTGGCTATGCCAGAACCACCTGGGGGACATTCCGGGATCACCTGCCAGCCAGGGCGGAACCACCTCTCAGACGTACCAGAACCACCTGCCGGAGAACCTGGAAACACGTCCTGGACAGACTGGAACCACGTGACGGCCATGCCTGAACCACCTGCCGAGCACGGCGGAACCACCTGCCGGACACGCCAAAATCACCTGCGGGCTACGCCAGAACCACTTGGACGACTCTCAGAAATGACCTGCCGGGCATGTTGGAACCACCTCTCAGACGTGCCAGAAGCACGTGGCGGACAGTCCGGAATCACCTGTTGGGCATACGCAACCACCTCTGAGACGTACCAGAACCACGTGCCGTGCACGCCGGAACCACCTACCGGACAGACCGGAATCAACTTTTGGGCATGCCGGAACCACCAGTCAGATGTGCCAGAAACACGTGCCGGAGACGCCGGAAGCACCTGCCGAGCACGTCGCAACCACCTGCTCAACTCGCCTGAACCACCTGCCGGACACGCCAAAATCACCTGCCCGCTACACCAGCACCACTTCGGGGACAAGCCGGAATCACGTGAGGGGCATGCCGGCACAGCCTCTCAGACTGAACCTCGTGCCGGACACCACAGAACCACCTGCCGGACAGACCGGAACCACCTGCCGGACACGCCGGAACCACCGGCTCGACCCGCCGGAACGACCGCAGGACATGCAAAATCACCTGCCGGCTACGCCGGAAACACTTGGTGAACACTCCGGAATCACCTGCCGGGCATGCCGGAACCACCTCTCAGATATGCCAGAACCACGTGCCAATGACCCCGGAAGCACCTGCCGAGCACGCCGGAACCACCTGCTCGACTCGCCAGAACCACCTGCCGGACACGCAAAAATCACCTGCCGGCTACGCCACAACCAGTTGGGGAACACTTCGGAATCACCTGCCGGGATTGCTGGAACCAACTGCCGGTCATGCCAAAATCACCTGCCAGCTACGCCAGTACCACTTGGCGGACACTGTGGAAACACCTGTCGGGCCGGCCGGAACCACATCTCAGACGTGCCAGAACCATGTGCATGAGATGCTGGAACCACACCCCGAACAGACGGAAAACACCTGTCAGACGCGTCTGAACAACCTGCCGAGCACGCCGGAGCCACCTACCTGACATGCCCAAATCACCAGCCGGGTATGCCAGAACCACTTGGCGGACACTCCGGAATCATCTGCCGGACATTCCGGAACCAGCTCTCAGACACACCAGAACCACGTGCCGGAGACGCCGGAAGCACCTGCCGAGCATGCCGGAGCCACCTGCTCGACTCGCCAGAAATACCTGCCGGACACGCCAAAATCACCTGCCGGGTACGCCAGAACCACCTGGCGGACACTCCGAAATCACCTGTCGCGCATGCCGGAACCACCTCTCAGACGTGCTGGAAGCACGTGCCGGACACGCCGGAATCACCTACCGGACAGACCGGAACCACCTGCCGAGCACCCCGGAGCCACCTGTTCGACTGGCTGGAACCACCTGCCGGACATGCCAATATCAACTGCTGGCTATGCCAGAACCACCTGGGGGACAGTCTGGGATCACCTGCCATCCATGGCAAAACCACCTCTCAGCCGTACCAGAACCACCTGCCGGAGAAGCTGGAAACACGTCCTGGACAGACTGGAACCACGTGACGGCCATGCCTGAACCACCTGCCGAGCACGGCGGAACCACCTGCCGGACAAGCCAAAATCACCTGCGGGATACGCCAGAACCACTTGGACGACTCTCCGAAATGATCTGCCGGGCATGTTGGAACCACCTCTCAGACGTGCCAGAAGCACGTGGCGGACAGTCCGGAATCACCTGTTGGGCATACGCAACCACCTCTGACACGTACCAGAACCACGTGCCGTGCACGCCGGAACCACCTACCGGACAGACCGGAATCAACTTTTGGGCATGCCGGAACCACCAGTCAGATGTGCCAGAAACACGTGCCGGAGACGCCGGAAGCACCTGCCGAGCACGTCGCAACCACCTGCTCAACTCGCCTGAACCACCTGCCGGACACGCCAAAATCACCTGCCCGCTACACCAGCACCACTTCGGGGACAAGCCGGAATCACGTGAGGGGCATGCCGGCACAGCCTCTCAGACTGAACCTCGTGCCGGACACCACAGAACCACCTGCCGGACAGACCGGAACCACCTGCCGGACACGCCGGAACCACCGGCTCGAACCGCCAGAACGACCGCTGGACATGCAAAATCACCTGCCGGCCACGCCGGAAACACTTGGCAAACACTCCGGAATCACCTGCCGGGCATGCCGGAACCACCTCTCAGATATGCCAGAACCACGTGCCAATGACCCCGGAAGCACCTGCCGAGCACGCCGGAACCACCTGCTCGACTCGCCAGAACCACCTGCCGGACACGCAAAAATCACCTGCCGGCTACGCCACAACCAGTTGGGGAACACTTAGTAATCACTTGCTGGGCTTGCTGGAACCACCTGCCCGTCATGCCAAAATCACCTGCCAACTACTCCAGTACCACTTGGCGGACACTGTGGAAACACGTGTCGGGCCGGCCGGAACCACATCTCAGACGTGCCAGAACCATGTGCATGAGATGCTGGAACCACACCCCGAAGAGACGGAAAACACCTGCCAGACCCGTCTGAACAACCTGCCGAGCACGCCGGAGCCACCTGTTCGACTCGCTGGAACCACCTGACGGACAGGCCAATATCAACTGCTGGCTATGCCAGAACCACCTGGGGAACGGTCCGGAATCACCTGCCCGCCATGGCGGAACCACCTCTCAGACGTACCAGAACCACCTGCCGGAGAAGCTGGAAACACGTCCTGGACAGTCTGGAACCACCTGCCGGCCAAGCCTGAACCACCTGCCAAGCACAACGGAACAACCTGCCAGACACGCCAAAATCACCTGCGTGTTATGCCAGAACCACTTGGAGGACTCTCTGGGATGACCTGCCGGGCATGCCGGAACCACCTCTCAGACGTGCCAGAACCATGTGGCGGACAGTCCGGAATCACCTGTTGGGCATGCGCAACCACCTCTGAGACGTACCAGAACCACATGCCGTGCAGGCTGGACCCACCTACCGGACAGACCGGAATCACCTTTCGGGCATGCCGGAACCACCTGTCAGATGTGCCAGAAACACGTGCCGGAGACGCCGGAAGCACCTGCCAAGCACGTTGGAACCACCTGCTCAACTCGCCTGAACCACCTGCCGGACATGCCAAAATCACCTGCCGACTATGCCAGAACCACTTGGCGAACACTCCGGAATCACTTGCCGGGCATGCAGGAACCACCTCTCAGACATGCCAGAACCCCGTGCCAATGACCCCGGAAGCACCAGCCGAGCACGCCGGAACCACCTGCTCGACTCGCCAGAACCACCTGCCAATCACGCAAAAATCACCTGCCGGCTACGCCACAACCAGTTGGTGAACACTTTGGAATCACCTGCCAGGCTTGCTGGAACCACCTGCCAGTCATGCCAAAATCACCTGCCAACTACGCCAGAACCGCTTGGCGGACACTGCGGAAACACCTGTCGGGCCGGCTGGAACCACATCTCAGACGTGCCGGAACCATGTGCATGAGATGCTGGAACCACACCCCGAACAGACGGAAAACACCTGCCAGACCCGTCTGAGCAACCTGCCGAGCACGCCGGAGCCACCTGCTCGACTCGCCGGAACCACCTACCTGACATGCCCAAATCACCAGCCGGGTATGCCAGAACCACTTGCCGGACACTCCGGAATCATCTGCCGGACATGCCGGAACCAGCTCTCAGACACACCAGAACCACGTGCCGGAGACGCCGGAAGCACCTGCCGAGCATGCCGGAGCCACCTGCTCGACTCGCCAGAAACACCTGCCGGACACCCCAAAATCACCTGCCGGGTACACCAGAACCACCTGGCGGAGACTCTGAAATCACCTGTCGTGCATGCGGGAACCACCTCTCAGACGTGCCAGAAGCACGTGCCGGACACGCCGGAATCACCTACCGGACAGACCGGAACCACCTGCCGAGCACGCCGGAGCCACCTGTTCGACTCGCTGGAACCACCTGCCGGACAGGCCAATATCAACTGCTGGCTATGCCAGAACCACCTGGGGGACGGTCCGGAATCACCTGCCAGCCATGGCGGAACCACCTCTCAGACGTACCAGAACCACCTGCCGGAGAAGTTGGAAACACGTCCTGGACAGTCTGGAACCACCTGCCGGCCAAGCCTGAACCACCTGCCAAGCACAACGGAACAACCTGCCAGACACGCCAAAATCGCCTGCGTGTTATGCCAGAACCACTTGGAGGACTCTCTGGGATGACCTGCCGGGCATGCCGGAAACACCTCTCAGACGTGGCAGAACCATGTGGCGGACAGTCCGGAATCACCTGTTGGGCATGCGCAACCACCTCTGAGACGTACCAGAACCACATGCCGTGCAGGCTGGAACCACCTACCGGACAGACCGGAATCACCTTTCGGGCATGCCGGAACCACCTGTCAGATGTGCCAGAAACACGTGCCGGAGACGCCGGAAGCACCTGCCAAGCACGTTGGAACCACCTGCTCAACTCGCCTGAACCACCTGCCGGACATGCCAAAATCACCTGCCGACTATGCCAGAACCACTTGGCGAACACTCTGGAATCACTTGCCGGGCATGCAGGAACCACCTCTCAGACATGCCAGCACCCCGTGCCAATGACCCCGGAAGCACCAGCCGAGCACGCCGGAACCACCTGCTCGACTCGCCAGAACCACCTGCCGATCACGCAAAAATCACCTGCCGGCTACGCCACAACCAGTTGGTGAACACTTTGGAATCACCTGCCAGGCTTGCTGGAACCACCTGCCAGTCATGCCAAAATCACCTGCCAACTACGCCAGAACCGCTTGGCGGACACTGCGGAAACACCTGTCGGGCCGGCTGGAACCACATCTCAGACGTGCCAGAAACGTGTTCATGAGATGCTGGAACCACACCCCGAACAGACGGATACCACCTGCCAGAACCGCCTGAACCACCTGCTGAGCACGCCGGAACCACCTGCTCGACTCACCGGTACCACCTCCCTGACACGCCAAAATCACCTGCTGGGTATGCCAGAACCACTTGGCGGACACTCCGGAATCATCTGCCGGACATGCCGGAACAGGCTCTCAGACACACCAGAACCACGTGCCAGAGACGCCGCAAGCACCTGCCGAGCATGCCGGAGCCACCTGCTCGACTCGCCAGAAACACCTGCCGGACACGCCAAAATCACCTGCCGGGTATGCCAGAACCACTTCGGGGACAAGCCGGAATCACGTGAGGGGCATGCCGGCACAGCCTCTCAGACTGAACCTCGTGCCGGACACCACAGAACCACCTGCCGGACAGACCGGAACCAACTGCCGGACACGCCGGAACCACCGGCTCGACCCGCCGGAACGACCGCTGTGCATGCAAAATCACCTGCCGGCCACGCCGGAAACACTTGGCGAACACTCCGGAATCACCTGCCGGGCATGCCGGAACCACCTCTCAGATATGCCAGAACCACGTGCCAATGACCCCGGAAGCACCTGCCGAGCACGCCGGAACCACCTGCTCGACTCGCCAGAACCACCTGCCGGACACGCAAAAATCACCTGCCGGCTACGCCACAACCAGTTGGGGAACACTTCGGAATCACCTGCCGGGCTTGCTGGAACCACCTGCCCGTCATGCCAAAATCACCTGCCAACTACGCCAGTACCACTTGGCGGACACTGTGGAAACACCTGTCGGGCCGGCCGGAACCACATCTCAGACGTGCCAGAACCATGTGCATGAGATGCTGGAACCACACCCCGAACAGACGGAAAACACCTGCCAGACCCGTCTGAACAACCTGCCGGGCATGCCGGAACCACCTGTCAGATGTGCCAGAAACACGTGCCGGAGACGCCGGAAGCACCTGCCAAGCACGTTGGAACCACCTGCTCAACTCGCCTGAACCACCTGCCGGACATGCCAAAATCACCTGCCGACTATGCCAGAACCACTTGGCGAACACTCCGGAATCACTTGCCGGGCATGCAGGAACCACCTCTCAGACATGCCAGAACCCCGTGCCAATGACCCCGGAAGCACCAGCCGAGCACGCCGGAACCACCTGCTCGACTCGCCAGAACCACCTGCCGATCACGCAAAAATCACCTGCCGGCTACGCCACAACCAGTTGGTGAACACTTTGGAATCACCTGCCAGGCTTGCTGGAACCACCTGCCAGTCATGCCAAAATCACCTGCCAACTACGCCAGAACCGCTTGGCGGACACTGCGGAAACACCTGTCGGGCCGGCTGGAACCACATATCAGACGTGCCGGAACCATGTGCATGAGATGCTGGAACCACACCCCGAACAGACGGAAAACACCTGCCAGACCCGTCTGAACAACCTGCCGAGCACGCCGGAGCCACCTGCTCGACTCGCCGGAACCACCTACCTGACATGCCCAAATCACCAGCCGGGTATGCCAGAACCACTTGGCGGACACTCCGGAATCATCTGCCGGACATGCCGGAACCAGCTCTCAGACACACCAGAACCACGTGCCGGAGACGCCGGAAGCACCTGCCGAGCATGCCGGAGCCACCTGCTCGACTCGCCAGAAACACCTGCCGGACACCCCAAAATCACCTGCCGGGTACACCAGAACCACCTGGCGGAGACTCTGAAATCACCTGTCGCGCATGCCGGAACCACCTCTCAGACGTGCCAGAAGCACGTGCCGGACACGCCGGAATCACCTACCGGACAGACCGGAACCACCTGCCAAGCACGCCGGAGCCACCTGTTCGACTCGCTGGAACCACCTGCCGGACAGGCCAATATCAACTGCTGGCTATGCCAGAACCACCTGGGGGACGGTCCGGAATCACCTGCCAGCCATGGCGGAACCACCTCTCAGACGTACCAGAACCACCTGCCGGAGAAGCTGGAAACACGTCCTGGACAGACTGGAACCACGTGACGTCCATGCCTGAACCACCTGCCGAGCACGGCGGAACCACCTGCCGGACACGCCAAAATCACCTGCGGGATACGCCAGAACCACTTGGACGACTCTCCGAAATGATCTGCCGGGCATGTTGGAACCACCTCTCAGACGTGCCAGAAGCACGTGGCGGACAGTCCGGAATCACCTGTTGGGCATAGGCAACCACCTCTGACACGTACCAGAACCACGTGCCGTGCACGCCGGAACCACCTACCGGACAGACCGGAATCAACTTTTGGGCATGCCGGAACCACCAGTCAGATGTGCCAGAAACACGTGCCGGAGACGCCGGAAGCACCTGCCGAGCACGTCGCAACCACCTGCTCAACTCGCCTGAACCACCTGCCGGACACGCCAAAATCACCTGCCCGCTACACCAGCACCACTTCGGGGACAAGCCGGAATCACGTGAGGGGCATGCCGGCACAGCCTCTCAGACTGAACCTCGTGCCGGACACCACAGAACCACCTGCCGGACAGACCGGAACCACCTGCCGGACACGCCGGAACCACCGGCTCGAACCGCCAGAACGACCGCTGGACATGCAAAATCACCTGCCGGCCACGCCGGAAACACTTGGCGAACACTCCGGAATCACCTGCCGGGCATGCCGGAACCACCTCTCAGATATGCCAGAACCACGTGCCAATGACCCCGGAAGCACCTGCCGAGCACGCCGGAACCACCTGCTCGACTCGCCAGAACCACCTGCCGGACACGCAAAAATCACCTGCCGGCTACGCCACAACCAGTTGGGGAACACTTCGTAATCACTTGCTGGGCTTGCTGGAACCACCTGCCCGTCATGCCAAAATCACCTGCCAACTACGCCAGTACCACTTGGCGGACACTGTGGAAACACCTGTCGGGCCGGCCGGAACCACATCTCAGACGTGCCAGAACCATGTGCATGAGATGCTGGAACCACACCCCGAAAAGACGGAAAACACCTGCCAGACCCGTCTGAACAACCTGCCGAGCACGCCGGAGCCACCTGTTCGACTCGCTGGAACCACCTGACGGACAGGCCAATATCAACTGCTGGCTATGCCAGAACCACCTGGGGAACGGTCCGGAATCACCTGCCCGCCATGGCGGAACCACCTCTCAGACGTACCAGAACCACCTGCCGGAGAAGCTGGAAACACGTCCTGGACAGTCTGGAACCACCTGCCGGCCAAGCCTGAACCACCTGCCAAGCACAACGGAACAACCTGCCAGACACGCCAAAATCACCTGCGTGTTATGCCAGAACCACTTGGAGGACTCTCTGGGATGACCTGCCGGGCATGCCGGAACCACCTCTCAGACGTGCCAGAACCATGTGGCGGACAGTCCGGAATCACCTGTTGGGCATGCGCAACCACCTCTGAGACGTACCAGAACCACATGCCGTGCAGGCTGGACCCACCTACCGGACAGACCGGAATCACCTTTCGGGCATGCCGGAACCACCTGTCAGATGTGCCAGAAACACGTGCCGGAGACGCCGGAAGCACCTGCCAAGCACGTTGGAACCACCTGCTCAACTCGCCTGAACCACCTGCCGGACATGCCAAAATCACCTGCCGACTATGCCAGAACCACTTGGCGAACACTCCGGAATCACTTGCCGGGCATGCAGGAACCACCTCTCAGACATGCCAGAACCCCGTGCCAATGACCCCGGAAGCACCAGCCGAGCACGCCGGAACCACCTGCTCGACTCGCCAGAACCACCTGCCGATCACGCAAAAATCACCTGCCGGCTACGCCACAACCAGTTGGTGAACACTTTGGAATCACCTGCCAGGCTTGCTGGAACCACCTGCCAGTCATGCCAAAATCACCTGCCAACTACGCCAGAACCGCTTGGCGGACACTGCGGAAACACCTGTCGGGCCGGCTGGAACCACATCTCAGACGTGCCGGAACCATGTGCATGAGATGCTGGAACCACACCCGGAACAGACGGAAAACACCTGCCAGACCCGTCTGAACAACCTGCCGAGCACGCCGGAGCCACCTGCTCGACTCGCCGGAACCACCTACCTGACATGCCCAAATCACCAGCCGGGTATGCCAGAACCACTTGGCGGACACTCCGGAATCATCTGCCGGACATGCCGGAACCAGCTCTCAGACACACCAGAACCACGTGCCGGAGACGCCGGAAGCACCTGCCGAGCATGCCGGAGCCACCTGCTCGACTCGCCAGAAACACCTGCCGGACACCCCAAAATCACCTGCCGGGTACACCAGAACCACCTGGCGGAGACTCTGAAATCACCTGTCGTGCATGTCGGAACCACCTCTCAGACGTGCCAGAAGCACGTGCCGGACACGCCGGAATCACCTACCGGACAGACCGGAACCACCTGCCGAGCACGCCGGAGCCACCTGTTCGACTCGCTGGAACCACCTGCCGGACAGGCCAATATCAACTGCTGGCTATGCCAGAACCACCTGGGGGACGGTCCGGAATCACCTGCCAGCCATGGCGGAACCACCTCTCAGACGTACCAGAACCACCTGCTGGAGAAGCTGGAAACACGTCCTGGACAGTCTGGAACCACCTGCCGGCCAAGCCTGAACCACCTGCCAAGCACAACAGAACAACCTGCCAGACACGCCAAAATCGCCTGCGTGTTATGCCAGAACCACTTGGAGGACTCTCTGGGATGACCTGCCGGGCATGCCGGAAACACCTCTCAGACGTGCCAGAACCATGTGGCGGACAGTCCGGAATCACCTGTTGGGCATGCGCAACCACCTCTGAGACGTACCAGAACCACATGCCGTGCAGGCTGGAACCACCTACCGGACAGACCGGAATCACCTTTCGGGCATGCCGGAACCACCTGTCAGATGTGCCAGAAACACGTGCCGGAGACGCCGGAAGCACCTGCCAAGCACGTTGGAACCACCTGCTCAACTCGCCTGAACCACCTGCCGGACATGCCAAAATCACCTGCCGACTATGCCAGAACCACTTGGCGAACACTCTGGAATCACTTGCCGGGCATGCAGGAACCACCACTCAGACATGCCAGCACCCCGTGCCAATGACCCCGGAAGCACCAGCCGAGCACGCCGGAACCACCTGCTCGACTCGCCAGAACCACCTGCCGATCATGCAAAAATCACCTGCCGGCTACGCCACAACCAGTTGGTGAACACTTTGGAATCACCTGCCAGGCTTGCTGGAACCACCTGCCAGTCATGCCAAAATCACCTGCCAACTACGCCAGAACCGCTTGGCGGACACTGCGGAAACACCTGTCGGGCCGGCTGGAACCACATCTCAGACGTGCCAGAAACGTGTTCATGAGATGCTGGAACCACACCCCGAACAGACGGATACCACCTGCCAGAACCGCCTGAACCACCTGCTGAGCACGCCGGAACCACCTGCTCGACTCACCGGTACCACCTCCCTGACACGCCAAAATCACCTGCTGGGTATGCCAGAACCACTTGGCGGACACTCCGGAATCATCTGCCGGACATGCCGGAACAGGCTCTCAGACACACCAGAACCACGTGCCGGAGACGCAGCAAGCACCTGCCGAGCATGCCGGAGCCACCTGCTCGACTCGCCAGAAACACCTGCCGGACACCCCAAAATCACCTGCCGGGTACACCAGAACCACCTGGCGGACACTCTGAAATCACCTGTCGCGCATGCCGGAACCACCTCTCAGACGTGCCGGAAGCACGTGCCGGACACGCCGGAATCACCTACCGGACAGACCGGAACCACCTGCCGAGCACGCCGGAGCCACCTGTTCGACTCGCTGGAACCACCTGCCGGACAGGCCAATATCAACTGCTGGCTATGCCAGAACCACCTGGGGGACGGTCCGGAATCACCTGCCAGCCATGGCGGAACCACCTCTCAGACGTACCAGAACCACCTGCCGGAGAAGTTGGAAACACGTCCTGGACAGTCTGGAACCACCTGCCGGCCAAGCCTGAACCACCTGCCAAGCACAACGGAACAACCTGCCAGACACGCCAAAATCGCCTGCGTGTTATGCCAGAACCACTTGGAGGACTCTCTGGGATGACCTGCCGGGCATGCCGGAAACACCTCTCAGACGTGCCAGAACCATGTGGCGGACAGTCCGGAATCACCTGTTGGGCATGCGCAACCACCTCTGAGACGTACCAGAACCACATGCCGTGCAGGCTGGAACCACCTACCGGACAGACCGGAATCACCTTTCGGGCATGCCGGAACCACCTGTCAGATGTGCCAGAAAGACGTGCCGGAGACGCCGGAAGCACCTGCCAAGCACGTTGGAACCACCTGCTCAACTCGCCTGAACCACCTGCCGGACATGCCAAAATCACCTGCCGACTATGCCAGAACCACTTGGCGAACACTCTGGAATCACTTGCCGGGCATGCAGGAACCACCTCTCAGACATGCCAGCACCCCGTGCCAATGACCCCGGAAGCACCAGCCGAGCACGCCGGAACCACCTGCTCGACTCGCCAGAACCACCTGCCGATCACGCAAAAATCACCTGCCGGCTACGCCACAACCAGTTGGTGAACACTTTGGAATCACCTGCCAGGCTTGCTGGAACCACCTGCCAGTCATGCCAAAATCACCTGCCAACTACGCCAGAACCGCTTGGCGGACACTGCGGAAACACCTGTCGGGCCGGCTGGAACCACATCTCAGACGTGCCAGAAACGTGTTCATGAGATGCTGGAACCACACCCCGAACAGACGGATACCACCTGCCAGAACCGCCTGAACCACCTGCTGAGCACGCCGGAACCACCTGCTCGACTCACCGGTACCACCTCCCTGACACGCCAAAATCACCTGCTGGGTATGCCAGAACCACTTGGCGGACACTCCGGAATCATCTGCCGGACATGCCGGAACAGGCTCTCAGACACACCAGAACCACGTGCCGGAGACGCCGCAAGCACCTGCCGAGCATGCCGGAGCCACCTGCTCGACTCGCCAGAAACACCTGCCGGACACGCCAAAATCACCTGCCGGGTATGCCAGAACCACTTCGGGGACAAGCCGGAATCACGTGAGGGGCATGCCGGCACAGCCTCTCAGACTGAACCTCGTGCCGGACACCACAGAACCACCTGCCGGACAGACCGGAACCACCTGCCGGACACGCCGGAACCACCGGCTCGACCCGCCGGAACGACCGCTGTGCATGCAAAATCACCTGCCGGCCACGCCGGAAAAACTTGGCGAACACTCCGGAATCACCTGCCGGGCATGCCGGAACCACCTCTCAGATATGCCAGAACCACGTGCCAATGACCCCGGAAGCACCTGCCGAGCACGCCGGAACCACCTGCTCGACTCGCCAGAACCACCTGCCGGACACGCAAAAATCACCTGCCGGCTACGCCACAACCAGTTGGGGAACACTTCGGAATCACCTGCCGGGCTTGCTGGAACCACCTGCCCGTCATGCCAAAATCACCTGCCAACTACGCCAGTACCACTTGGCGGACACTGTGGAAACACCTGTCGGGCCGGCCGGAACCACATCTCAGACGTGCCAGAACCATGTGCATGAGATGCTGGAACCACACCCCGAACAGACGGAAAACACCTGCCAGACCCGTCTGAACAACCTGCCGAGCACGCCGGAGCACCTGCTCGACTCGCCGGAACCGCCTACCTGACATGCCCAAATCACCAGCCGGGTATGCCAGAACCACTTGGCGGACACTCCGGAATCATCTGCCGGACACGCCGGAACCACCGGCTCGACCCGCCGGAACGACTGCTGGACATGCAAAATCACCTGCCGGCTACGCCGGAAACACTTGGCGAACACTCCGGAATCACCTGCCGGGCATGCCGGAACCACCTGTCAGATGTGCCAGAAACACGTGCCGGAGATGCCGGAAGCACCTGCCAAGCACGTTGGAACCACCTGCTCAACTCGCCTGAACCACCTGCCGGACATGCCAAAATCACCTGCCGACTATGCCAGAACCACTTGGCGAACACTCCGGAATCACTTGCCGGGCATGCAGGAACCACCTCTCAGACATGCCAGAACCCCGTGCCAATGACCCCGGAAGCACCAGCCGAGCACGCCGGAACCACCTGCTCGACTCGCCAGAACCACCTGCCGATCACGCAAAAATCACCTGCCGGCTACGCCACAACCAGTTGGTGAACACTTTGGAATCACCTGCCAGGCTTGCTGGAACCACCTGCCAGTCATGCCAAAATCACCTGCCAACTACGCCAGAACCGCTTGGCGGACACTGCGGAAACACCTGTCGGGCCGGCTGGAACCACATCTCAGACGTGCCGGAACCATGTGCATGAGATGCTGGAACCACACCCCGAACAGACGGAAAACACCTGCCAGACCCGTCTGAACAACCTGCCGAGCACGCCGGAGCCACCTGCTCGACTCGCCGGAACCACCTACCTGACATGCCCAAATCACCAGCCGGGTATGCCAGAACCACTTGGCGGACACTCCGGAATCATCTGCCGGACATGCCGGAACCAGCTCTCAGACACACCAGAACCACGTGCCGGAGACGCCGGAAGCACCTGCCGAGCATGCCGGAGCCACCTGCTCGACTCGCCAGAAACACCTGCCGGACACGCCAAAATCACCTGCCGGGTACACCAGAACCACCTGGCGGAGACTCTGAAATCACCTGTCGCGCATGCCGGAACCACCTCTCAGACGTGCCAGAAGCACGTGCCGGACACGCCGGAATCACCTACCGGACAGACCGGAACCACCTGCCGAGCACGCCGGAGCCACCTGTACGACTCGCTGGAACCACCTGCCGGACAGGCCAATATCAACTGCTGGCTATGCCAGAACCACCTGGGGGACGGTCCAGAATCACCTGCCAGCCATGGCGGAACCACCTCTCAGACGTACCAGAACCACCTGCCGGAGAAGCTGGAAATGCGTCCTGGACAGTCTGGAACCACCTGCCGGCCAAGCCTGAACCACCTGCCAAGCACAACAGAACAACCTGCCAGACACGCCAAAATCGCCTGCGTGTTATGCCAGAACCACTTGGAGGACTCTCTGGGATGACCTGCCGGGCATGCCGGAAACACCTCTCAGACGTGCCAGAACCATGTGGCGGACAGTCCGGAATCACCTGTTGGGCATGCGCAACCACCTCTGAGACGTACCAGAACCACATGCCGTGCAGGCTGGAACCACCTACCGGACAGACCGGAATCACCTTTCGGGCATGCCGGAACCACCTGTCAGATGTGCCAGAAACACGTGCCGGAGACGCCGGAAGCACCTGCCAAGCACGTTGGAACCACCTGCTCAACTCGCCTGAACCACCTGCCGGACATGCCAAAATCACCTGCCGACTATGCCAGAACCACTTGGTGAACACTCTGGAATCACTTGCCGGGCATGCAGGAACCACCACTCAGACATGCCAGCACCCCGTGCCAATGACCCCGGAAGCACCAGCCGAGCACGCCGGAACCACCTGCTCGACTCGCCAGAACCACCTGCCGATCACGCAAAAATCACCTGCCGGCTACGCCACAACCAGTTGGTGAACACTTTGGAATCACCTGCCAGGCTTGCTGGAACCACCTGCCAGTCATGCCAAAATCACCTGCCAACTACGCCAGAACCGCTTGGCGGACACTGCGGAAACACCTGTCGGGCCGGCTGGAACCACATCTCAGACGTGCCAGAAACGTGTTCATGAGATGCTGGAACCACACCCCGAACAGACGGATACCACCTGCCAGAACCGCCTGAACCACCTGCTGAGCACGCCGGAACCACCTGCTCGACTCACCGGTACCACCTCCCTGACACGCCAAAATCACCTGCTGGGTATGCCAGAACCACTTGGCGGACACTCCGGAATCATCTGCCGGACATGCCGGAACCAGCTCTCAGACACACCAGAACCAAGTGCCGGAGACGCCGGAAGCACCTGCCGAGCATGCCGGAGCCACCTGCTCGACTCGCCAGAAACACCTGCCGGACACCCCAAAATCACCTGCCGGGTACACCAGAACCACCTGGCGGACACTCTGAAATCACCTGTCGCGCATGCCGGAACCACCTCTCAGACGTGCCGGAAGCACGTGCCGGACACGCCGGAATCACCTACCGGACAGACCGGAACCACCTGCCGAGCACGCCGGAGCCACCTGTTCGACTCGCTGGAACCACCTGCCGGACAGGCCAATATCAACTGCTGGCTATGCCAGAACCACCTGGGGGACGGTCCGGAATCACCTGCCAGCCATGGCGGAACCACCTCTCAGACGTACCAGAACCACCTGCCGGAGAAGTTGGAAACACGTCCTGGACAGTCTGGAACCACCTGCCGGCCAAGCCTGAACCACCTGCCAAGCACAACGGAACAACCTGCCAGACACGCCAAAATCGCCTGCGTGTTATGCCAGAACCACTTGGAGGACTCTCTGGGATGACCTGCCGGGCATGCCGGAAACACCTCTCAGACGTGCCAGAACCATGTGGCGGACAGTCCGGAATCACCTGTTGGGCATGCGCAACCACCTCTGAGACGTACCAGAACCACATGCCGTGCAGGCTGGAACCACCTACCGGACAGACCGGAATCACCTTTCGGGCATGCCGGAACCACCTGTCAGATGTGCCAGAAAGACGTGCCGGAGACGCCGGAAGCACCTGCCAAGCACGTTGGAACCACCTGCTCAACTCGCCTGAACCACCTGCCGGACATGCCAAAATCACCTGCCGACTATGCCAGAACCACTTGGCGAACACTCTGGAATCACTTGCCGGGCATGCAGGAACCACCTCTCAGACATGCCAGCACCCCGTGCCAATGACCCCGGAAGCACCAGCCGAGCACGCCGGAACCACCTGCTCGACTCGCCAGAACCACCTGCCGATCACGCAAAAATCACCTGCCGGCTACGCCACAACCAGTTGGTGAACACTTTGGAATCACCTGCCAGGCTTGCTGGAACCACCTGCCAGTCATGCCAAAATCACCTGCCAACTACGCCAGAACCGCTTGGCGGACACTGCGGAAACACCTGTCGGGCCGGCTGGAACCACATCTCAGACGTGCCAGAAACGTGTTCATGAGATGCTGGAACCACACCCCGAACAGACGGATACCACCTGCCAGAACCGCCTGAACCACCTGCTGAGCACGCCGGAACCACCTGCTCGACTCACCGGTACCACCTCCCTGACACGCCAAAATCACCTGCTGGGTATGCCAGAACCACTTGGCGGACACTCCGGAATCATCTGCCGGACATGCCGGAACAGGCTCTCAGACACACCAGAACCACGTGCCGGAGACGCCGCAAGCACCTGCCGAGCATGCCGGAGCCACCTGCTCGACTCGCCAGAAACACCTGCCGGACACACCAAAATCACCTGCCGGGTATGCCAGAACCACTTCGGGGACAAGCCGGAATCACGTGAGGGGCATGCCGGCACAGCCTCTCAGACTGAACCTCGTGCCGGACACCACAGAACCACCTGCCGGACAGACCGGAACCACCTGCCGGACACGCCGGAACCACCGGCTCGACCCGCCGGAACGACCGCTGGACATGCAAAATCACCTGCCGGCTACGCCGGAAACACTTGGCGAACACTCCGGAATCACCTGCCGGGCATGCCGGAACCACCTCTCAGATATGCGAGAACCACGTGCCAATGACCCCGGAAGCACCTGCCGAGCACGCCGGAACCACCTGCTCGACTCGCCAGAACCACCTGCCGGACACGCAAAAATCACCTGCCGGCTACTCCACAACCGGTTGGTGAACACTTCAGAATCACCTGCCGGGCTTGCTGGAACCACCTGCCGGTCATGCCAAAATCACCTGCCAACTACGCCAGTACCACTTGGCGGACACTGTGGAAACACCTGTCGGGCCGGCCGGAACCACATCTCAGACGTGCCAGAACCATGTGCATGAGATGCTGGAACCACACCCCGAACAGAAGGAAAACACCTGCCAGACCCGTCTGAACAACCTGCCGAGCACGCCGGAGCCACCTGCTCGACTCGCCGGAACCACCTACCTGACATGCCCAAATCACCAGCCGGGTATGCCAGAACCACTTGGCGGACACTCCGGAATCATCTGCCGGACATGCCGGAACCAGCTCTCAGACACACCAGAACCACGTGCCAGAGACGCCGGAAGCACCTGCCGAGCATGCCGGAGCCACCTGCTCGACTCGCCAGAAACACCTGCCGGACACGCCAAAATCACCTGCCGTGTACACCAGAACCAGCTGGCGGACACTCTGAAATCACCTGTCGCGCATGCCGGAACCACCTCTCAGACGTGCCGGAAGCACGTGCCGGACACGCCGGAATCACCTACCGGACAGACCAGAACCACCTGCCGAGCACGCCGGAGCCACCTGTTCGACTCGCTGGAACCACCTGCCGGACACGCCAATATCAACTGCTGGCTATGCCAGAACCACCTGGGGGACGGTCCGGAATCACCTGCCAGCCATGGCGGAACCACCTCTCAGACGTACCAGAACCACCTGCCGGAGAAGCTGGAAACACGTCCTGGACAGTCTGGAACCACCTGCCGGCCAAGCCTGAACCACCTGCCAAGCACAACGGAACAACCTGCCAGACACGCCAAAATCGCCTGCGTGTTATTCCAGAACCACATGGAGGACTCTCTGGGATGACCTGCCGGGCATGCCGGAACCACCTCTCAGACGTGCCAGAACCATGTGGCGGACAGTCCGGAATCACCTGTTTGGCATGTGCAACCACCTCTGAGACGTACCATAACCACATGCCGTGCAGGCTGGAACCACCTACCGGACACACCGGAATCACCTTTCGGGCATGCCGGAACCACCTGTCAGATGTGCCAGAAACACGTGCCGGAGACGCCGGAAGCACCTGCCAAGCACGTTGGAACCACCTGCTCAACTCGCCTGAACCACCTGCCGGACATGCCAAAATCACCTGCCGACTATGCCAGAACCACTTGGCGAACACTCCGGAATCACTTGCCGGGCATGCAGGAACCACCTCTCAGACATGCCAGAACCCCGTGCCAATGACCCCGGAAGCACCAGCCGAGCACGCCGGAACCACCTGCTCGACTCGCCAGAACCACCTGCCGATCACGCAAAAATCACCTGCCAGCTACGCCACAACCAGTTGGTGAACACTTTGGAATCACCTGCCGGGCTTGCTGGAACCACCTGCCAGTCATGCCAAAATCACCTGCCAACTACGCCAGAACCGCTTGGCGGACACTGCGGAAACACCTGTCGGGCCGGCTGGAACCACATCTCAGACGTGCCAGAAACGTGTTCATGAGATGCTGGAACCACACCCCGAACAGACGGATACCACCTGCCAGAACCGCCTGAACCACCTGCTGAGCACGCCGGAACCACCTGCTCGACTCACCGGTACCACCTCCCTGACACGCCAAAATCACCTGCTGGGTATGCCAGAACCACTTGGCGGACACTCCGGAATCATCTGCCGGACATGCCGGAACCAGCTCTCAGACACACCAGAACCAAGTGCCGGAGACGCCGGAAGCACCTGCCGAGCATGCCGGAGCCACCTGCTCGACTCGCCAGAAACACCTGCCGGACACCCCAAAATCACCTGCCGGGTACACCAGAACCACCTGGCGGACACTCTGAAATCACCTGTCGCGCATGCCGGAACCACCTCTCAGACGTGCCGGAAGCACGTGCCGGACACGCCGGAATCACCTACCGGACAGACCGGAACCACCTGCCGAGCACGCCGGAGCCACCTGTTCGACTCGCTGGAACCACCTGCCGGACAGGCCAATATCAACTGCTGGCTATGCCAGAACCACCTGGGGGACGGTCCGGAATCACCTGCCAGCCATGGCGGAACCACCTCTCAGACGTACCAGAACCACCTGCCGGAGAAGTTGGAAACACGTCCTGGACAGTCTGGAACCACCTGCCGGCCAAGCCTGAACCACCTGCCAAGCACAACGGAACAACCTGCCAGACACGCCAAAATCGCCTGCGTGTTATGCCAGAACCACTTGGAGGACTCTCTGGGATGACCTGCCGGGCATGCCGGAAACACCTCTCAGACGTGCCAGAACCATGTGGCGGACAGTCCGGAATCACCTGTTGGGCATGCGCAACCACCTCTGAGACGTACCAGAACCACATGCCGTGCAGGCTGGAACCACCTACCGGACAGACCGGAATCACCTTTCGGGCATGCCGGAACCACCTGTCAGATGTGCCAGAAACACGTGCCGGAGACGCCGGAAGCACCTGCCAAGCACGTTGGAACCACCTGCTCAACTCGCCTGAACCACCTGCCGGACATGCCAAAATCACCTGCCGACTATGCCAGAACCACTTGGCGAACACTCTGGAATCACTTGCCGGGCATGCAGGAACCACCTCTCAGACATGCCAGCACCCCGTGCCAATGACCCCGGAAGCACCAGCCGAGCACGCCGGAACCACCTGCTCGACTCGCCAGAACCACCTGCCGATCACGCAAAAATCACCTGCCGGCTACGCCACAACCAGTTGGTGAACACTTTGGAATCACCTGCCAGGCTTGCTGGAACCACCTGCCAGTCATGCCAAAATCACCTGCCAACTACGCCAGAACCGCTTGGCGGACACTGCGGAAACACCTGTCGGGCCGGCTGGAACCACATCTCAGACGTGCCAGAAACGTGTTCATGAGATGCTGGAACCACACCCCGAACAGACGGATACCACCTGCCAGAACCGCCTGAACCACCTGCTGAGCACGCCGGAACCACCTGCTCGACTCACCGGTACCACCTCCCTGACACGCCAAAATCACCTGCTGGGTATGCCAGAACCACTTGGCGGACACTCCGGAATCATCTGCCGGACATGCCGGAACAGGCTCTCAGACACACCAGAACCACGTGCCGGAGACGCCGCAAGCACCTGCCGAGCATGCCGGAGCCACCTGCTCGACTCGCCAGAAACACCTGCCGGACACACCAAAATCACCTGCCGGGTATGCCAGAACCACTTCGGGGACAAGCCGGAATCACGTGAGGGGCATGCCGGCACAGCCTCTCAGACTGAACCTCGTGCCGGACACCACAGAACCACCTGCCGGACAGACCGGAACCACCTGCCGGACACGCCGGAACCACCGGCTCGACCCGCCGGAACGACCGCTGGACATGCAAAATCACCTGCCGGCTACGCCGGAAACACTTGGCGAACACTCCGGAATCACCTGCCGGGCATGCCGGAACCACCTCTCAGATATGCGAGAACCACGTGCCAATGACCCCGGAAGCACCTGCCGAGCACGCCGGAACCACCTGCTCGACTCGCCAGAACCACCTGCCGGACACGCAAAAATCACCTGCCGGCTACGCCACAACCGGTTGGTGAACACTTCAGAATCACCTGCCGGGCTTGCTGGAACCACCTGCCGGTCATGCCAAAATCACCTGCCAACTACGCCAGTACCACTTGGCGGACACTGTGGAAACACCTGTCGGGCCGGCCGGAACCACATCTCAGACGTGCCAGAACCATGTGCATGAGATGCTGGAACCACACCCCGAACAGAAGGAAAACACCTGCCAGACCCGTCTGAACAACCTGCCGAGCACGCCGGAGCCACCTGCTCGACTCGCCGGAACCACCTACCTGACATGCCCAAATCACCAGCCGGGTATGCCAGAACCACTTGGCGGACACTCCGGAATCATCTGCCGGACATGCCGGAACCAGCTCTCAGACACACCAGAACCACGTGCCAGAGACGCCGGAAGCACCTGCCGAGCATGCCGGAGCCACCTGCTCGACTCGCCAGAAACACCTGCCGGACACGCCAAAATCACCTGCCGTGTACACCAGAACCAGCTGGCGGACACTCTGAAATCACCTGTCGCGCATGCCGGAACCACCTCTCAGACGTGCCGGAAGCACGTGCCGGACACGCCGGAATCACCTACCGGACAGACCAGAACCACCTGCCGAGCACGCCGGAGCCACCTGTTCGACTCGCTGGAACCACCTGCCGGACACGCCAATATCAACTGCTGGCTATGCCAGAACCACCTGGGGGACGGTCCGGAATCACCTGCCAGCCATGGCGGAACCACCTCTCAGACGTACCAGAACCACCTGCCGGAGAAGCTGGAAACACGTCCTGGACAGTCTGGAACCACCTGCCGGCCAAGCCTGAACCACCTGCCAAGCACAACGGAACAACCTGCCAGACACGCCAAAATCGCCTGCGTGTTATTCCAGAACCACATGGAGGACTCTCTGGGATGACCTGCCGGGCATGCCGGAACCACCTCTCAGACGTGCCAGAACCATGTGGCGGACAGTCCGGAATCACCTGTTTGGCATGTGCAACCACCTCTGAGACGTACCATAACCACATGCCGTGCAGGCTGGAACCACCTACCGGACACACCGGAATCACCTTTCGGGCATGCCGGAACCACCTGTCAGATGTGCCAGAAACACGTGCCGGAGACGCCGGAAGCACCTGCCAAGCACGTTGGAACCACCTGCTCAACTCGCCTGAACCACCTGCCGGACATGCCAAAATCACCTGCCGACTATGCCAGAACCACTTGGCGAACACTCCGGAATCACTTGCCGGGCATGCAGGAACCACCTCTCAGACATGCCAGAACCCCGTGCCAATGACCCCGGAAGCACCAGCCGAGCACGCCGGAACCACCTGCTCGACTCGCCAGAACCACCTGCCGATCACGCAAAAATCACCTGCCAGCTACGCCACAACCAGTTGGTGAACACTTTGGAATCACCTGCCGGGCTTGCTGGAACCACCTGCCAGTCATGCCAAAATCACCTGCCAACTACGCCAGAACCGCTTGGCGGACACTGCGGAAACACCTGTCGGGCCTGCTGGAACCACATCTCAGACGTGCCAGAAACGTGTTCATGAGATGCTGGAACCACACCCCGAACAGACGGATACCACCTGCCAGAACCGCCTGAACCACCTGCTGAGCACGCCGGAACCACCTGCTCGACTCACCGGTACCACCTCCCTGACACGCCAAAATCACCTGCTGGGTATGCCAGAACCACTTGGCGGACACTCCGGAATCATCTGCCGGACATGCCGGAACCAGCTCTCAGACACACCAGAACCAAGTGCCGGAGACGCCGGAAGCACCTGCTGAGCATGCCAGAGCCACCTGCTCGACTCGCCAGAAACACCTGCCGGACACGCCAAAATCACCTGCCGGGTACGCCAGAACCACCTGGCGGACACTACGGAATCACCTGCCGCGCATGCCGGAACCACGTCTCAGACGTGCCGGAAGCACGTGCCGGACACGCCGGAATCACCTACTGGACAGACCGGAACCACCTGCCGAGCACGCCGGAGCCACCTGTTCGACTCGCTGGAACCACCTGCCGGACACGCCAATATCAACTGCTGGCTATGCCAGAACCACCTGGGGGACGGTCCGGGATCACCTGCCAGCCATGGCGGAACCACCTCTCAGACGTACCAGAACCACCTGCCGGAGAAGCTGGAAACACGTCCTGGACAGACTGGAACCACGTGACGGCCATGCCTGAACCACCTGCCGAGCACGGCGGAACCACCTGCCGAACACGCCAAAATCACCTGCGGGCTACGCCAGAACCACTTGGACGACCGTCCGAAATGACCTGCCGGGCATGTTGGAACCACCTCTCAGACGTGCCAGAAGCACGTGGCGGACAGTCCGGAATCACCTGTTGGGCATACGCAACCACCTCTGACACGTACCAGAACCACGTGCCGTGCACGCCGGAACCACCTACCGGACAGACCGGAATCAACTCTTGGGCATGCCGGAACCACCAGTCAGATGTGCCAGAAACACGTGCCGGAGACGCCGGAAGCACCTGCCGAGCACGTCGCAACCACCTGATCAACTCGCCTGAACCACCTGCCGGACACGCCAAAATCACCTGCCCACTGCACCAGCACCACTTCGGGGACAAGCCGGAATCACGTGAGGGGCATGCCGGCACAGCCTCTCAGACTGAACCTCGTGCCGGACACCACAGAACCACCTGCCGGACAGACCGGAACCACCTGCCGGACACGCCAGAACCACCGGCTCGACCCGCCGGAACGACCGCTGGACATGCAAGATCACCTGCCGGCTACGCCGGAAACACTTGGCGAACACTCCGGAATCACCTGCCGGGCATGCCGGAACCACCTCTCAGATATGCCAGAACCACGTGCCAATGACCCCGGAAGCACCTGCCGAGCACGCCGGAACCACCTGCTCGACTCGCCAGAACCACCTGCCGGACACGCAAAAATCACCTGCCGGCTACGCCACAACCAGTTGGGGAACACTTCGGAATCACCTGCCGGGCTTGCTGGAACCACCTGCCGGTCATGCCAAAATCACCGGCCAACTACGCCAGTAGCACTTGGTGGACACTGTGGAAACACCTGTCGGGCCGGCCGGAACCACATCTCAGACGTGCCAGAACCATGTGCATGAGATGCTGGAACCACACCCCGAACAGACGGAAAACACCTGCCAGACCCGTCTGAACAACCTGCCGAGCACGCCGGAGCCACCTGCTCGACTCGCCGGAGCCACCTACCTGACATGCCCAAATCACCAGCCGGGTATGCCAGAACCACTTGGCGGACACTCCGGAATCATCTGCCGGACATGCCGGAACCAGCTCTCAGACACACCAGAACCACGTGCCGGAGACGCCGGAAGCACCTGCCGAGCATGCCGGAGCCACGTGCTCGACTCGCCAGAAACACCTGCCGGACACCCCAAAATCACCTGCCGGGTACACCAGAACCACCTGGCGGACACTCTGAAATCACCTGTCGCGCATGCCGGAACCACCTCTCAGACGTGCCGGAAGCACGTGCCGGACACGCCGGAATCACCTACCGGACAGACCGGAACCACCTGCCGAGCACGCCGGAGCCACCTGTTCGACTCGCTGGAACCACCTGCCGGACAGGCCAATATCAACTGCTGGCTATGCCAGAACCACCGGGCGGACGGTCCGGAATCACCTGCCAGCCATGGAGGAACCACCTCTCAGACGTACCAGAACCACCTGCCGGAGAAGCTGGAAACACGTCCTGGACAGTCTGGAACCACCTGCCGGCCAAGCCTGAACCACCTGCCAAGCACAACGGAACAACCTGCCAGACACGCCAAAATCGCCTGCGTGTTATGCCAGAACCACTTGGAGGACTCTCTGGGATGACCTGCCGGGCATGCCGGAACCACCTCTCAGACGTGCCAGAACCATGTGGCGGACAGTCCGGAATCACCTGTTGGGCATGCGCAACCACCTCTGAGACGTACCAGAACCACATGCCGTGCAGGCTGGAACCACCTACCGGACAGACCGGAATCACCTTTCGGGCATGCCGGAACCACCTGTCAGATGTGCCAGAAACACGTGCCGGAGACGCCGGAAGCACCTGCCAAGCACGTTGGAACCACCTGCTCAACTCGCCTGAACCACCTGCCGGACATGCCAAAATCACCTGCCGACTATGCCAGAACCACTTGGCGAACACTCCGGAATCACTTGCCGGGCATGCAGGAACCACCTCTCAGACATGCCAGAACCCCGTGCCAATGACCCCGGAAGCACCAGCCGAGCACGCCGGAACCACCTGCTCGACTCGCCAGAACCACCTGCCGATCACGCAAAAATCACCTGCCGGCTACGCCACAACCAGTTGGTGAACACTTTGGAATCACCTGCCAGGCTTGCTGGAACCACCTGCCAGTCATGCCAAAATCACCTGCCAACTACACCAGAACCGCTTGGCGGACACTGCGGAAACACCTGTCATGCCTGCTGGAACCACATCTCAGACGTGCCAGAAACGTGTTCATGAGATGCTGGAACCACACCCCGAACAGACGGATACCACCTGCCAGAACCGCCTGAACCACCTGCCGAGCACGCCGGAACCACCTGCTCAACTCACCGGTACCACCTCCCTGACACGCCAAAATCACCTGCTGGGTATGCCAGAACCACTTGGCGGACACTCCGGAATCATCTGCCGGACATGCCGGAACCAGCTCTCAGACACACCAGAACCAAGTGCCGGAGATGCCGGAAGCACCTGCTGAGCATGCCGGAGCCACCTGCTCGACTCGCCAGAAACACCTGCCGGACACGCCAAAATCACCTGCCGGGTACGCCAGAACCACCTGGCGGACACTACGGAATCACCTGCCGCGCATGCCGGAACCACCTCTCAGACGTGCCGGAATCACGTGCCAGACACGCCGGAAACACCTACTGGACAGACCGGAACCACCTGCCAAGAACGCCGGAGCCACCTGTTCGACTCGCTGGAACCAGCTGCCGGACAGGCCAATATAAACTGCTGGATATGCCAGAACCACCTGGGGGACAGTCCGGGATCACCTGCCAGCCATGGCGGAACCACCTCTCAGACGTACCAGAACCACCTGCCGGAGAAGCTGGAAACACGTCCTGGACAGACTGGAACCACGTGACGGCCATGCCTGAACCACCTGCCGAGCACGGCGGAACCACCTGCCGGACACGCGAAAATCACCTGCGGGCTATGCCAGAACCACTTGGACGACTCTATGAAATGACCTGCCGGGCATGTTGGAACCACCTCTCAGACGTGCCAGAAGCACGTGGCGGACAGTCCGGAATCACCTGTTGGGCATACGCAACCACCTCTGACACGTACCAGAATCACGTGCCGTGCACGCCGGAACCACCTACCGGACAGACCGGAATCAACTTTTGGGCATGCCGGAACCACCAGTCAGATGTGCCAGAAACACGTGCCGGAGACGCCGGAAGCACCTGCCGAGCACGTCGCAACCACCTGCTCAACTCGCCTGAACCACCTGCCGGACATGCCAAAATCACCTGCCCGCTACACCAGCACCACTTCGGGGACAAGCCGGAATCACGTGAGGGGCATGCCGGCACAGCCTCTCAGACTGAACCTCGTGCCGGACACCACAGAACCACCTGCCGGACAGACCGGAACCACCTGCCGGACACGCCAGAACCACCGGCTCGACCCGCCGGAACGACCGCTGGACATGCAAATTCACCTGCCGGCTACGCCGGAAACACTTGGCGAACACTCCGGAATCACCTGCCGGGCATGCCGGAACCACCTCTCAGATATGCCACAACCACGTGCAAATGAAGCCGGAAGCACCTGCCGAGCACGCCGGAACCACCTGCTCGACTCGCCAGAACCACCTGCCGGACACGCAAAAATCACCTGCCGGCTACGCCACAACCAGTTGGGGAAAACTTCGGAATCACCTGCCGGGCTTGCTGGAACCACCTGCCGGTCATGCCAAAATCACCTGCCAACTACGCCAGTACCACTTGGCGGACACTGTGGAAACACCTGTCGGGCCGGCCGGAACCACATCTCAGACGTGCCAGAACCATGTGCATGAGATGCTGGAACCACACCCTGAACAGACGGAAAACACCTGCCAGACCCGTCTGAACAACCTGCCGAGCACGCCGGAGCCACCTGCTCGACTCGCCGGAACCACCTACCTGACATGCCCAAATCACCAGCCGGGTATGCCAGAACCACTTGGCGGAAACTCCGGAATCATCTGCCGGACATGCCGGAACCACCTCTCAGACACAACAGAACCACGTGCCGGAGACGCCGGAAGCACCTGCCGAGCATGCCGGAGCCACCTGCTCGACTCGCCAGAAACACCTGTCGGACACGCCAAAATCACCTGCCGGGTACGCCAGAACCACCTGGCGGACACTCCGAAATCACCTGTCGCGCATGCCGGAACCACCTCTCAGACGTGCCGGAAGCACGTGCTGCACACGCCGGAATCACCTACCGGACAGACCGGAACCACCTGCCGAGCACGCCGGAGCCACCTGTTCGACTCGCTGGAACCACCTGCCGGACAGGCCAATATCAAATGCTGGCTATGCCAGAACCACCTGGGGGACGGTCCGGAATCACCTGCCAGCCATGGCGGAACCACCTCTCAGACGTACCAGAACCACCTGCCGGAGAAGCTGGAAACACGTCCTGGACAGTCTGGAACCACCTGCCGGCCAAGCCTGAACCACCTGCCAAGCACAACGGAACAACCTGCCAGACACGCCAAAATCACCTGCGTGTTATGCCAGAACCACTTGGAGGACTCTCTGGGATGACCTGCCGGGCATGCCGGAACCACCTCTCAGACGTGCCAGAACCATGTGGCGGACAGTCCGGAATCACCTGTTGGGCATGCGCAACCACCTCTGAGACGTACCAGAACCACATGCCGTGCAGGCTGGAACCACCTACCGGACAGACCGGAATCACCTTTCGGGCATGCCGGAACCACCTGTCAGATGTGCCAGAAACACGTGCCGTAGACGCCGGAAGCACCTGCCAAGCACGTTGGAACCACCTGCTCAACTCGCCTGAACCACCTGCCGGACATGCCAAAATCACCTGCCGACTATGCCAGAACCACTTGGCGAACACTCCGGAATCACTTGCCGGGCATGCAGGAACCACCTCTCAGACATGCCAGAACCCCGTGCCAATGACCCCGGAAGCACCAGCCGAGCACGCCGGAACCACCTGCTCGACTCGCCAGAACCACCTGCCGATCACGCAAAAATCACCTGCCGGCTACGCCACAACCAGTTGGTGAACACTTTGGAATCACCTGCCAGGCTTGCTGGAACCACCTGCCAGTCATGCCAAAATCAACTGCCAACTACGCCAGAACCGCTTGGCGGACACTGTGGAAACACCTGTCGGGCCGGCTGGAACCACATCTCAGACGTGCCAGAAACGTGTTCATGAGATGCTGGAACCACACCCCGAACAGACGGATACCACCTGCCAGAACCGCCTGAACCACCTGCTGAGCACGCCGGAACCACCTGCTCGACTCACCGGTACCACCTCCCTGACACGCCAAAATCACCTGCTGGGTATGCCAGAACCACTTGGCGGACACTCCGGAATCATCTGCCGGACATGCCGGAACCAGCTCTCAGACACACCAGAACCAAGTGCCGGAGACGCCGGAAGCACCTGCCGAGCATGCCGGAGCCACCTGCTCGACTCGCCAGAAACACCTGCCGGACACGCCAAAATCACCTGCCGGGTACGCCAGAACCACATGGCGGACACTACGGAATCACATGCCGCGCATGCCGGAACCACCTCTCAGACGTGCCGGAAGCACGTGCCGGACACGCCGGAATCACCTACCGGACAGACCGGAACCACCTGCCAAGAACGCCGGAGCCACCTGTTCGACTCGCTGGAACCACCTGCCGGACAGGCCAATATCATCTGCTGGTTATGCCAGAACCACCTGGGGGACAGTCCGGGATCACCTGCCAGCCATGGCGGAACCACCTCTCAGACGTACCAGAACCACCTGCCGGAGAAGCTGGAAACACGTCCTGGACAGACTGGAACCACGTGACGGCCATGCCTGAACCACCTGCCGAGCACGGCGGAACCACCTGCCGGACACGCCAAAATCACCTGCGGGCTACGCCAGAACCACTTGGACGACTCTCCGAAATGACCTGCCGGGCATGTTGGAACCACCTCTCAGACGTGCCAGAAGCACGTGGCGGACAGTCCGGAATCACCTGTTGGGCATACGCAACCACCTCTGACACGTACCAGAACCACGTGCCGTGCACGCCGGAACCACCTACCGGACAGACCGGAATCAACTTTTGGGCATGCCGGAACCACCAGTCAGATGTGCCAGAAACACGTGCCGGAGACGCCGGAAGCACCTGCCGAGCACGTCGCAACCACCTGCTGAACTCGCCTGAACCACCTGCCGGACATGCCAAAATCACCTGCCCGCTACACCAGCACCACTTCGGGGACAAGCCGGAATCACGTGAGGGGCATGCCGGCACAGCCTCTCAGACTGAACCTCGTGCCGGACACCACAGAACCACCTGCCGGACAGACCGGAACCACCTGCCGGACACGCCGGAACCACCGGCTCGACCCGCCGGAACGACCGCTGGACATGCAAGATCACCTGCCGGCTACGCCGGAAACACTTGGCGAACACTCCGGAATCACCTGCCGGGCATGCCGGAACCACCTCTCAGATATGCCAGAACCACGTGCCAATGACCCCGGAAGCACCTGCCGAGCACGCCGGAACCACCTGCTCGACTCGCCAGAACCACCTGCCGGACACGCAAAAATCACCTGCCGGCTACGCCACAACCAGTTGGGGAACACTTCGGAATCACCTGCCGGGCTTGCTGGAACCACCTGCCGGTCATGCCAAAATCACCTGCCAACTACGCCAGTACCACTTGGCGGACACTGTGGAAACACCTGTCGGGCCGGCCGGAACCACATCTCAGACGTGCCAGAACCATGTGCATGAGATGCTGGAACCACACCCCGAACAGACGGAAAACACCTGCCAGACCCGTCTGAACAACCTGCCGAGCACGCCGGAGCACCTGCTCGACTCGCCGGAGCCACCTACCTGACATGCCCAAATCACCAGCCGGGTATGCCAGAACCACTTGGCGGACACTCCGGAATCATCTGCCGGACATGCCGGAACCAGCTCTCAGACACACCAGAACCACGTGCCGGAGACGCCGGAAGCACCTGCCGAGCATGCCGGAGCCACGTGCTCGACTCGCCAGAAACACCTGCCGGACACCCCAAAATCACCTGCCGGGTACACCAGAACCACCTGGCGGACACTCTGAAGTCACCTGTCGCGCATGCCGGAACCACATCTCAGACGTGCCGGAAGCACGTGCCGGACACGCCGGAATCACCTACCGGACAGACCGGAACCACCTGCCGAGCACGCCGGAGCCACCTGTTCGACTCGCTGGAACCACCTGCCGGACAGGCCAATATCAACTGCTGGCTATGCCAGAACCACCTGGGGGACGGTCCGGAATCACCTGCCAGCCATGGCGGAACCACCTCTCAGACGTACCAGAACCACCTGCCAGAGAAGCTGGAAACACGTCCTGGAGAGACTGGAACCACCTGCCGGCCAAGCCTGAACCACCTGCCAAGCACAACGGAACAACCTGCCAGACACGCCAAAATCACCTGCGTGTTATGCCAGAACCACTTGGAGGACTCTCTGGGATGACCTGCCGGGCATGCCGGAACCACCTGTCAGACGTTCCAGAACCATGTGGCGGACAGTCCGGAATCACCTGTTGGGCATGCGCAACCACCTCTGAGACGTACCAGAACCACATGCCGTGCAGGCTGGAACCACCTACCGGACACACCGGAATCACCTTTCGGGCATGCCGGAACCACCTGTCAGATGTGCCAGAAACACGTGCCGGAGACGCCGGAAGCACCTGCCAAGCACGTTGGAACCACCTGCTCAACTCGCCTGAACCACCTGCCGGACATGCCAAAATCACCTGCCGACTATGCCAGAACCACTTGGCGAACACTCCGGAATCACTTGCCGGGCATGCAGGAACCACCTCTCAGACATGCCAGAACCCCGTGCCAATGACCCCGGAAGCACCAGCCGAGCACGCCGGAACCTCCTGCTCGACACGCCAGAACCACCTGCCGATCACGCAAAAATCACCTGCCGGCTACGCCACAACCAGTTGGTGAACACTTTGGAATCACCTGCCAGGCTTGCTGGAACCACCTGCCAGTCATGCCAAAATCACCTGCCAACTACGCCAGAACCGCTTGGCGGACACTGCGGAAACACCTGTCGGGCCGGCTGGAACCACATCTCAGACGTGCCAGAAACGTGTTCATGAGATGCTGGAACCACACCCCGAACAGACGGATACCACCTGCCAGAACCGCCTGAACCACCTGCTGAGCACGCCGGAACCACCTGCTCGACTCACCGGTACCACCTCCCTGACACGCCAAAATCACCTGCTGGGTATGCCAGAACCACTTGGCGGACACTCTGGAATCATCTGCCGGACATGCCGGAACCAGCTCTCAGACACACCAGAACCAAGTGCCGGAGACGCCGGAAGCACCTGCTGAGCATGCCGGAGCCACCTGCTCGACTCGCCAGAAACACCTGCCGGACACGCCAAAATCACCTGCCGGGTACGCCAGAACCACCTGGCGGACACTACGGAATCACCTGCCGCGCATGCCGGAACCACGTCTCAGACGTGCCGGAAGCACGTGCCGGACACGCCGGAATCACCTACCGGACAGACCGGAACCACCTGCCGAGCACGCCGGAGCCACCTGTTCGACTCGCTGGAACCACCTGCTGGACAGGCCAATATCAACTGCTGGCTATGCCAGAACCACCTGGGGGACGGTCCGGGATCACCTGCCAGCCATGGCGGAACCACCTCTCAGACGTACCAGAACCACCTGCCGGAGAAGCTGGAAACACGTCCTGGACAGACTGGAACCACGTGACGGCCATGCCTGAACCACCTGCCGAGCACGGCGGAACCACCTGCCGAACACGCCAAAATCACCTGCGGGCTACGCCAGAAACACTTGGACGACCGTCCGAAATGACCTGCCGGGCATGTTGGAACCACCTCTCAGACGTGCCAGAAGCACGTGGCAGACAGTCCGGAATCACCTGTTGGGCATACGCAACCACCTCTGACACGTACCAGAACCACGTGCCGTGCACGCCGGAACCACCTACCGGACAGACCGGAATCAACTCTTGGGCATGCCGGAACCACCAGTCAGATGTGCCAGAAACACGTGCCGGAGACGCCGGAAGCACCTGCCGAGCACGTCGCAACCACCTGATCAACTCGCCTGAACCACCTGCCGGACACGCCAAAATCACCTGCCCACTGCACCAGCACCACTTCGGGGACAAGCCGGAATCACGTGAGGGGCATGCCGGCACAGCCTCTCAGACTGAACCTCGTGCCGGACACCACAGAACCACCTGCCGGACAGACCGGAACCACCTGCCGGACACGCCAGAACCACCGGCTCGACCCGCCGGAACGACCGCTGGACATGCAAGATCACCTGCCGGCTACGCCGGAAACACTTGGCGAACACTCCGGAATCACCTGCCGGGCATGCCGGAACCACCTCTCAGATATGCCAGAACCCCGTGCCAATGACCCCGGAAGCACCAGCCGAGCACGCCGGAACCACCTGCTCGACTCGCCAGAACCACCTGCCGATCACGCAAAAATCACCTGCCGGCTACGCCACAACCAGTTGGTGAACACTTTGGAATCACCTGCCAGGCTTGCTGGAACCACCTGCCAGTCATGCCAAAATCACCTGCCAACTACACCAGAACCGCTTGGCGGACACTGCGGAAACACCTGTCATGCCTGCTGGAACCACATCTCAGACGTGCCAGAAACGTGTTCATGAGATGCTGGAACCACACCCCGAACAGACGGATACCACCTGCCAGAACCGCCTGAACCACCTGCCGAGCACGCCGGAACCACCTGCTCGACTCACCGGTACCACCTCCCTGACACGCCAAAATCACCTGCTGGGTATGCCAGAACCACTTGGCGGACACTCCGGAATCATCTGCCGGACATGCCGGAACCAGCTCTCAGACACACCAGAACCAAGTGCCGGAGATGCCGGAAGCACCTGCTGAGCATGCCGGAGCCACCTGCTCGACTCGCCAGAAACACCTGCCGGACACGCCAAAATCACCTGCCGGGTACGCCAGAACCACCTGGCGGACACTACGGAATCACCTGCCGCGCATGCCGGAACCACCTCTCAGACGTGCCGGAATCACGTGCCAGACACGCCGGAAACACCTACTGGACAGACCGGAACCACCTGCCAAGAACGCCGGAGCCACCTGTTCGACTCGCTGGAACCAGCTGCCGGACAGGCCAATATAAACTGCTGGATATGCCAGAACCACCTGGGGGACAGTCCGGGATCACATGCCAGCCATGGCGGAACCACCTCTCAGACGTACCAGAACCACCTGCCGGAGAAGCTGGAAACACGTCCTGGACAGACTGGAACCACGTGACGGCCATGCCTGAACCACCTGCCGAGCACGGCGGAACCACCTGCCGGACACGCGAAAATCACCTGCGGGCTACGCCAGAACCACTTGGACGACTCTATGAAATGACCTGCCGGGCATGTTGGAACCACCTCTCAGACGTGCCAGAAGCACGTGGCGGACAGTCCGGAATCACCTGTTGGGCATACGCAACCACCTCTGACACGTACCAGAATCACGTGCCGTGCACGCCGGAACCACCTACCGGACAGACCGGAATCAACTTTTGGGCATGCCGGAACCACCAGTCAGATGTGCCAGAAACACGTGCCGGAGACGCCGGAAGCACCTGCCGAGCACGTCGCAACCACCTGCTCAACTCGCCTGAACCACCTGCCGGACATGCCAAAATCACCTGCCCGCTACACCAGCACCACTTCGGGGACAAGCCGGAATCACGTGAGGGGCATGCCGGCACAGCCTCTCAGACTGAACCTCGTGCCGGACACCACAGAACCACCTGCCGGACAGACCGGAACCACCTGCCGGACACGCCAGAACCACCGGCTCGACCCGCCGGAACGACCGCTGGACATGCAAATTCACCTGCCGGCTACGCCGGAAACACTTGGCGAACACTCCGGAATCACCTGCCGGGCATGCCGGAACCACCTCTCAGATATGCCACAACCACGTGCAAATGAAGCCGGAAGCACCTGCCGAGCACGCCGGAACCACCTGCTCGACTCGCCAGAACCACCTGCCGGACACGCAAAAATCACCTGCCGGCTACGCCACAACCAGTTGGGGAAAACTTCGGAATCACCTGCCGGGCTTGCTGGAACCACCTGCCGGTCATGCCAAAATCACCTGCCAACTACGCCAGTACCACTTGGCGGACACTGTGGAAACACCTGTCGGGCCGGCCGGAACCACATCTCAGACGTGCCAGAACCATGTGCATGAGATGCTGGAACCACACCCCGAACAGACGGAAAACACCTGCCAGACCCGTCTGAACAACCTGCCGAGCACGCCGGAGCCACCTGCTCGACTCGCCGGAACCACCTACCTGACATGCCCAAATCACCAGCCGTGTATGCCAGAACCACTTGGCGGACACTCCGGAATCATCTGCCGGACATGCCGGAACCAGCTCTCAGACACACCAGAACCACGTTCCGGAGATGCCGGAAGCACCTGCCGAGCATGCCGGAGCCACCTGCTCGACTAGCCAGAAGCACCTTCCGGACACGCCAAAATCACCTGCCGGGTACGCCAGAACCACCTGGCGGACACTCCGAAATCACCTGTCGCGCATGCCAGAACCACCTCTCAGACGTGCCGGAAGCACGTGCCGGACACGCCGGAATCACCTACCGGACAGACTGGAACCACCTGCCGAGCACGCCGGAGCCACCTGTTCGACTCGCTGGAACCACCTGCCGGACAGGCCAATATCAACTGCTGGCTATGCCAGAACCACCGGGCGGACGGTCCGGAATCACCTGCCAGCCATGGAGGAACCATCTCTCAGACGTACCAGAACCACCTGCCGGAGAAGCTGGAAACACGTCCTGGACAGTCTGGAACCACCTGCCGGCCAAGCCTGAACCACCTGCCAAGCACAACGGAACAACCTGCCAGACACGCCAAAATCACCTGCGTGTTATGCCAGAACCACTTGGAGGACTCTCTGGGATGACCTGCCGGGCATGCCGGAACCACCTCTCAGACGTGCCAGAACCATGTGGCGGACAGTCCGGAATCACCTGTTGGGCATGCGCAACCACCTCTGAGACGTACCAGAACCACATGCCGTGCAGGCTGGAACCACCTACCGGACAGACCGGAATCACTTTTCGGGCATGCCGGAACCACCTGTCAGATGTGCCAGAAACACGTGCCGGAGACGCCGGAAGCACCTGCCAAGCACTTTGGAACCACCTGCTCAACTCGCCTGAACCACCTGCCGGACATGCCAAAATCACCTGCCGACTATGCCAGAACCACTTGGCGAACACTCCGGAATCACTTGCCGGGCATGCAGGAACCACCTCTCAGACATGCCAGAACCCCGTGCCAATGACCCCGGAAGCACCAGCCGAGCACGCCGGAACCTCCTGCTCGACACGCCAGAACCACCTGCCGATCACGCAAAAATCACCTGCCGGCTACGCCACAACCAGTTGGTGAACACTTTGGAATCACCTGCCAGGCTTGCTGGAACCACCTGCCAGTCATGCCAAAATCACCTGCCAACTACGCCAGAACCGCTTGGCGGACACTGCGGAAACACCTGTCGGGCCGGCTGGAACCACATCTCAGACGTGCCAGAAACGTGTTCATGAGATGCTGGAACCACACCCCGAACAGACGGATACCACCTGCCAGACCCGCCTGAACCACCTGCCGAGCACGCCGGAACCACCTGCTCGACTCACCGGTACCACCTCCCTGACACGCCAAAATCAGCTGCTGGGTATGCCAGAACCACTTGGCGGACACTCCGGAATCATCTGCCGGACATGCCGGAACCAGCTCTCAGACACACCAGAACCACGTGCCGGAGACGCCGGAAGCACCTGCCGAGCATGCCGGAGCCACATGCTCGACTCGCCAGAAATACCTGCCGGACACGCCAAAATCACCTCCCGGGTACGCCAGAACCACCTGGCGGACACTCCGAAATCACCTGTCGCGCATGCCGGAACCACCTCTCAGACGTGCTGGAAGCACGTGCCGGACACGCCGGAATCACCTACCGGACAGACCGGAACCACCTGCCGAGCACGCCGGAGCCACCTGTTCGACTCGCTGGAACCACCTGCCGGACAGGCCAATATCAACTGCTGGCTATGCCAGAACCACCTGGGGGACAGTCTGGGATCACCTGCCATCCATGGCGGAATCACCTCTCAGACGTACCAGAACCACCTGCCGGAGAAGCTGGAAACACGTCGTGGACAGACTGGAACCACGTGACGGCCATGCCTGAACCACCTGCCGAGCACGGCGGAACCACCTGCCGGACACGCCAAAATCACCTGCGGGATACGCCAGAACCACTTGGACGACTCTCCGAAATGATCTGCCGGGCATGTTGGAACCACCTCTCAGACGTGCCAGAAGCACGTGGCGGACAGTCCGGAATCACCTGTTGGGCATACGCAACCACCTCTGACACGTACCAGAACCACGTGCCGTGCACGCCGGAACCACCTACCGGACAGACCGGAATCAACTTTTGGGCATGCCGGAACCACCAGTCAGATGTGCCAGAAACACGTGCCGGAGACGCCGGAAGCACCTGCCGAGCACGTCGCAACCACCTGCTCAACTCGCCTGAACCACCTGCCGGACACGCCATAATCACCAGCCCGCTACACCAGCACCACTTCGGGGACAAGCCGGAATCACGTGAGGGGCATGCCGGCACAGCCTCTCAGACTGAACCTCGTGCCGGACACCACAGAAACACCTGCCGGACAGACCGGAACCACCTGCCGGACACGCCGGAACCACCGGCTCGACCCGCCGGAACGACCGCGGGACATGCAAAATCACCAGCCGGCCACGCCGGAAACACTTGGCGAACACTCCGGAATCACCTGCCGGGCATGCCGGAACCACCTCTCAGATATGCCAGAACCACGTGCCAATGATCCCGGAAGCACCTGCCGAGCACGCCGGAACCACCTGCTCGACTCGCCAGAACCACCTGCCGGACACGCAAAAATCACCTGCCGGCTACGCCACAACCAGTTCGGGAACACTTCGGAATCACTTGCCGGGCTTGCATGAACCACCTGCCCGTCATGCCAAAATCACCTGCCAACTACGCCAGTAGCACTTGGCGGACACTGTGGAAACACCTGTAGGGCCGGCCGGAACCACATCTCAGACGTGCCAGAACCATGTGCATGAGATGCAGGAACCACACCCCGAAAAGACGGAAAACACCTGCCAGAGCCGTCTGAACAACCTGCCGAGCACGCCGGAGCCACCTGTTCGACTCGCTGGAACCACCTGACGGACAGGCCAATATAAACTGCTGGCTATGCCAGAACCACCTGGGGAACGGTCCGGAATCACCTGCCAGCCATGGCGGAACCACCTCTCAGACGTACCAGAACCACCTGCCGGAGAAGCTGGAAACACGTCCTGGACAGTCTGGAACCACCTGCCGGCCAAGCCTGAACCACCTGCCAAGCACAACGGAACAACCTGCCAGACACGCCAAAATCACCTGCGTGTTATGCCAGAACCACTTGGAGGACTCTCTGGGATGACCTGCCGGGCATGCCGGAACCACCTCTCAGACGTGCCAGAACCATGTGGCGGACAGTCCGGAATCACCTGTTGGGCATGCGCAACCACCTCTGAGACGTACCAGAACCACATGCCGTGCAGGCTGGAACCACCTACCGGACAGACCGGAATCACCTTTCGGGCATGCCGGAACCACCTGTCACATGTGCCAGAAACACGTGCCGGAGACGCCGGAAGCACCTGCCAAGCACGTTGGAACCACCTGCTCAACTCGCCTGAACCACCTGCCGGACATGCCAAAATCACCTGCCGACTATGCCAGAACCACTTGGCGAACACTCTGGAATCACTTGCCGGGCATGCAGGAACCACCACTCAGACATGCCAGAACCCCGTGCCAATGACCCCGGAAGCACCAGCCGAGCACGCCGGAACCACCTGCTCGACTCGCCAGAACCACCTGCCGATCACGCAAAAATCACCTGCCGGCTACGCCACAACCAGTTGGTGAACACTTTGGAATCACCTGCCAGGCTTGCTGGAACCACCTGCCAGTCATGCCAAAATCACCTGCCAACTACACCAGAACCGCTTGGCGGACACTGCGGAAACACCTGTCATGCCTGCTGGAACCACATCTCAGACGTGCCAGAAACGTGTTCATGAGATGCTGGAACCACACCCCGAACAGACGGATACCACCTGCCAGAACCGCCTGAACCACCTGCCGAGCACGCCGGAACCACCTGCTCGACTCACCGGTACCACCTCCCTGACACGCCAAAATCACCTGCTGGGTATGCCAGAACCACTTGGCGGACACTCCGGAATCATCTGCCGGACATGCCGGAACCAGCTCTCAGACACACCAGAACCAAGTGCCGGAGATGCCGGAAGCACCTGCTGAGCATGCCGGAGCCACCTGCTCGACTCGCCAGAAACACCTGCCGGACACGCCAAAATCACCTGCCGGGTACGCCAGAACCACCTGGCGGACACTACGGAATCACCTGCCGCGCATGCCGGAACCACCTCTCAGACGTGCCGGAATCACGTGCCAGACACGCCGGAAACACCTACTGGACAGACCGGAACCACCTGCCAAGAACGCCGGAGCCACCTGTTCGACTCGCTGGAACCAGCTGCCGGACAGGCCAATATAAACTGCTGGATATGCCAGAACCACCTGGGGGACAGTCCGGGATCACATGCCAGCCATGGCGGAACCACCTCTCAGACGTACCAGAACCACCTGCCGGAGAAGCTGGAAACACGTCCTGGACAGACTGGAACCACGTGACGGCCATGCCTGAACCACCTGCCGAGCACGGCGGAACCACCTGCCGGACACGCGAAAATCACCTGCGGGCTACGCCAGAACCACTTGGACGACTCTATGAAATGACCTGCCGGGCATGTTGGAACCACCTCTCAGACGTGCCAGAAGCACGTGGCGGACAGTCCGGAATCACCTGTTGGGCATACGCAACCACCTCTGACACGTACCAGAATCACGTGCCGTGCACGCCGGAACCACCTACCGGACAGACCGGAATCAACTTTTGGGCATGCCGGAACCACCAGTCAGATGTGCCAGAAACACGTGCCGGAGACGCCGGAAGCACCTGCCGAGCACGTCGCAACCACCTGCTCAACTCGCCTGAACCACCTGCCGGACATGCCAAAATCACCTGCCCGCTACACCAGCACCACTTCGGGGACAAGCCGGAATCACGTGAGGGGCATGCCGGCACAGCCTCTCAGACTGAACCTCGTGCCGGACACCACAGAACCACCTGCCGGACAGACCGGAACCACCTGCCGGACACGCCAGAACCACCGGCTCGACCCGCCGGAACGACCGCTGGACATGCAAATTCACCTGCCGGCTACGCCGGAAACACTTGGCGAACACTCCGGAATCACCTGCCGGGCATGCCGGAACCACCTCTCAGATATGCCACAACCACGTGCAAATGAAGCCGGAAGCACCTGCCGAGCACGCCGGAACCACCTGCTCGACTCGCCAGAACCACCTGCCGGACCCGCAAAAATCACCTGCCGGCTACGCCACAACCAGTTGGGGAAAACTTCGGAATCACCTGCCGGGCTTGCTGGAACCACCTGCCGGTCATGCCAAAATCACCTGCCAACTACGCCAGTACCACTTGGCGGACACTGTGGAAACACCTGTCGGGCCGGCCGGAACCACATCTCAGACGTGCCAGAACCATGTGCATGAGATGCTGGAACCACACCCCGAACAGACGGAAAACACCTGCCAGACCCGTCTGAACAACCTGCCGAGCACGCCGGAGCCACCTGCTCGACTCGCCGGAACCACCTACCTGACATGCCCAAATCACCAGCCGTGTATGCCAGAACCACTTGGCGGACACTCCGGAATCATCTGCCGGACATGCCGGAACCAGCTCTCAGACACACCAGAACCACGTTCCGGAGATGCCGGAAGCACCTGCCGAGCATGCCGGAGCCACCTGCTCGACTAGCCAGAAGCACCTTCCGGACACGCCAAAATCACCTGCCGGGTACGCCAGAACCACCTGGCGGACACTCCGAAATCACCTGTCGCGCATGCCAGAACCACCTCTCAGACGTGCCGGAAGCACGTGCCGGACACGCCGGAATCACCTACCGGACAGACTGGAACCACCTGCCGAGCACGCCGGAGCCACCTGTTCGACTCGCTGGAACCACCTGCCGGACAGGCCAATATCAACTGCTGGCTATGCCAGAACCACCGGGCGGACGGTCCGGAATCACCTGCCAGCCATGGAGGAACCATCTCTCAGACGTACCAGAACCACCTGCCGGAGAAGCTGGAAACACGTCCTGGACAGTCTGGAACCACCTGCCGGCCAAGCCTGAACCACCTGCCAAGCACAACGGAACAACCTGCCAGACACGCCAAAATCACCTGCGTGTTATGCCAGAACCACTTGGAGGACTCTCTGGGATGACCTGCCGGGCATGCCGGAACCACCTCTCAGACGTGCCAGAACCATGTGGCGGACAGTCCGGAATCACCTGTTGGGCATGCGCAACCACCTCTGAGACGTACCAGAACCACATGCCGTGCAGGCTGGAACCACCTACCGGACAGACCGGAATCACTTTTCGGGCATGCCGGAACCACCTGTCAGATGTGCCAGAAACACGTGCCGGAGACGCCGGAAGCACCTGCCAAGCACTTTGGAACCACCTGCTCAACTCGCCTGAACCACCTGCCGGACATGCCAAAATCACCTGCCGACTATGCCAGAACCACTTGGCGAACACTCCGGAATCACTTGCCGGGCATGCAGGAACCACCTCTCAGACATGCCAGAACCCCGTGCCAATGACCCCGGAAGCACCAGCCGAGCACGCCGGAACCTCCTGCTCGACACGCCAGAACCACCTGCCGATCACGCAAAAATCACCTGCCGGCTACGCCACAACCAGTTGGTGAACACTTTGGAATCACCTGCCAGGCTTGCTGGAACCACCTGCCAGTCATGCCAAAATCACCTGCCAACTACGCCAGAACCGCTTGGCGGACACTGCGGAAACACCTGTCGGGCCGGCTGGAACCACATCTCAGACGTGCCAGAAACGTGTTCATGAGATGCTGGAACCACACCCCGAACAGACGGATACCACCTGCCAGAACCGCCTGAACCACCTGCCGAGCACGCCGGAACCACCTGCTCGACTCACCGGTACCACCTCCCTGACACGCCAAAATCACCTGCTGGGTATGCCAGAACCACTTGGCGGACACTCCGGAATCATCTGCCGGACATGCCGGAACCAGCTCTCAGACACACCAGAACCACGTGCCGGAGACGCCGGAAGCACCTGCCGAGCATGCCGGAGCCACATGCTCGACTCGCCAGAAATACCTGCCGGACACGCCAAAATCACCTCCCGGGTACGCCAGAACCACCTGGCGGACACTCCGAAATCACCTGTCGCGCATGCCGGAACCACCTCTCAGACGTGCTGGAAGCACGTGCCGGACACGCCGGAATCACCTACCGGACAGACCGGAACCACCTGCCGAGCACGCCGGAGCCACCTGTTCGACTCGCTGGAACCACCTGCCGGACAGGCCAATATCAACTGCTGGCTATGCCAGAACCACCTGGGGGACAGTCTGGGATCACCTGCCATCCATGGCGGAACCACCTCTCAGACGTACCAGAACCACCTGCCGGAGAAGCTGGAAACACGTCGTGGACAGACTGGAACCACGTGACGGCCATGCCTGAACCACCTGCCGAGCACGGCGGAACCACCTGCCGGACACGCCAAAATCACCTGCGGGATACGCCAGAACCACTTGGACGACTCTCCGAAATGATCTGCCGGGCATGTTGGAACCACCTCTCAGACGTGCCAGAAGCACGTGGCGGACAGTCCGGAATCACCTGTTGGGCATACGCAACCACCTCTGACACGTACCAGAACCACGTGCCGTGCACGCCGGAACCACCTACCGGACAGACCGGAATCAACTTTTGGGCATGCCGGAACCACCAGTCAGATGTGCCAGAAACACGTGCCGGAGACGCCGGAAGCACCTGCCGAGCACGTCGCAACCACCTGCTCAACTCGCCTGAACCACCTGCCGGACACGCCATAATCACCAGCCCGCTACACGAGCACCACTTCGGGGACAAGCCGGAATCACGTGAGGGGCATGCCGGCACAGCCTCTCAGACTGAACCTCGTGCCGGACACCACAGAAACACCTGCCGGACAGACCGGAACCACCTGCCGGACACGCCGGAACCACCGGCTCGACCCGCCGGAACGACCGCGGGACATGCAAAATCACCAGCCGGCCACGCCGGAAACACTTGGCGAACACTCCGGAATCACCTGCCGGGCATGCCGGAACCACCTCTCAGATATGCCAGAACCACGTGCCAATGATCCCGGAAGCACCTGCCGAGCACGCCGGAACCACCTGCTCGACTCGCCAGAACCACCTGCCGGACACGCAAAAATCACCTGCCGGCTACGCCACAACCAGTTCGGGAACACTTCGGAATCACTTGCCGGGCTTGCATGAACCACCTGCCCGTCATGCCAAAATCACCTGCCAACTACGCCAGTAGCACTTGGCGGACACTGTGGAAACACCTGTAGGGCCGGCCGGAACCACATCTCAGACGTGCCAGAACCATGTGCATGAGATGCAGGAACCACACCCCGAAAAGACGGAAAACACCTGCCAGAGCCGTCTGAACAACCTGCCGAGCACGCCGGAGCCACCTGTTCGACTCGCTGGAACCACCTGACGGACAGGCCAATATAAACTGCTGGCTATGCCAGAACCACCTGGGGAACGGTCCGGAATCACCTGCCCGCCATGGCGGAACCACCTCTCAGACGTACCAGAACCACCTGCCGGAGAAGCTGGAAACACGTCCTGGACAGTCTGGAACCACCTGCCGGCCAAGCCTGAACCACCTGCCAAGCACAACGGAACAACCTGCCAGACACGCCAAAATCACCTGCGTGTTATGCCAGAACCACTTGGAGGACTCTCTGGGATGACCTGCCGGGCATGCCGGAACCACCTCTCAGACGTGCCAGAACCATGTGGCGGACAGTCCGGAATCACCTGTTGGGCATGCGCAACCACCTCTGAGACGTACCAGAACCACATGCCGTGCAGGCTGGAACCACCTACCGGACAGACCGGAATCACCTTTCGGGCATGCCGGAACCACCTGTCACATGTGCCAGAAACACGTGCCGGAGACGCCGGAAGCACCTGCCAAGCACGTTGGAACCACCTGCTCAACTCGCCTGAACCACCTGCCGGACATGCCAAAATCACCTGCCGACTATGCCAGAACCACTTGGCGAACACTCTGGAATCACTTGCCGGGCATGCAGGAACCACCACTCAGACATGCCAGAACCCCGTGCCAATGACCCCGGAAGCACCAGCCGAGCACGCCGGAACCACCTGCTCGACTCGCCAGAACCACCTGCCGATCACGCAAAAATCACCTGCCGGCTACGCCACAACCAGTTGGTGAACACTTTGGAATCACCTGCCAGGCTTGCTGGAACCACCTGCCAGTCATGCCAAAATCACCTGCCAACTACGCCAGAACCGCTTGGCGGACACTGCGGAAACACCTGTCGGGCCGGCTGGAACCACATCTCAGACGTGCCAGAAACGTGTTCATGAGATGCTGGAACCACACCCCGAACAGACGGATACCACCTGCCAGAACCGCCTGAACCACCTGCTGAGCACGCCGGAACCACCTGCTCGACTCACCGGTACCACCTCCCTGACACGCCAAAATCACCTGCTGGGTATGCCAGAACCACTTGGCGGACACTCCGGTATCATCTGCCGGACATGCCGGAACCAGCTCTCAGGCACACCAGAACCAAGTGCCGCAGACGCCGGAAGCACCTGCCGAGCATGCCGGAGCCACCTGCTCGACTCGCCAGAAACACCTGCCGGACACGCCAAAATCACCTGCCGGGTATGCCAGAACCACCTGGCGGACACTCCGAAATCACCTGTCGCGCATGCCGGAACCAAATATCAGACGTGCCGGAAGCACGTGCCGGACACGCCGGAATCACCTACCGGACAGACCGGAACCACCTGCCGAGCACGCCGGAGCCACCTGTTCGACTCGCTGGAACCACCTGCCGGACAGGCCAATATCAACTGCTGGCTATGCCAGAACCACCTGGGGGACGGTCCGGGATCACCTGCCAGCCATGGCGGAACCACCTCTCAGACGTACCAGAACCACCTGCCGGAGAAGCTGGAAACACGTCCTGGACAGACTGGAACCACGTGACGGCCATGCCTGAACCACCTGCCGAGCACGGCGGAACCACCTGCCGGACACGCCAAAATCAACTGCGGGCTACGCCAGAACCACTTGGACGACCCTCCGAAATGACCTGCCGGGCATGTTGGAACCACCTCTCAGACGTGCCAGAAGCACGTGGCAGACAGTCCGGAATCACCTGTTGGGCATACGCAACCACCTCTGACACGTACCAGAACCACGTGCCGTGCACGCCGGAACCACCTACCGGACAGACCGGAATCAACTCTTGGGCATGCCGGAACCACCAGTCAGATGTGCCAGAAACACGTGCCGGAGACGCCGGAAGCACCTGCCGAGCACGTCGCAACCACCTGATCAACTCGCCTGAACCACCTGCCGGACACGCCAAAATCACCTGCCCACTGCACCAGCACCACTTCGGGGACAAGCCGGAATCACGTGAGGGGCATGCCGGCACAGCCTCTCAGACTGAACCTCGTGCCGGACACCACAGAACCACCTGCCGGACAGACCGGAACCACCTGCCGGACACGCCAGAACCACCGGCTCGACCCGCCGGAACGACCGCTGGACATGCAAGATCACCTGCCGGCTACGCCGGAAACACTTGGCGAACACTCCGGAATCACCTGCCGGGCATGCCGGAACCACCTCTCAGATATGCCAGAACCACGTGCCAATGACCCCGGAAGCACCTGCCGAGCACGCCGGAACCACCTGCTCGACTCGCCAGAACCACCTGCCGGACACGCAAAAATCACCTGCCGGCTACGCCACAACCAGTTGGGGAACACTTCGGAATCACCTGCCGGGCTTGCTGGAACCACCTGCCGGTCATGCCAAAATCACCTTCCAACTACGCCAGTAGCACTTGGTGGACACTGTGGAAACACCTGTCGGGCTGGCCGGAACCACATCTCAGACGTGCCAGAACCATGTGCATGAGATGCTGGAACCACACCCCGAACAGACGGAAAACACCTGCCAGACCCGTCTGAACAACCTGCCGAGCACGCCGGAGCCACCTGCTCGACTCGCCGGAGCCACCTACCTGACATGCCCAAATCACCAGCCGGGTATGCCAGAACCACTTGGCGGACACTCCGGAATCATCTGCCGGACATGCCGGAACCAGCTCTCAGACACACCAGAACCACGTGCCGGAGACGCTGGAAGCACCTGCCGAGCATGCCGGAGCCACGTGCTCGACTCGCCAGAAACACCTGCCGGACACCCCAAAATCACCTGCCGGGTACACCAGAACCACCTGGCGGACACTCTGAAATCACCTGTCGCGCATGCCGGAACCACCTCTCAGACGTGCCGGAAGCACGTGCCGGACACGCCGGAATCACCTACCGGACAGACCGGAACCACCTGCCGAGCACGCCGGAGCGACATGTTCGACTCGCTGGAACCACCTGCCGGACAGGCCAATATCAACTGCTGGCTATGCCAGAACCACCTGGGGGACGGTCTGGAATCACCTGCCAGCCATGGCGGAACCACCTCTCAGACGTACCAGAACCACCTGCCGGAGAAGCTGGAAACACGTCCTGGACAGTCTGGAACCACCTGCCGGCCAAGCCTGAACCACCTGCCAAGCACAACGGAACAACCTGCCAGACATGCCAAAATCGCCTGCGTGTTATGCCAGAACCACTTGGAGGACTCTCTGGGATGACCTGCCGGGCATGCCGGAACCACCTCTCAGACGTGCCAGAACCATGTGGCGGACAGTCCGGAATCACCTGTTGGGCATGCGCAACCACCTCTGAGACGTACCAGAACCACATGCCGTGCAGGCTGGAACCACCTACCGGACAGACCGGAATCACCTTTCGGGCATGCCGGAACCACCTGTCAGATGTGCCAGAAACACGTGCCGGAGACGCCGGAAGCACCTGCCAAGCACGTTGGAACCACCTGCTGAACTCGCCTGAACCACCTACCGGACATGCCAAAATCACCTGCCGACTATGCCAGAACCACTTGGCGAACACTCCGGAATCACCTGCCGGGCATGCAGGAACCACCTCTCAGACATGCCAGAACCCCGTGCCAATGACCCCGGAAGCACCAGCCGAGCACGCCGGAACCACCTGCTCGACTCGCCAGAACCACCTGCCGATCACGCAAAAATCACCTGCCGGCTACGCCACAACCAGTTGGTGAACACTTTGGAATCACCTGCCAGGCTTGCTGGAACCACCTGCCAGTCATGCCAAAATCACCTGCCAACTACACCAGAACCGCTTGGCGGACACTGAGGAAACACCTGTCGGGCCTGCTGGAACCACATCTCAGACGTGCCAGAAACGTGTTCATGAGATGCTGGAACCACACCCCGAACAGACGGATACCACCTGCCAGAACCGCCTGAACCACCTGCCGAGCACGCCGGAACCACCTGCTCGACTCACCGGTACCACCTCCCTGACACGCCAAAATCACCTGCTGGGTATGCCAGAACCACTTGGCGGACACTCCGGAATCATCTGCCGGACATGCCGGAACCAGCTCTCAGACACACCAGAACCACGTGCCGGAGACGCCGGAAGCACCTGCCGAGCATGCCGGAGCCACCTGCTCGACTCGCCAGAAACACCTGCCGGACACGCCAAAATCACCTGCCGGGTACGCCAGAACCACCTGGCGGACACTACGGAATAACCTGCCGCGCATGCCGGAACCACCTCTCAGACGTGCCGGAAGCACGTGCCAGACACGCCGGAAACACCTACCGGACAGACCGGAACCACCTGCCAAGAACGCCGGAGCCACCTGTTCGACTCGCTGGAACCACCTGCCGGACAGGCCAATATAAACTGCTGGATATGCCAGAACCACCTGGGGGACAGTCCGGGATCACCTGCCAGCCATGGCGGAACCACCTCTCAGACGTACCAGAACCACCTGCCGGAGAAGCTGGAAACACGTCCTGGACAGACTGGAACCACGTGACGGCCATGCCTGAACCACCTGCCGAGCACGGCGGAACCACCTGCCGGACACGCCAAAATCACCTGCGGGCTACGCCAGAACAACTTGGACGACTCTCCGAAATGACCTGCCGGGCATGTTGGAACCACCTCTCAGACGTGCCAGAAGCACGTGGCGGACAGTCCGGAATCACCTGTTGGGCATACGCAACCACCTCTGACACGTACCAGAACCACGTGCCGTGCACGCCGGAACCACCTACCGGACAGACCGGAATCAACATTTGGGCATGCCGGAACCACCAGTCAGATGTGCCAGAAACACGTGCCGGAGACGCCAGAAGCACCTGCCGAGCACGTCGCAACCACCTGCTCACCTCGCCTGAACCACCTGCCGGACACGCCAAAATCACCTGCCCGCTACACCAGCACCACTTCGGGGACAAGCCGGAATCACGTGAGGGTCATGCCGGCACAGCCTCTCAGACTGAACCTCGTGCCGGACACCACAGAACCACCTGCCGGACAGACCAGAACCACCTGCCGGACACTACGGAATCACCTGCCGCGCATGCCGTAACCACCTCTTAGACGTGCCGGAAGCACGTGCCAGACACGCCGGAAACACCTACCGGACAGACCGGAACCACCTGCCAAGAACGCCGGAGCCACCTGTTCGACTCGCTGGAACCACCTGCCGGACACGCCGGAACCACCGGCTCGACCCGCCGGAACGACCGCTGGACATGCAAAATCACCTGCCGGCTACGCCGGAAACACTTGGCGAACACTCCGGAATCACCTGCCGGGCATGCCGGAACCACCTCTCAGATATGCCAGAACCACGTGCCAATGACCCCGGAACCACCTGCCGAGCATGCCGGAACCACCTGCTCGACTCGCCAGAACCACCTGCCGGACACGCAAAAATCATCTGCCGGCTACGCCACAACCAGTTGGGGAACACTTCGGAATCACCTGCCGGGCTTGCTGGAACCACCTGCCGGTCATGCGAAAATCACCTGCTGGGTATGACAGAACCACTTGGCGGACACTCCGGAATCATCTGCCGGACATGCCGGAACCAGCTCTCAGACACACCAGAACCAAGTGCCGGAGACGCCGGAAGCACCTGCCGAGCATGCCGGAGCCACCTGCTCGACTTGCCAGAAACACCTGCCGGACACGCCAAAATCACCTGCCGGGTATGCCAGAACCACCTGGCGGACACTACGGAATCACCTGCCGCGCATGCCGGAACCACCTCTCAGACGTGCCGGAAGCACGTGCCAGACACGCCGGAAACACCTACCGGACAGACCGGAACCACATGCCAAGAACGCCGGAGCCACCTCTTCGGCTCGCTGGAACCACCTGCCGGAGAGGCCAATATCAACTGCTGGCTATGCCAGAACCACCTGGGGGACAGTCCGGGATCACCTGCCAGCCATGGCGGAACCACCTCTCAGACGTACCAGAAGCACCTGCTGGAGAAGCTGGAAACACGTCCTGGACAGACTGGAACCACGTGACGGCCATGCCTGAACCACCTGCCGAGCACGGCGGAACCACCTGCCGGACACGCCAAAATCACCTGCGGGCTACGCCAGAACCACTTGGACGACTCTCCGAAATGACCTGCCGGGCATGTTGGAACCACCTCTCAGACGTGCCAGAAGCACGTGGCGGACAGTCCGGAATCACCTGTTGGGCATACGCAACCACCTCTGACACGTACCAGAACCACGTGCCGTGCACGCCGGAACCACCTACTGGACAGACCGGAATCAACTTTTGGGCATGCCGGAACCACCAGTCAGATGTGCCAGAAACACGTGCCGGAGATGCCGGAAGCACCTGCCGAGCACGTCGCAACCACCTGCTCAACTCGCCTGAACCACCTGCCGGACATGCCAAAATCACCTGCCCGCTACACCAGCACCACTTCGGGGACAAGCCGGAATCACGTGAGGGGCATGCCGGCACAGCCTCTCAGACTGAACCTCGTGCCGGACACCACAGAACCACCTGCCGGACAGACCGGAACCACCTGCCGGACACGCCGGAACCACCGGCTCGACCCGCCGGAACGACCGCTGGACATGCAAAATGACCTGCCGGCTACGCCGGAAACACTTGGCGAACACTCCGGAATCACCTGTCGCGCATGCCGGAACCACCTCTCAGACGTGCCGGAAGCACGTGCTGCACACGCCGGAATCACCTACCGGACAGACCGGAACCACCTGCCGAGCACGCCGGAGCCACCTGTTCGACTCGCTGGAACCACCTGCCGGACAGGCCAATATCAAATGCTGGCTATGCCAGAACCACCTGGGGGACGGTCCGGAATCACCTGCCAGCCATGGCGGAACCACCTCTCAGACGTACCAGAACCACCTGCCGGAGAAGCTGGAAACACGTCCTGGACAGTCTGGAACCACCTGCCGGCCAAGCCTGAACCACCTGCCAAGCACAACGGAACAACCTGCCGGACACGCCAAAATCACCTGCGTGTTATGCCAGAACCACTTGGAGGAATCTCTGGGATGACCTGCCGGGCATGCCGGAACCACCTCTCAGACGTGCCAGAACCATGTGGCGGACAGTCCGGAATAACCTGTTGGGCATGCGCAACCACCTTTGAGACGTACCAGAACCACATGCCGTGCAGGCTGGAACCACCTACCGGACAGACCGGAATCACCTTTCGGGCATGCCGGAACCACCTGTCAGATGTGCCAGAAACACGTGCCGTAGACGCCGGAAGCACCTGCCAAGCACGTTGGAACCACCTGCTCAACTCGCCTGAACCACCTGCCGGACATGCCAAAATCACCTGCCGACTATGCCAGAACCACTTGGCGAACACTCCGGAATCACTTGCCGGGCATGCAGGAACCACCTCTCAGACATGCCAGAACCCCGTGCCAATGACCCCGGAAGCACCAGCCGAGCACGCCGGAACCACCTGCTCGACTCGCCAGAACCACCTGCCGATCACGCAAAAATCACCTGCCGGCTACGCCACAACCAGTTGGTGAACACTTTGGAATCACCTGCCAGGCTTGCTGGAACCACCTGCCAGTCATGCCAAAATCACCTGCCAACTACGCCCGAACCGCTTGGCGGACACTGTGGAAACACCTGTCGGGCCGGCTGGAACCACATCTCAGACGTGCCAGAAACGTGTTCATGAGATGCTGGAACCACACCCCGAACAGACGGATACCACCTGCCAGAACCGCCTGAACCACCTGCTGAGCACGCCGGAACCACCTGCTCGACTCACCGGTACCACCTCCCTGACACGCCAAAATCACCAGCCGGGTATGCCAGAACCACTTGGCGGACACTCCGGAATCATCTGCCGGACATGCCGGAACCAGCTCTCAGACACACTAGAACCAAGTGCCGGAGACGCCGGAAGCACTTGCCGAGCATGCCGGAGCCACCTGCTCGACTCGCCAGAAACACCTGCCGGACACGCCAAAATCACCTGCCGGGTACGCAAGAACCACCTGGCGGACACTACGGAATCACCTGCCGCGCATGCCGGAACCACCTCTCAGACGTGCCGGAAGCACGTGCCGGACACGCCGGAAACACCTACCGGACAGACCGGAACCACCTGCCAAGAACGCCGGAGCCACCTGTTCGACTCGCTGGAACCACCTGCCGGACAGGCCAATATCATCTGCTGGCTATGCCAGAACCACCTGGGGGACAGTCCGGGATCACCTGCCAGCCATGGTGGAACCACCTCTCAGACGTACCAGAACCACCTGCCGGAGAAGCTGGAAACACGTCCTGGACAGACTGGAACCACGTGACGCCCATGCCTGAACCACCTGCCGAGCACGGCGGAACCACCTGCCGGACACGCCAAAATCACCTGTGGGCTACGCCAGAACCACTTGGACGACTCTCCGAAATGACCTGCCGGGCATGTTGGAACCACCTCTCAGACGTGCCAGAAGCACGTGGCGGACAGTCCGGAATCACCTGTTGGGCATACGCAACCACCTCTGACACGTACCAGAACCACGTGCCGTGCACGCCGGAACCACCTACTGGACAGACCGGAATCAACTTTTGGGCATGCCGGAACCACCAGTCAGATGTGCCAGAAACACGTGCCGGAGACGCCGGAAGCACCTGCCCAGCACGTCGCAACCACATGCTCAACTCGCCTGAACCACCTGCCGGACACGCCAAAATCACCTGCCCGCTACACCAGCACCACTTCGGGGACAAGCCGGAATCACGTGAGGGGCATGCCGGCACAGCCTCTCAGACTGAACCTCGTGCCGGACACCACAGAACCACCTGTCGGACAGACCGGAACCACCTGCTGGACACGCCGGAACCACCGGCTCGACCCGCCGGAACGACCGCTGGACATGCAAAATCACCTGCCGGCTACGCCGGAAACACTTGGCGAACTCTCCGGAATCACCTGCCGGGCATGCCGGAACCACCTCTCAGATATGCGAGAACCACGTGCCAATGACCCCGGAAGCACCTGCCGAGCACGCCGGAACCACCTGCTCAACTCGCCAGAACCACCTGCCGGACACGCAAAAATCACCTGCCGACTACGCCAGAACCACTTGGCGAACACTCCGGAATCACTTGCCGGGCATGCAGGAACCACCTCTCAGACATGCCAGAACCCCGTGCCAATGACCCCGGAAGCACCAGCCGAGCACGCCGGAACCACCTGCTTGACTCGCCAGAACCACCTGCCGATCACGCAAAAATCACCTGCCGGCTACGCCACAACCAGTTGGTGAACACTTTGGAATCACCTGCCGGGCTTTCTGGAACCACCTGCCAGTCATGCCAAAATCACCTGCCAACTACGCCAGAACCGCTTGGCGGACACTGCGGAAACACCTGTCGGGCCGGCCGGAACCACATCTCAGACGTGCCAGAACCATGTGCATGAGATGCTGGAACCACACCCCGAACAGACGGAAAACACCTGCCAGACCCGTCTGAACCACCAGCCGAGGACGCCGGAGCCACCTGTTCGACTCGCTGGAACCACCTGCCGGACAGGCCAATATCAACTGCTGGCTATGCCAGAACCACCGGGCGGACGGTCCGGAATCACCTGCCAGCCATGGAGGAACCACCTCTCAGACGTACCAGAACCACCTGCCGGAGAAGCTGGAAACACGTCCTGGACAGTCTGGAACCACCTGCCGGCCAAGCCTGAACCACCTGCCAAGCACAACGGAACAACCTGCCAGACACGCCAAAATCGCCTGCGTGTTATGCCAGAACCACTTGGAGGACTCTCTGGGATGACCTGCCGGGCATGCCGGAACCACCTCTCAGACGTGCCAGAACCATGTGGCGGACAGTCCGGAATCACCTGTTGGGCATGCGCAACCACCTCTGAGACGTACCAGAACCACATGCCGTGCAGGCTGGAACCACCTACCGGACAGACCGGAATCACCTTTCGGGCATGCCGGAACCACCTGTCAGATGTGCCAGAAACACGTGCCGGAGACGCCGGAAGCACCTGCCAAGCACGTTGGAACCACCTGCTCAACTCGCCTGAACCACCTGCCGGACATGCCAAAATCACCTGCCGACTATGCCAGAACCACTTGGCGAACACTCCGGAATCACTTGCCGGGCATGCAGGAACCACCTCTCAGACATGCCAGAACCCCGTGCCAATGACCCCGGAAGCACCAGCCGAGCACGCCGGAACCACCTGCTCGACTCGCCAGAACCACCTGCCGATCACGCAAAAATCACCTGCCGGCTACGCCACAACCAGTTGGTGAACACTTTGGAATCACCTGCCAGGCTTGCTGGAACCACCTGCCAGTCATGCCAAAATCACCTGCCAACTACACCAGAACCGCTTGGCGGACACTGCGGAAACACCTGTCATGCCTGCTGGAACCACATCTCAGACGTGCCAGAAACGTGTTCATGAGATGCTGGAACCACACCCCGAACAGACGGATACCACCTGCCAGAACCGCCTGAACCACCTGCCGAGCACGCCGGAACCACCTGCTCAACTCACCGGTACCACCTCCCTGACACGCCAAAATCACCTGCTGGGTATGCCAGAACCACTTGGCGGACACTCCGGAATCATCTGCCGGACATGCCGGAACCAGCTCTCAGACACACCAGAACCAAGTGCCGGAGATGCCGGAAGCACCTGCTGAGCATGCCGGAGCCACCTGCTCGACTCGCCAGAAACACCTGCCGGACACGCCAAAATCACCTGCCGGGTACGCCAGAACCACCTGGCGGACACTACGGAATCACCTGCCGCGCATGCCGGAACCACCTCTCAGACGTGCCGGAATCACGTGCCAGACACGCCGGAAACACCTACTGGACAGACCGGAACCACCTGCCAAGAACGCCGGAGCCACCTGTTCGACTCGCTGGAACCAGCTGCCGGACAGGCCAATATAAACTGCTGGATATGCCAGAACCACCTGGGGGACAGTCCGGGATCACCTGCCAGCCATGGCGGAACCACCTCTCAGACGTACCAGAACCACCTGCCGGAGAAGCTGGAAACACGTCCTGGACAGACTGGAACCACGTGACGGCCATGCCTGAACCACCTGCCGAGCACGGCGGAACCACCTGCCGGACACGCGAAAATCACCTGCGGGCTATGCCAGAACCACTTGGACGACTCTATGAAATGACCTGCCGGGCATGTTGGAACCACCTCTCAGACGTGCCAGAAGCACGTGGCGGACAGTCCGGAATCACCTGTTGGGCATACGCAACCACCTCTGACACGTACCAGAATCACGTGCCGTGCACGCCGGAACCACCTACCGGACAGACCGGAATCAACTTTTGGGCATGCCGGAACCACCAGTCAGATGTGCCAGAAACACGTGCCGGAGACGCCGGAAGCACCTGCCGAGCACGTCGCAACCACCTGCTCAACTCGCCTGAACCACCTGCCGGACATGCCAAAATCACCTGCCCGCTACACCAGCACCACTTCGGGGACAAGCCGGAATCACGTGAGGGGCATGCCGGCACAGCCTCTCAGACTGAACCTCGTGCCGGACACCACAGAACCACCTGCCGGACAGACCGGAACCACCTGCCGGACACGCCAGAACCACCGGCTCGACCCGCCGGAACGACCGCTGGACATGCAAATTCACCTGCCGGCTACGCCGGAAACACTTGGCGAACACTCCGGAATCACCTGCCGGGCATGCCGGAACCACCTCTCAGATATGCCACAACCACGTGCAAATGAAGCCGGAAGCACCTGCCGAGCACGCCGGAACCACCTGCTCGACTCGCCAGAACCACCTGCCGGACACGCAAAAATCACCTGCCGGCTACGCCACAACCAGTTGGGGAAAACTTCGGAATCACCTGCCGGGCTTGCTGGAACCACCTGCCGGTCATGCCAAAATCACCTGCCAACTACGCCAGTACCACTTGGCGGACACTGTGGAAACACCTGTCGGGCCGGCCGGAACCACATCTCAGACGTGCCAGAACCATGTGCATGAGATGCTGGAACCACACCCTGAACAGACGGAAAACACCTGCCAGACCCGTCTGAACAACCTGCCGAGCACGCCGGAGCCACCTGCTCGACTCGCCGGAACCACCTACCTGACATGCCCAAATCACCAGCCGGGTATGCCAGAACCACTTGGCGGAAACTCCGGAATCATCTGCCGGACATGCCGGAACCACCTCTCAGACACAACAGAACCACGTGCCGGAGACGCCGGAAGCACCTGCCGAGCATGCCGGAGCCACCTGCTCGACTCGCCAGAAACACCTGTCGGACACGCCAAAATCACCTGCCGGGTACGCCAGAACCACCTGGCGGACACTCCGAAATCACCTGTCGCGCATGCCGGAACCACCTCTCAGACGTGCCGGAAGCACGTGCTGCACACGCCGGAATCACCTACCGGACAGACCGGAACCACCTGCCGAGCACGCCGGAGCCACCTGTTCGACTCGCTGGAACCACCTGCCGGACAGGCCAATATCAAATGCTGGCTATGCCAGAACCACCTGGGGGACGGTCCGGAATCACCTGCCAGCCATGGCGGAACCACCTCTCAGACGTACCAGAGCCACCTGCCAGAGAAGCTGGAAACACGTCCTGGACAGTCTGGAACCACCTGCCGGCCAAGCCTGAACCACCTGCCAAGCACAACGGAACAACCTGCCAGACACGCCAAAATCACCTGCGTGTTATGCCAGAACCACTTGGAGGACTCTCTGGGATGACCTGCCGGGCATGCCGGAACCACCTCTCAGACGTGCCAGAACCATGTGGCGGACAGTCCGGAATCACCTGTTGGGCATGCGCAACCACCTCTGAGACGTACCAGAACCACATGCCGTGCAGGCTGGAACCACCTACCGGACAGACCGGAATCACCTTTCGGGCATGCCGGAACCACCTGTCAGATGTGCCAGAAACACGTGCCGTAGACGCCGGAAGCACCTGCCAAGCACGTTGGAACCACCTGCTCAACTCGCCTGAACCACCTGCCGGACATGCCAAAATCACCTGCCGACTATGCCAGAACCACTTGGCGAACACTCCGGAATCACTTGCCGGGCATGCAGGAACCACCTCTCAGACATGCCAGAACCCCGTGCCAATGACCCCGGAAGCACCAGCCGAGCACGCCGGAACCACCTGCTCGACTCGCCAGAACCACCTGCCGATCACGCAAAAATCACCTGCCGGCTACGCCACAACCAGTTGGTGAACACTTTGGAATCACCTGCCAGGCTTGCTGGAACCACCTGCCAGTCATGCCAAAATCAACTGCCAACTACGCCAGAACCGCTTGGCGGACACTGTGGAAACACCTGTCGGGCCGGCTGGAACCACATCTCAGACGTGCCAGAAACGTGTTCATGAGATGCTGGAACCACACCCCGAACAGACGGATACCACCTGCCAGAACCGCCTGAACCACCTGCTGAGCACGCCGGAACCACCTGCTCGACTCACCGGTACCACCTCCCTGACACGCCAAAATCACCTGCTGGGTATGCCAGAACCACTTGGCGGACACTCCGGAATCATCTGCCGGACATGCCGGAACCAGCTCTCAGACACACCAGAACCAAGTGCCGGAGACGCCGGAAGCACCTGCCGAGCATGCCGGAGCCACCTGCTCGACTCGCCAGAAACACCTGCCGGACACGCCAAAATCACCTGCCGGGTACGCCAGAACCACATGGCGGACACTACGGAATCACATGCCGCGCATGCCGGAACCACCTCTCAGACGTGCCGGAAGCACGTGCCGGACACGCCGGAATCACCTACCGGACAGACCGGAACCACCTGCCAAGAACGCCGGAGCCACCTGTTCGACTCGCTGGAACCACCTGCCGGACAGGCCAATATCATCTGCTGGTTATGCCAGAACCACCTGGGGGACAGTCCGGGATCACCTGCCAGCCATGGCGGAACCACCTCTCAGACGTACCAGAACCACCTGCCGGAGAAGCTGGAAACACGTCCTGGACAGACTGGAACCACGTGACGGCCATGCCTGAACCACCTGCCGAGCACGGCGGAACCACCTGCCGGACACGCCAAAATCACCTGCGGGCTACGCCAGAACCACTTGGACGACTCTCCGAAATGACCTGCCGGGCATGTTGGAACCACCTCTCAGACGTGCCAGAAGCACGTGGCGGACAGTCCGGAATCACCTGTTGGGCATACGCAACCACCTCTGACACGTACCAGAACCACGTGCCGTGCACGCCGGAACCACCTACCGGACAGACCGGAATCAACTTTTGGGCATGCCGGAACCACCAGTCAGATGTGCCAGAAACACGTGCCGGAGACGCCGGAAGCACCTGCCGAGCACGTCGCAACCACCTGCTCAACTCGCCTGAACCACCTGCCGGACATGCCAAAATCACCTGCCCGCTACACCAGCACCACTTCGGGGACAAGCCGGAATCACGTGAGGGGCATGCCGGCACAGCCTCTCAGACTGAACCTCGTGCCGGACACCACAGAACCACCTGCCGGACAGACCGGAACCACCTGCCGGACACGCCGGAACCACCGGCTCGACCCGCCGGAACGACCGCTGGACATGCAAGATCACCTGCCGGCTACGCCGGAAACACTTGGCGAACACTCCGGAATCACCTGCCGGGCATGCCGGAACCACCTCTCAGATATGCCAGAACCACGTGCCAATGACCCCGGAAGCACCTGCCGAGCACGCCGGAACCACCTGCTCGACTCGCCAGAACCACCTGCCGGACACGCAAAAATCACCTGCCGGCTACGCCACAACCAGTTGGGGAACACTTCGGAATCACCTGCCGGGCTTGCTGGAACCACCTGCCGGTCATGCCAAAATCACCTGCCAACTACGCCAGTACCACTTGGCGGACACTGTGGAAACACCTGTCGGGCCGGCCGGAACCACATCTCAGACGTGCCAGAACCATGTGCATGAGATGCTGGAACCACACCCCGAACAGACGGAAAACACCTGCCAGACCCGTCTGAACAACCTGCCGAGCACGCCGGAGCACCTGCTCGACTCGCCGGAGCCACCTACCTGACATGCCCAAATCACCAGCCGGGTATGCCAGAACCACTTGGCGGACACTCCGGAATCATCTGCCGGACATGCCGGAACCAGCTCTCAGACACACCAGAACCACGTGCCGGAGACGCCGGAAGCACCTGCCGAGCATGCCGGAGCCACGTGCTCGACTCGCCAGAAACACCTGCCGGACACCCCAAAATCACCTGCCGGGTACACCAGAACCACCTGGCGGACACTCTGAAGTCACCTGTCGCGCATGCCGGAACCACATCTCAGACGTGCCGGAAGCACGTGCCGGACACGCCGGAATCACCTACCGGACAGACCGGAACCACCTGCCGAGCACGCCGGAGCCACCTGTTCGACTCGCTGGAACCACCTGCCGGACAGGCCAATATCAACTGCTGGCTATGCCAGAACCACCTGGGGGACGGTCCGGAATCACCTGCCAGCCATGGCGGAACCACCTCTCAGACGTACCAGAACCACCTGCCAGAGAAGCTGGAAACACGTCCTGGAGAGACTGGAACCACCTGCCGGCCAAGCCTGAACCACCTGCCAAGCACAACGGAACAACCTGCCAGACACGCCAAAATCACCTGCGTGTTATGCCAGAACCACTTGGAGGACTCTCTGGGATGACCTGCCGGGCATGCCGGAACCACCTGTCAGACGTTCCAGAACCATGTGGCGGACAGTCCGGAATCACCTGTTGGGCATGCGCAACCACCTCTGAGACGTACCAGAACCACATGCCGTGCAGGCTGGAACCACCTACCGGACAGACCGGAATCACCTTTCGGGCATGCCGGAACCACCTGTCAGATGTGCCAGAAACACGTGCCGGAGACGCCGGAAGCACCTGCCAAGCACGTTGGAACCACCTGCTCAACTCGCCTGAACCACCTGCCGGACATGCCAAAATCACCTGCCGACTATGCCAGAACCACTTGGCGAACACTCCGGAATCACTTGCCGGGCATGCAGGAACCACCTCTCAGACATGCCAGAACCCCGTGCCAATGACCCCGGAAGCACCAGCCGAGCACGCCGGAACCTCCTGCTCGACACGCCAGAACCACCTGCCGATCACGCAAAAATCACCTGCCGGCTACGCCACAACCAGTTGGTGAACACTTTGGAATCACCTGCCAGGCTTGCTGGAACCACCTGCCAGTCATGCCAAAATCACCTGCCAACTACGCCAGAACCGCTTGGCGGACACTGCGGAAACACCTGTCGGGCCGGCTGGAACCACATCTCAGACGTGCCAGAAACGTGTTCATGAGATGCTGGAACCACACCCCGAACAGACGGATACCACCTGCCAGAACCGCCTGAACCACCTGCTGAGCACGCCGGAACCACCTGCTCGACTCACCGGTACCACCTCCCTGACACGCCAAAATCACCTGCTGGGTATGCCAGAACCACTTGGCGGACACTCTGGAATCATCTGCCGGACATGCCGGAACCAGCTCTCAGACACACCAGAACCAAGTGCCGGAGACGCCGGAAGCACCTGCTGAGCATGCCGGAGCCACCTGCTCGACTCGCCAGAAACACCTGCCGGACACGCCAAAATCACCTGCCGGGTACGCCAGAACCACCTGGCGGACACTACGGAATCACCTGCCGCGCATGCCGGAACCACGTCTCAGACGTGCCGGAAGCACGTGCCGGACACGCCGGAATCACCTACCGGACAGACCGGAACCACCTGCCGAGCACGCCGGAGCCACCTGTTCGACTCGCTGGAACCACCTGCCGGACAGGCCAATATCAACTGCTGGCTATGCCAGAACCACCTGGGGGACGGTCCGGGATCACCTGCCAGCCATGGCGGAACCACCTCTCAGACGTACCAGAACCACCTGCCGGAGAAGCTGGAAACACGTCCTGGACAGACTGGAACCACGTGACGGCCATGCCTGAACCACCTGCCGAGCACGGCGGAACCACCTGCCGAACACGCCAAAATCACCTGCGGGCTACGCCAGAAACACTTGGACGACCGTCCGAAATGACCTGCCGGGCATGTTGGAACCACCTCTCAGACGTGCCAGAAGCACGTGGCAGACAGTCCGGAATCACCTGTTGGGCATACGCAACCACCTCTGACACGTACCAGAACCACGTGCCGTGCACGCCGGAACCACCTACCGGACAGACCGGAATCAACTCTTGGGCATGCCGGAACCACCAGTCAGATGTGCCAGAAACACGTGCCGGAGACGCCGGAAGCACCTGCCGAGCACGTCGCAACCACCTGATCAACTCGCCTGAACCACCTGCCGGACACGCCAAAATCACCTGCCCACTGCACCAGCACCACTTCGGGGACAAGCCGGAATCACGTGAGGGGCATGCCGGCACAGCCTCTCAGACTGAACCTCGTGCCGGACACCACAGAACCACCTGCCGGACAGACCGGAACCACCTGCCGGACACGCCAGAACCACCGGCTCGACCCGCCGGAACGACCGCTGGACATGCAAGATCACCTGCCGGCTACGCCGGAAACACTTGGCGAACACTCCGGAATCACCTGCCGGGCATGCCGGAACCACCTCTCAGATATGCCAGAACCCCGTGCCAATGACCCCGGAAGCACCAGCCGAGCACGCCGGAACCACCTGCTCGACTCGCCAGAACCACCTGCCGATCACGCAAAAATCACCTGCCGGCTACGCCACAACCAGTTGGTGAACACTTTGGAATCACCTGCCAGGCTTGCTGGAACCACCTGCCAGTCATGCCAAAATCACCTGCCAACTACACCAGAACCGCTTGGCGGACACTGCGGAAACACCTGTCATGCCTGCTGGAACCACATCTCAGACGTGCCAGAAACGTGTTCATGAGATGCTGGAACCACACCCCGAACAGACGGATACCACCTGCCAGAACCGCCTGAACCACCTGCCGAGCACGCCGGAACCACCTGCTCGACTCACCGGTACCACCTCCCTGACACGCCAAAATCACCTGCTGGGTATGCCAGAACCACTTGGCGGACACTCCGGAATCATCTGCCGGACATGCCGGAACCAGCTCTCAGACACACCAGAACCAAGTGCCGGAGATGCCGGAAGCACCTGCTGAGCATGCCGGAGCCACCTGCTCGACTCGCCAGAAACACCTGCCGGACACGCCAAAATCACCTGCCGGGTACGCCAGAACCACCTGGCGGACACTACGGAATCACCTGCCGCGCATGCCGGAACCACCTCTCAGACGTGCCGGAATCACGTGCCAGACACGCCGGAAACACCTACTGGACAGACCGGAACCACCTGCCAAGAACGCCGGAGCCACCTGTTCGACTCGCTGGAACCAGCTGCCGGACAGGCCAATATAAACTGCTGGATATGCCAGAACCACCTGGGGGACAGTCCGGGATCACATGCCAGCCATGGCGGAACCACCTCTCAGACGTACCAGAACCACCTGCCGGAGAAGCTGGAAACACGTCCTGGACAGACTGGAACCACGTGACGGCCATGCCTGAACCACCTGCCGAGCACGGCGGAACCACCTGCCGGACACGCGAAAATCACCTGCGGGCTACGCCAGAACCACTTGGACGACTCTATGAAATGACCTGCCGGGCATGTTGGAACCACCTCTCAGACGTGCCAGAAGCACGTGGCGGACAGTCCGGAATCACCTGTTGGGCATACGCAACCACCTCTGACACGTACCAGAATCACGTGCCGTGCACGCCGGAACCACCTACCGGACAGACCGGAATCAACTTTTGGGCATGCCGGAACCACCAGTCAGATGTGCCAGAAACACGTGCCGGAGACGCCGGAAGCACCTGCCGAGCACGTCGCAACCACCTGCTCAACTCGCCTGAACCACCTGCCGGACATGCCAAAATCACCTGCCCGCTACACCAGCACCACTTCGGGGACAAGCCGGAATCACGTGAGGGGCATGCCGGCACAGCCTCTCAGACTGAACCTCGTGCCGGACACCACAGAACCACCTGCCGGACAGACCGGAACCACCTGCCGGACACGCCAGAACCACCGGCTCGACCCGCCGGAACGACCGCTGGACATGCAAATTCACCTGCCGGCTACGCCGGAAACACTTGGCGAACACTCCGGAATCACCTGCCGGGCATGCCGGAACCACCTCTCAGATATGCCACAACCACGTGCAAATGAAGCCGGAAGCACCTGCCGAGCACGCCGGAACCACCTGCTCGACTCGCCAGAACCACCTGCCGGACACGCAAAAATCACCTGCCGGCTACGCCACAACCAGTTGGGGAAAACTTCGGAATCACCTGCCGGGCTTGCTGGAACCACCTGCCGGTCATGCCAAAATCACCTGCCAACTACGCCAGTACCACTTGGCGGACACTGTGGAAACACCTGTCGGGCCGGCCGGAACCACATCTCAGACGTGCCAGAACCATGTGCATGAGATGCTGGAACCACACCCCGAACAGACGGAAAACACCTGCCAGACCCGTCTGAACAACCTGCCGAGCACGCCGGAGCCACCTGCTCGACTCGCCGGAACCACCTACCTGACATGCCCAAATCACCAGCCGTGTATGCCAGAACCACTTGGCGGACACTCCGGAATCATCTGCCGGACATGCCGGAACCAGCTCTCAGACACACCAGAACCACGTTCCGGAGATGCCGGAAGCACCTGCCGAGCATGCCGGAGCCACCTGCTCGACTAGCCAGAAGCACCTTCCGGACACGCCAAAATCACCTGCCGGGTACGCCAGAACCACCTGGCGGACACTCCGAAATCACCTGTCGCGCATGCCAGAACCACCTCTCAGACGTGCCGGAAGCACGTGCCGGACACGCCGGAATCACCTACCGGACAGACTGGAACCACCTGCCGAGCACGCCGGAGCCACCTGTTCGACTCGCTGGAACCACCTGCCGGACAGGCCAATATCAACTGCTGGCTATGCCAGAACCACCGGGCGGACGGTCCGGAATCACCTGCCAGCCATGGAGGAACCATCTCTCAGACGTACCAGAACCACCTGCCGGAGAAGCTGGAAACACGTCCTGGACAGTCTGGAACCACCTGCCGGCCAAGCCTGAACCACCTGCCAAGCACAACGGAACAACCTGCCAGACACGCCAAAATCACCTGCGTGTTATGCCAGAACCACTTGGAGGACTCTCTGGGATGACCTGCCGGGCATGCCGGAACCACCTCTCAGACGTGCCAGAACCATGTGGCGGACAGTCCGGAATCACCTGTTGGGCATGCGCAACCACCTCTGAGACGTACCAGAACCACATGCCGTGCAGGCTGGAACCACCTACCGGACAGACCGGAATCACTTTTCGGGCATGCCGGAACCACCTGTCAGATGTGCCAGAAACACGTGCCGGAGACGCCGGAAGCACCTGCCAAGCACTTTGGAACCACCTGCTCAACTCGCCTGAACCACCTGCCGGACATGCCAAAATCACCTGCCGACTATGCCAGAACCACTTGGCGAACACTCCGGAATCACTTGCCGGGCATGCAGGAACCACCTCTCAGACATGCCAGAACCCCGTGCCAATGACCCCGGAAGCACCAGCCGAGCACGCCGGAACCTCCTGCTCGACACGCCAGAACCACCTGCCGATCACGCAAAAATCACCTGCCGGCTACGCCACAACCAGTTGGTGAACACTTTGGAATCACCTGCCAGGCTTGCTGGAACCACCTGCCAGTCATGCCAAAATCACCTGCCAACTACGCCAGAACCGCTTGGCGGACACTGCGGAAACACCTGTCGGGCCGGCTGGAACCACATCTCAGACGTGCCAGAAACGTGTTCATGAGATGCTGGAACCACACCCCGAACAGATGGATACCACCTGCCAGACCCGCCTGAACCACCTGCCGAGCACGCCGGAACCACCTGCTCGACTCACCGGTACCACCTCCCTGACACGCCAAAATCAGCTGCTGGGTATGCCAGAACCACTTGGCGGACACTCTGGAATCATCTGCCGGACATGCCGGAACCAGCTCTCAGACACACCAGAACCACGTGCCGGAGACGCCGGAAGCACCTGCCGAGCATGCCGGAGCCACATGCTCGACTCGCCAGAAATACCTGCCGGACACGCCAAAATCACCTCCCGGGTACGCCAGAACCACCTGGCGGACACTCCGAAATCACCTGTCGCGCATGCCGGAACCACCTCTCAGACGTGCTGGAAGCACGTGCCGGACACGCCGGAATCACCTACCGGACAGACCGGAACCACCTGCCGAGCACGCCGGAGCCACCTGTTCGACTCGCTGGAACCACCTGCCGGACAGGCCAATATCAACTGCTGGCTATGCCAGAACCACCTGGGGGACAGTCTGGGATCACCTGCCATCCATGGCGGAACCACCTCTCAGACGTACCAGAACCACCTGCCGGAGAAGCTGGAAACACGTCGTGGACAGACTGGAACCACGTGACGGCCATGCCTGAACCACCTGCCGAGCACGGCGGAACCACCTGCCGGACACGCCAAAATCACCTGCGGGATACGCCAGAACCACTTGGACGACTCTCCGAAATGATCTGCCGGGCATGTTGGAACCACCTCTCAGACGTGCCAGAAGCACGTGGCGGACAGTCCGGAATCACCTGTTGGGCATACGCAACCACCTCTGACACGTACCAGAACCACGTGCCGTGCACGCCGGAACCACCTACCGGACAGACCGGAATCAACTTTTGGGCATGCCGGAACCACCAGTCAGATGTGCCAGAAACACGTGCCGGAGACGCCGGAAGCACCTGCCGAGCACGTCGCAACCACCTGCTCAACTCGCCTGAACCACCTGCCGGACACGCCATAATCACCAGCCCGCTACACCAGCACCACTTCGGGGACAAGCCGGAATCACGTGAGGGGCATGCCGGCACAGCCTCTCAGACTGAACCTCGTGCCGGACACCACAGAAACACCTGCCGGACAGACCGGAACCACCTGCCGGACACGCCGGAACCACCGGCTCGACCCGCCGGAACGACCGCGGGACATGCAAAATCACCAGCCGGCCACGCCGGAAACACTTGGCGAACACTCCGGAATCACCTGCCGGGCATGCCGGAACCACCTCTCAGATATGCCAGAACCACGTGCCAATGATCCCGGAAGCACCTGCCGAGCACGCCGGAACCACCTGCTCGACTCGCCAGAACCACCTGCCGGACACGCAAAAATCACCTGCCGGCTACGCCACAACCAGTTCGGGAACACTTCGGAATCACTTGCCGGGCTTGCATGAACCACCTGCCCGTCATGCCAAAATCACCTGCCAACTACGCCAGTAGCACTTGGCGGACACTGTGGAAACACCTGTAGGGCCTGCCGGAACAACATCTCAGACGTGCCAGAACCATGTGCATGAGATGCAGGAACCACACCCCGAAAAGACGGAAAACACCTGCCAGAGCCGTCTGAACAACCTGCCGAGCACGCCGGAGCCACCTGTTCGACTCGCTGGAACCACCTGACGGACAGGCCAATATAAACTGCTGGCTATGCCAGAACCACCTGGGGAACGGTCCGGAATCACCTGCCCGCCATGGCGGAACCACCTCTCAGACGTACCAGAACCACCTGCCGGAGAAGCTGGAAACACGTCCTGGACAGTCTGGAACCACCTGCCGGCCAAGCCTGAACCACCTGCCAAGCACAACGGAACAACCTGCCAGACACGCCAAAATCACCTGCGTGTTATGCCAGAACCACTTGGAGGACTCTCTGGGATGACCTGCCGGGCATGCCGGAACCACCTCTCAGACGTGCCAGAACCATGTGGCGGACAGTCCGGAATCACCTGTTGGGCATGCGCAACCACCTCTGAGACGTACCAGAACCACATGCCGTGCAGGCTGGAACCACCTACCGGACAGACCGGAATCACCTTTCGGGCATGCCGGAACCACCTGTCACATGTGCCAGAAACACGTGCCGGAGACGCCGGAAGCACCTGCCAAGCACTTTGGAACCACCTGCTCAACTCGCCTGAACCACCTGCCGGACATGCCAAAATCACCTGCCGACTATGCCAGAACCACTTGGCGAACACTCTGGAATCACTTGCCGGGCATGCAGGAACCACCACTCAGACATGCCAGAACCCCGTGCCAATGACCCCGGAAGCACCAGCCGAGCACGCCGGAACCACCTGCTCGACTCGCCAGAACCACCTGCCGATCACGCAAAAATCACCTGCCGGCTACGCCACAACCAGTTGGTGAACACTTTGGAATCACCTGCCAGGCTTGCTGGAACCACCTGCCAGTCATGCCAAAATCACCTGCCAACTACGCCAGAACCGCTTGGCGGACACTGCGGAAACACCTGTCGGGCCGGCTGGAACCACATCTCAGACGTGCCAGAAACGTGTTCATGAGATGCTGGAACCACACCCCGAACAGACGGATACCACCTGCCAGAACCGCCTGAACCACCTGCTGAGCACGCCGGAACCACCTGCTCGACTCACCGGTACCACCTCCCTGACACGCCAAAATCACCTGCTGGGTATGCCAGAACCACTTGGCGGACACTCCGGTATCATCTGCCGGACATGCCGGAACCAGCTCTCAGGCACACCAGAACCAAGTGCCGCAGACGCCGGAAGCACCTGCCGAGCATGCCGGAGCCACCTGCTCGACTCGCCAGAAACACCTGCCGGACACGCCAAAATCACCTGCCGGGTATGCCAGAACCACCTGGCGGACACTACGGAATCACCTGCCGCGCATGCCGGAACCACCTCTCAGACGTGCCGGAAGCACGTGCCAGACACGCCGGAATCACCTACCGGACAGACCGGAACCCCCTGCCAAGAACGCCGGAGCCACCTGTTTGACTCGCTGGAACCACCTGCCGGACAGGCCAATATCAACTGCTGGCTATGCCAGAACCACCTGGGGGACAGTCCGGGATCACCTGCCAGCCATGGCGGAACCACCTCTCAGACGTACCAGAACCACCTGCCGGAGAAGCTGGAAACACGTCCTGGACAGACTGGAACCACGTGACGGCCATGCCTGAACCACCTGCCGAGCACGGCGGAACCACCTGCCGGACACGCCAAAATCACCTGCGGGCTACGCCAGAAACACTTGGACGACTCTCCGAAATGACCTGCCGGGCATGTTGGAACCACCTCTCAGACGTGCCAGAAGCACGTGGCGGACAGTCCGGAATCACCTGTTGGGCATACGCAACCACCTCTGACACGTACCAGAACCACGTGCCGTGCACACCGGAACCAATTACCGGACAGACCGGAATCAACTTTTGGGCATGCCGGAACCACCAGTCAGATGTGCCAGAAACACGTGCCGGAGACGCCGGAAGCACCTGCCGAGCACGTCGCAACCACCTGCTCAACTCGCCTGAACCACCTGCCGGACACGCCAAAATCACCTGCCCGCTACACCAGCACCACTTCGGGGACAAGCCAGAATCACGTGAGGGGCATGCCGGCACAGCCTCTCAGACTGAACCTCGTGCCGGACACCACAGAACCACCTGCCGGACAGACCGGAACCACCTGCCGGACACGCCAGAACCACCGGCTCGACCCGCCGGAACGACCGCTGGACATGCAAGATCACCTGCCGGCTACGCCGGAAACACTTGGCGAACACTCTGGAATCACCTGCCGGGCATGCCGGAACCACCTCTCAGATATGCCAGAACCCCGTGCCAATGACCCCGGAAGCACCAGCCGAGCACGCCGGAACCACCTGCTCGACTCGCCAGAACCACCTGCCGATCACGCAAAAATCACCTGCCGGCTACGCCACAACCAGTTGGTGAACACTTTGGAATCACCTGCCAGGCTTGCTGGAACCACCTGCCAGTCATGCCAAAATCACCTGCCAACTACACCAGAACCGCTTGGCGGACACTGCGGAAACACCTGTCATGCCTGCTGGAACCACATCTCAGACGTGCCAGAAACGTGTTCATGAGATGCTGGAACCACACCCCGAACAGACGGATACCACCTGCCAGAACCGCCTGAACCACCTGCCGAGCACGCCGGAACCACCTGCTCGACTCACCGGTACCACCTCCCTGACACGCCAAAATCACCTGCTGGGTATGCCAGAACCACTTGGCGGACACTCCGGAATCATCTGCCGGACATGCCGGAACCAGCTCTCAGACACACCAGAACCAAGTGCCGGAGATGCCGGAAGCACCTGCTGAGCATGCCGGAGCCACCTGCTCGACTCGCCAGAAACACCTGCCGGACACGCCAAAATCACCTGCCGGGTACGCCAGAACCACCTGGCGGACACTACGGAATCACCTGCCGCGCATGCCGGAACCACCTCTCAGACGTGCCGGAATCACGTGCCAGACACGCCGGAAACACCTACTGGACAGACCGGAACCACCTGCCAAGAACGCCGGAGCCACCTGTTCGACTCGCTGGAACCAGCTGCCGGACAGGCCAATATAAACTGCTGGATATGCCAGAACCACCTGGGGGACAGTCCGGGATCACATGCCAGCCATGGCGGAACCACCTCTCAGACGTACCAGAACCACCTGCCGGAGAAGCTGGAAACACGTCCTGGACAGACTGGAACCACGTGACGGCCATGCCTGAACCACCTGCCGAGCACGGCGGAACCACCTGCCGGACACGCGAAAATCACCTGCGGGCTACGCCAGAACCACTTGGACGACTCTATGAAATGACCTGCCGGGCATGTTGGAACCACCTCTCAGACGTGCCAGAAGCACGTGGCGGACAGTCCGGAATCACCTGTTGGGCATACGCAACCACCTCTGACACGTACCAGAATCACGTGCCGTGCACGCCGGAACCACCTACCGGACAGACCGGAATCAACTTTTGGGCATGCCGGAACCACCAGTCAGATGTGCCAGAAACACGTGCCGGAGACGCCGGAAGCACCTGCCGAGCACGTCGCAACCACCTGCTCAACTCGCCTGAACCACCTGCCGGACATGCCAAAATCACCTGCCCGCTACACCAGCACCACTTCGGGGACAAGCCGGAATCACGTGAGGGGCATGCCGGCACAGCCTCTCAGACTGAACCTCGTGCCGGACACCACAGAACCACCTGCCGGACAGACCGGAACCACCTGCCGGACACGCCAGAACCACCGGCTCGACCCGCCGGAACGACCGCTGGACATGCAAATTCACCTGCCGGCTACGCCGGAAACACTTGGCGAACACTCCGGAATCACCTGCCGGGCATGCCGGAACCACCTCTCAGATATGCCACAACCACGTGCAAATGAAGCCGGAAGCACCTGCCGAGCACGCCGGAACCACCTGCTCGACTCGCCAGAACCACCTGCCGGACACGCAAAAATCACCTGCCGGCTACGCCACAACCAGTTGGGGAAAACTTCGGAATCACCTGCCGGGCTTGCTGGAACCACCTGCCGGTCATGCCAAAATCACCTGCCAACTACGCCAGTACCACTTGGCGGACACTGTGGAAACACCTGTCGGGCCGGCCGGAACCACATCTCAGACGTGCCAGAACCATGTGCATGAGATGCTGGAACCACACCCCGAACAGACGGAAAACACCTGCCAGACCCGTCTGAACAACCTGCCGAGCACGCCGGAGCCACCTGCTCGACTCGCCGGAACCACCTACCTGACATGCCCAAATCACCAGCCGTGTATGCCAGAACCACTTGGCGGACACTCCGGAATCATCTGCCGGACATGCCGGAACCAGCTCTCAGACACACCAGAACCACGTTCCGGAGATGCCGGAAGCACCTGCCGAGCATGCCGGAGCCACCTGCTCGACTAGCCAGAAGCACCTTCCGGACACGCCAAAATCACCTGCCGGGTACGCCAGAACCACCTGGCGGACACTCCGAAATCACCTGTCGCGCATGCCAGAACCACCTCTCAGACGTGCCGGAAGCACGTGCCGGACACGCCGGAATCACCTACCGGACAGACTGGAACCACCTGCCGAGCACGCCGGAGCCACCTGTTCGACTCGCTGGAACCACCTGCCGGACAGGCCAATATCAACTGCTGGCTATGCCAGAACCACCGGGCGGACGGTCCGGAATCACCTGCCAGCCATGGAGGAACCATCTCTCAGACGTACCAGAACCACCTGCCGGAGAAGCTGGAAACACGTCCTGGACAGTCTGGAACCACCTGCCGGCCAAGCCTGAACCACCTGCCAAGCACAACGGAACAACCTGCCAGACACGCCAAAATCACCTGCGTGTTATGCCAGAACCACTTGGAGGACTCTCTGGGATGACCTGCCGGGCATGCCGGAACCACCTCTCAGACGTGCCAGAACCATGTGGCGGACAGTCCGGAATCACCTGTTGGGCATGCGCAACCACCTCTGAGACGTACCAGAACCACATGCCGTGCAGGCTGGAACCACCTACCGGACAGACCGGAATCACTTTTCGGGCATGCCGGAACCACCTGTCAGATGTGCCAGAAACACGTGCCGGAGACGCCGGAAGCACCTGCCAAGCACTTTGGAACCACCTGCTCAACTCGCCTGAACCACCTGCCGGACATGCCAAAATCACCTGCCGACTATGCCAGAACCACTTGGCGAACACTCCGGAATCACTTGCCGGGCATGCAGGAACCACCTCTCAGACATGCCAGAACCCCGTGCCAATGACCCCGGAAGCACCAGCCGAGCACGCCGGAACCTCCTGCTCGACACGCCAGAACCACCTGCCGATCACGCAAAAATCACCTGCCGGCTACGCCACAACCAGTTGGTGAACACTTTGGAATCACCTGCCAGGCTTGCTGGAACCACCTGCCAGTCATGCCAAAATCACCTGCCAACTACGCCAGAACCGCTTGGCGGACACTGCGGAAACACCTGTCGGGCCGGCTGGAACCACATCTCAGACGTGCCAGAAACGTGTTCATGAGATGCTGGAACCACACCCCGAACAGACGGATACCACCTGCCAGAACCGCCTGAACCACCTGCCGAGCACGCCGGAACCACCTGCTCGACTCACCGGTACCACCTCCCTGACACGCCAAAATCACCTGCTGGGTATGCCAGAACCACTTGGCGGACACTCCGGAATCATCTGCCGGACATGCCGGAACCAGCTCTCAGACACACCAGAACCACGTGCCGGAGACGCCGGAAGCACCTGCCGAGCATGCCGGAGCCACATGCTCGACTCGCCAGAAATACCTGCCGGACACGCCAAAATCACCTCCCGGGTACGCCAGAACCACCTGGCGGACACTCCGAAATCACCTGTCGCGCATGCCGGAACCACCTCTCAGACGTGCTGGAAGCACGTGCCGGACACGCCGGAATCACCTACCGGACAGACCGGAACCACCTGCCGAGCACGCCGGAGCCACCTGTTCGACTCGCTGGAACCACCTGCCGGACAGGCCAATATCAACTGCTGGCTATGCCAGAACCACCTGGGGGACAGTCTGGGATCACCTGCCATCCATGGCGGAACCACCTCTCAGACGTACCAGAACCACCTGCCGGAGAAGCTGGAAACACGTCGTGGACAGACTGGAACCACGTGACGGCCATGCCTGAACCACCTGCCGAGCACGGCGGAACCACCTGCCGGACACGCCAAAATCACCTGCGGGATACGCCAGAACCACTTGGACGACTCTCCGAAATGATCTGCCGGGCATGTTGGAACCACCTCTCAGACGTGCCAGAAGCACGTGGCGGACAGTCCGGAATCACCTGTTGGGCATACGCAACCACCTCTGACACGTACCAGAACCACGTGCCGTGCACGCCGGAACCACCTACCGGACAGACCGGAATCAACTTTTGGGCATGCCGGAACCACCAGTCAGATGTGCCAGAAACACGTGCCGGAGACGCCGGAAGCACCTGCCGAGCACGTCGCAACCACCTGCTCAACTCGCCTGAACCACCTGCCGGACACGCCATAATCACCAGCCCGCTACACGAGCACCACTTCGGGGACAAGCCGGAATCACGTGAGGGGCATGCCGGCACAGCCTCTCAGACTGAACCTCGTGCCGGACACCACAGAAACACCTGCCGGACAGACCGGAACCACCTGCCGGACACGCCGGAACCACCGGCTCGACCCGCCGGAATGACCGCGGGACATGCAAAATCACCAGCCGGCCACGCCGGAAACACTTGGCGAACACTCCGGAATCACCTGCCGGGCATGCCGGAACCACCTCTCAGATATGCCAGAACCACGTGCCAATGATCCCGGAAGCACCTGCCGAGCACGCCGGAACCACCTGCTCGACTCGCCAGAACCACCTGCCGGACACGCAAAAATCACCTGCCGGCTACGCCACAACCAGTTCGGGAACACTTCGGAATCACTTGCCGGGCTTGCATGAACCACCTGCCCGTCATGCCAAAATCACCTGCCAACTACGCCAGTAGCACTTGGCGGACACTGTGGAAACACCTGTAGGGCCGGCCGGAACCACATCTCAGACGTGCCAGAACCATGTGCATGAGATGCAGGAACCACACCCCGCAAAGACGGAAAACACCTGCCAGAGCCGTCTGAACAACCTGCCGAGCACGCCGGAGCCACCTGTTCGACTCGCTGGAACCACCTGACGGACAGGCCAATATAAACTGCTGGCTATGCCAGAACCACCTGGGGAACGGTCCGGAATCACCTGCCCGCCATGGCGGAACCACCTCTCAGACGTACCAGAACCACCTGCCGGAGAAGCTGGAAACACGTCCTGGACAGTCTGGAACCACCTGCCGGCCAAGCCTGAACCACCTGCCAAGCACAACGGAACAACCTGCCAGACACGCCAAAATCACCTGCGTGTTATGCCAGAACCACTTGGAGGACTCTCTGGGATGACCTGCCGGGCATGCCGGAACCACCTCTCAGACGTGCCAGAACCATGTGGCGGACAGTCCGGAATCACCTGTTGGGCATGCGCAACCACCTCTGAGACGTACCAGAACCACATGCCGTGCAGGCTGGAACCACCTACCGGACAGACCGGAATCACCTTTCGGGCATGCCGGAACCACCTGTCACATGTGCCAGAAACACGTGCCGGAGACGCCGGAAGCACCTGCCAAGCACGTTGGAACCACCTGCTCAACTCGCCTGAACCACCTGCCGGACATGCCAAAATCACCTGCCGACTATGCCAGAACCACTTGGCGAACACTCTGGAATCACTTGCCGGGCATGCAGGAACCACCACTCAGACATGCCAGAACCCCGTGCCAATGACCCCGGAAGCACCAGCCGAGCACGCCGGAACCACCTGCTCGACTCGCCAGAACCACCTGCCGATCACGCAAAAATCACCTGCCGGCTACGCCACAACCAGTTGGTGAACACTTTGGAATCACCTGCCAGGCTTGCTGGAACCACCTGCCAGTCATGCCAAAATCACCTGCCAACTACGCCAGAACCGCTTGGCGGACACTGCGGAAACACCTGTCGGGCCGGCTGGAACCACATCTCAGACGTGCCAGAAACGTGTTCATGAGATGCTGGAACCACACCCCGAACAGACGGATACCACCTGCCAGAACCGCCTGAACCACCTGCTGAGCACGCCGGAACCACCTGCTCGACTCACCGGTACCACCTCCCTGACACGCCAAAATCACCTGCTGGGTATGCCAGAACCACTTGGCGGACACTCCGGTATCATCTGCCGGACATGCCGGAACCAGCTCTCAGGCACACCAGAACCAAGTGCCGCAGACGCCGGAAGCACCTGCCGAGCATGCCGGAGCCACCTGCTCGACTCGCCAGAAACACCTGCCGGACACGCCAAAATCACCTGCCGGGTATGCCAGAACCACCTGGCGGACACTACGGAATCACCTGCCGCGCATGCCGGAACCACCTCTCAGACGTGCCGGAAGCACGTGCCAGACACGCCGGAATCACCTACCGGACAGACCGGAACCCCCTGCCAAGAACGCCGGAGCCACCTGTTTGACTCGCTGGAACCACCTGCCGGACAGGCCAATATCAACTGCTGGCTATGCCAGAACCACCTGGGGGACAGTCCGGGATCACCTGCCAGCCATGGCGGAACCACCTCTCAGACGTACCAGAACCACCTGCCGGAGAAGCTGGAAACACGTCCTGGACAGACTGGAACCACGTGACGGCCATGCCTGAACCACCTGCCGAGCACGGCGGAACCACCTGCCGGACACGCCAAAATCACCTGCGGGCTACGCCAGAAACACTTGGACGACTCTCCGAAATGACCTGCCGGGCATGTTGGAACCACCTCTCAGACGTGCCAGAAGCACGTGGCGGACAGTCCGGAATCACCTGTTGGGCATACGCAACCACCTCTGACACGTACCAGAACCACGTGCCGTGCACACCGGAACCAATTACCGGACAGACCGGAATCAACTTTTGGGCATGCCGGAACCACCAGTCAGATGTGCCAGAAACACGTGCCGGAGACGCCGGAAGCACCTGCCGAGCACGTCGCAACCACCTGCTCAACTCGCCTGAACCACCTGCCGGACACGCCAAAATCACCTGCCCGCTACACCAGCACCACTTCGGGGACAAGCCAGAATCACGTGAGGGGCATGCCGGCACAGCCTCTCAGACTGAACCTCGTGCCGGACACCACAGAACCACCTGCCGGACAGACCGGAACCACCTGCCGGACACGCCGGAACCACCAGCTCGACCCGCCGGAACGACCGCTGGACATGCAAAATCACCAGCCGGCCACGCCGGAAACACTTGGCGAACACTCCGGAATCACCTGCCGGGCATGCCGGAACCACCTCTCAGATATGCCAGAACCACGTGCCAATGACCCCGGAAGCACCTGCCGAGCACGCCGGAACCACATGCTCGACTCGCCAGAACCACCTGCCGGACACGCAAATATCACCTGCCGGCTACGCCACAACCAGTTGGGGAACACTTCGGAATCACCTGCCGGGCTTGCTGGAACCACCTGCCGGTCATGCCAAAATCACCTGCCAACTACGCCAGTACCACTTGGCGGACACTGTGGAAACACCTGTCGGGCCGGCCGGAACCACATCTCAGACGTGCCAGAACCATGTGCATGAGATGCTGGAACCACACCCCGAACAGACGGAAAACACCTGCCAGACCCGTCTGAACAACCTGCCGAGCACGCCGGAGCCACCTGCTCAACTCGCCGGAACCACCTACCTGACATGCCCAAATCACCAGCCGGGTATGCCAGAACCACTTGGCGGACAATCCAGAATCATCTGCTGGACACGCCGGAACCAGCTCTCAGACACACCACAACCACGTGCCGGAGACGCCGGAAGCACCTGCCGAGCATGCCGGAGCCACCTGTTCGACTCGCCAGAAACACCTGCCGGACACGCCAAAATCACCTGCCGGGTACACCAGAACCACCTGGCGGACAATCCGAAATCACCTGTCGCGCATGCCGGAACCAAATATCAGACGTGCCGGAAGCACGTGCCGGACACGCCGGAATCACCTACCGGACAGACCGGAACCACCTGCCGAGCACGCCGGAGCCACCTGTTCGACTCGCTGGAACCACCTGCCGGACAGGCCAATATCAACTGCTGGCTATGGCAGAACCACCTGGGGGACGGTCCGGGATCACCTGCCAGCCATGGCGGAACCACCTCTCAGACGTACCAGAACCACCTGCCGGAGAAGCTGGAAACACGTCCTGGAGAGACTGGAACCACCTGCCGGCCAAGCCTGAACCACCTGCCAAGCACAACGGAACAACCTGCCAGACACGCCAAAATCACCTGCGTGTTATGCCGGAACCACTTGCCGGAGAAGCTGGAAACACGTCCTGGACAGACTGGAACCACGTGACGGCCATGCCTGAACCACCTGCCGAGCACGGCGGAACCACCTGCCGGACACGCCAAAATCAACTGCGGGCTACGCCAGAACCACTTGGACGACCGTCCGAAATGACCTGCCGGGCATGTTGGAACCACCTCTCAGACGTGCCAGAAGCACGTGGCGGACAGTCCGGAATCACCTGTTGGGCATACGCAACCACCTCTGACACGTACCAGAACCACGTGCCGTGCACGCCGGAACCACCTACCGGACAGACCGGAATCAACTTTTGGGCATGCCGGAACCACCAGTCAGATGTGCCAGAAACACGTGCCGGAGACGCCGGAAGCACCTGCCGAGCACGTCGCAACCACCTGATCAACTCGCCTGAACCACCTGCCGGACACGCCAAAATCACCTGCCCGCTACACCAGCACCACTTCGGGGACAAGCCGGAATCACGTGAGGGGCATGCCGGCACAGCCTCTCAGACTGAACCTCGTGCCGGACACCACAGAACCACCTGCCGGACAGACCGGAACCACCTGCCGGACACGCCGGAACCACCAGCTCGACCCGCCGGAACGACCGCTGGACATGCAAAATCACCTGCCGGCTACGCCGGAAACACTTGGCGAACACTCCGGAATCACCTGCCGGGCATGCCGGAACCACCTCTCAGATATGCCAGAACCACGTGCCAATGACCCCGGAAGCACCTGCCGAGCACGCCGGAGCCACCTGCTCCACTCGCCAGAACCACCTGCCGGACACGCAAAAATCACCTGCCGGCTACGCCACAACCATTTGGGGAAAACTTCGGAATCACCTGCCGGGCTTGCTGGAAACACCTGCCGGTCATGCCAAAATCACCTGCCAACTACGCCAGTACCACTTGGCGGACACTGTGGAAACACCTGTCGGGCCGGCCGGAACCACATCTCAGACGTGCCAGAACCATGTGCATGAGATGCTGGAACCACACCCCGAACAGACGGAAAACACCTGCCAGACCCGTCTGAACAACCTGCCGAGCACGCCGGAGCCACCTGCTCGACTCGCCGGAACCACCTACCTGACATGCCCAAATCACCAGCCGGGTATGCCAGAACCACTTGGCGGACACTCCGGAATCATCTGCCGGACATGCCGGAACCAGCTCTCAGACACACCACAACCACGTGCCGGAGACGCCGGAAGCACCTGCCGAGCATGCCGGAGCCACGTGCTCGACTCGCCAGAAACACCTGCCGGACACGCCAAAATCACCTCCCGGGTACGCCAGAACCACCTGTCGGAAACTCCGAAACCACCTGTCGCGCATGCCGGAACCACCTCTCAGACGTGCCGGAAGCACGTGCCGGACACGCCGGAATCTCCTACCGGACAGACCGGAACCACCTGCCGAGCACGCCGGAGCCACCTGTTCGACTCGCTGGAACCACCTGCCGGACAGGCCAATATCAACTGCTGGCTATGCCAGAACCACCTGGGGGACAGTCCGGGATCACCTGCCAGCCATGGCGGAACCACCTCTCAGCCGTACCAGAACCACCTGCCGTAGAAGCTGGAAACACGTCGTGGACAGACTGGAACCACGTGACGGCCATGCCTGAACCACCTGCCGAGCACGGCGGAACCACCTGCCGGACACGCCAAAATCACCTGTGGGCTACGCCAGAACCACTTGGACGACTCTCCGAAATGACCTGCCGGACATGTTGGAACCACCTCTCAGACGTGCCAGAAGCACGTGGCGGACAGTCCGGAATCACCTGTTGGGCATACGCAACCACCTCTGACACGTACCAGAACCACGTGCTGTGCACGCCGGAACCACCTACCGGACAGACCGGAATCAACTTTTGGGCATGCCGGAACCACCAGTCAGATGTGCCAGAAACACGTGCCGGAGACGCCGGAAGCACCTGCCGAGCACGTCGCAACCACCTGCTCAACTCGCCTGAACCACCTGCCGGACACGCCATAATCACCAGCCCGCTACACCAGCACCACTTCGGGGACAAGCCGGAATCACGTGAGGGGCATGCCGGCACAGCCTCTCAGACTGAACCTCGTGCCGGACACCACAGAACCACCTGCCGGACAGACCGGAACCACCTGCCGGACACGCCGGAACCACCAGCTCGACCCGCCGGAACGACCGCTGGACATGCAAAATCACCTGCCGGCCACGCCGGAAACACTTGGCGAACACTCCGGAATCACCTGCCGGGCATGCCGGAACCACCTCTCAGATATGCCAGAACCACGTGCCAATGACCCCGGAAGCACCTGCCGAGCACGCCGGAACCACATGCTCGACTCGCCAGAACCACCTGCCGGACACGCAAAAATCACCTGCCGGCTACGCCACAACCAGTTCGGGAACACTTCGGAATCACTTGCCGGGCTTGCATGAACCACCTGCCCGTCATGCCAAAATCACCTGCCAACTACGCCAGTAGCACTTGGCGGACACTGTGGAAACACCTGTAGGGCCGGCCGGAACCGCATCTCAGACGTGCCAGAACCATGTGCATGAGATGCAGGAACCACACCCCGAAAAGACGGAAAACACCTGCCAGAGCCGTCTGAACAACCTGCCGAGCACGCCGGAGCCACCTGTTCGACTCGCTGGAACCACCTGACGGACAGGCCAATATCAACTGCTGGCTATGCCAGAACCACCTGCGGAACGGTCCGGAATCACCTGCCAGCCATGGCGGAACCACCTCTCAGACGTACCAGAACCACCTGCCGGAGAAGCTGGAAACACGTCCTGGACAGTCTGGAACCACCTGCCGGCCAAGCCTGAACCACCTGCCAAGCACAACGGAACAACCTGCCGGACACGCCAAAATCACCTGCGTGTTATGCCAGAACCACTTGGAGGACTCTCTGGGATGACCTGCCGGGCATGCCGGAACCACCTCTCAGACGTGCCAGAACCATGTGGCGGACAGTCCGGAATCACCTGTTGGGCATGCGCAACCACCTCTGAGACGTACCAGAACCACATGCCGTGCAGGCTGGAACCACCTACCGGACAGACCGGAATCACCTTTCGGGCATGCCGGAACCACCTGTCACATGTGCCAGAAACACGTGCCAGAGACGCCGGAAGCACCTGCCAAGCACGTTGGAACCACCTGCTCAACTCGCCTGAACCACCCGCCGGACATGCCAAAATCACCTGCCGACTATGCCAGAACCACTTGGCGAACACTCTGGAATCACTTGCCGGGCATGCAGGAACCACCACTCAGACATGCCAGCACCCCGTGCCAATGACCCCGGAAGCACCAGCCGAGCACGCCGGAACCACCTGCTCGACTCGCCAGAACCACCTGCCGATCACGCAAAAATCACCTGCCGGCTACGCCACAACCAGTTGGTGAACACTTTGGAATCACCTGCCAGGCTTGCTGGAACCACCTGCCAGTCATGCCAAAATCACCTGCCAACTACGCCAGAACCGCTTGGCGGACACTGCGGAAACACCTGTCGGGCCGGCTGGAACCACATCTCAGACGTGCCAGAAACGTGTTCATGAGATGCTGGAACCACACCCCGAACAGACGGATACCACCTGCCAGAACCGCCTGAACCACCTGCTGAGCACGCCGGAACCACCTGCTCGACTCACCGGTACCACCTCCCTGAAACGCCAAAATCACCTGCTGGGTATGCCAGAACCACTTGGCGGACACTCCGGTATCATCTGCCGGACATGCCGGAACCAGCTCTCAGGCACACCAGAACCAAGTGCCGGAGACGCCGGAAGCACCTGCCGAGCATGCCGGAGCCACCTGCTCGACTCGCCAGAAACACCTGCCGGACACGCCAAAATCACCTGCCGGGTATGCCAGAACCACCTGGCGGACACTACGGAATCACCTGCCGCGCATGCCGGAACCACCTCTCAGACGTGCCGGAAGCACATGCCAGACACGCCGGAATCACCTACCGGACAGACCGGAACCACCTGCCAAGAACGCCGGAGCCACCTGTTCGACTCGCTGGAACCACCTGCCGGACAGGCCAATATCAACTGCTGGCTATGCCAGAACCACCTGGGGGACAGTCCGGGATCACCTGCCAGCCATGGCGGAACCACCTCTCAGACGTACCAGAACCACCTGCCGGAGAAGCTGGAAACACGTCCTGGACAGACTGGAACCACGTGACGGCCATGCCTGAACCACCTGCTGAGCACGGCGGAACCACCTGCCGGACACGCCAAAATCACCTGCGGGCTACGCCAGAACCACTTGGACGACTCTCCGAAATGACCTGCCGGGCATGTTGGAACCACCTCTCAGACGTGCCAGAAGCACGTGGCGGACAGTCCGGAATCACCTGTTGGGCATACGCAACCACCTCTGACACGTACCAGAACCACGTGCCGTGCACACCGGAACCAATTACCGGACAGACCGGAATCAACTTTTGGGCATGCCGGAACCACCAGTCAGATGTGCCAGAAACACGTGCCGGAGATGCCGGAAGCACCTGCCGAGCACGTCGCAACCACCTGCTCAACTCGCCTGAACCACCTGCCGGACACGCCAAAATCACCTGCCCGCTACACCAGCACCACTTCGGGGACAAGCCAGAATCACGTGAGGGGCATGCCGGCACAGCCTCTCAGACTGAACCTCGTGCCGGACACCACAGAACCACCTGCCGGACAGACCGGAACCACCTGCCGGACACACCGGAACCACCGGCTCGACCCGCCGGAACGACCGCTGGACATGCAAAATCACCAGCCGGCCACGCCGGAAACACTTGGCGAACACTCCGGAATCACTTGCCGGGCATGCCGGAACCACCTCTCAGATATGCCAGAACCACGTGCCAATGACCCCGGAAGCACCTGCCGAACACGCCGGAACCACATGCTCGACTCGCCAGAACCACCTGCCGGCTACGCCACAACCAGTTGGGGAACACTTCGGAATCACCTGCCGGGCTTGCTGGAACCACCTGCCGGTCATGCCAAAATCACCGGCCAACTACGCCAGTACCACTTGGCGGACACTGTGGAAACACCTGTCGGGCCGGCCGGAACCACATCTCAGACGTGCCAGACCCATGTGCATGAGATGCTGGAACCACACCCCGAACAGACGGAAAACACCTGCCAGACCCGTCTGAACAACCTGCCGAGCACGCCGGAGCCACCTGCTCGACTCGCCGGAACCACCTACCTGACATGCCCAAATCACCAGCCGGGTATGCCAGAACCACTTGGCGGACAATCCAGAATCATCTGCTGGACACGCCGGAACCAGCTCTCAGACACACCACAACCACGTGCCGGAGACGCCGGAAGCACCTGCCGAGCATGCCGGAGCCACCTGTTCGACTCGCCAGAAACACCTGCCGGACACGCCAAAATCACCTGCCGGGTACACCAGAACCACCTGGCGGACACTCCGAAATCACCTGTCGCGCATGCCGGAACCAAATATCAGACGTGCCGGAAGCACGTGCCGGACACGCCGGAATCACCTACCGGACAGACCGGAACCACCTGCCGAGCACGCCGGAGCCACCTGTTCGACTCGCTGGAACCACCTGCCGGACAGGCCAATATCAACTGCTGGCTATGGTAGAACCACCTGGGGGACGGTCCGGGATCACCTGCCAGCCATGGCGGAACCACCTCTCAGACGTACCAGAACCACCTGCCGGAGAAGCTGGAAACACGTCCTGGACAGACTGGAACCACGTGACGGCCATGCCTGAACCACCTGCCGAGCACGGCGGAACCACCTGCCGGACACGCCAAAATCAACTGCGGGCTACGCCAGAACCACTTGGACGACCCTCCGAAATGACCTGCCGGGCATGTTGGAACCACCTCTCAGACGTGCCAGAAGCACGTGGCAGACAGTCCGGAATCACCTGTTGGGCATACGCAACCACCTCTGACACGTACCAGAACCACGTGCCGTGCACGCCGGAACCACCTACCGGACAGACCGGAATCAACTCTTGGGCATGCCGGAACCACCAGTCAGATGTGCCAGAAACACGTGCCGGAGACGCCGGAAGCACCTGCCGAGCACGTCGCAACCACCTGATCAACTCGCCTGAACCACCTGCCGGACACGCCAAAATCACCTGCCCACTGCACCAGCACCACTTCGGGGACAAGCCGGAATCACGTGAGGGGCATGCCGGCACAGCCTCTCAGACTGAACCTCGTGCCGGACACCACAGAACCACCTGCCGGACAGACCGGAACCACCTGCCGGACACGCCGGAACCACCGGCTCGACCCGCCGGAACGACCGCTGGACATGCAAGATCACCTGCCGGCTACGCCGGAAACACTTGGCGAACACTCCGGAATCACCTGCCGGGCATGCCGGAACCACCTCTCAGATATGCCAGAACCACGTGCCAATGACCCCGGAAGCACCTGCCGAGCACGCCGGAACCACCTGCTCGACTCGCCAGAACCACCTGCCGGACACGCAAAAATCACCTGCCGGCTACGCCACAACCAGTTGGGGAACACTTCGGAATCACCTGCCGGGCTTGCTGGAACCACCTGCCGGTCATGCCAAAATCACCTTCCAACTACGCCAGTAGCACTTGGTGGACACTGTGGAAACACCTGTCGGGCTGGCCGGAACCACATCTCAGACGTGCCAGAACCATGTGCATGAGATGCTGGAACCACACCCCGAACAGACGGAAAACACCTGCCAGACCCGTCTGAACAACCTGCCGAGCACGCCGGAGCCACCTGCTCGACTCGCCGGAGCCACCTACCTGACATGCCCAAATCACCAGCCGGGTATGCCAGAACCACTTGGCGGACACTCCGGAATCATCTGCCGGACATGCCGGAACCAGCTCTCAGACACACCAGAACCACGTGCCGGAGACGCCGGAAGCACCTGCCGAGCATGCCGGAGCCACGTGCTCGACTCGCCAGAAACACCTGCCGGACACCCCAAAATCACCTGCCGGGTACACCAGAACCACCTGGCGGACACTCTGAAATCACCTGTCGCGCATGCCGGAACCACCTCTCAGACGTGCCGGAAGCACGTGCCGGACACGCCGGAATCACCTACCGGACAGACCGGAACCACCTGCCGAGCACGCCGGAGCCACATGTTCGACTCGCTGGAACCACCTGCCGGACAGGCCAATATCAACTGCTGGCTATGCCAGAACCACCTGGGGGACGGTCCGGAATCACCTGCCAGCCATGGCGGAACCACCTCTCAGACGTACCAGAACCACCTGCCGGAGAAGCTGGAAACACGTCCTGGACAGTCTGGAACCACCTGACGGCCAAGCCTGAACCACCTGCCAAGCACAACGGAACAACCTGCCAGACACGCCAAAATCGCCTGCGTGTTATGCCAGAACCACTTGGAGGACTCTCTGGGATGACCTGCCGGGCATGCCGGAACCACCTCTCAGACGTGCCAGAACCATGTGGCGGACAGTCCGGAATCACCTGTTGGGCATGCGCAACCACCTCTGAGACGTACCAGAACCACATGCCGTGCAGGCTGGAACCACCTACCGGACAGACCGGAATCACCTTTCGGGCATGCCGGAACCACCTGTCAGATGTGCCAGAAACACGTGCCGGAGACGCCGGAAGCACCTGCCAAGCACGTTGGAACCACCTGCTGAACTCGCCTGAACCACCTACCGGACATGCCAAAATCACCTGCCGACTATGCCAGAACCACTTGGCGAACACTCCGGAATCACCTGCCGGGCATGCAGGAACCACCTCTCAGACATGCCAGAACCCCGTGCCAATGACCCCGGAAGCACCAGCCGAGCACGCCGGAACCACCTGCTCGACTCGCCAGAACCACCTGCCGATCACGCAAAAATCACCTGCCGGCTACGCCACAACCAGTTGGTGAACACTTTGGAATCACCTGCCAGGCTTGCTGGAACCACCTGCCAGTCATGCCAAAATCACCTGCCAACTACACCAGAACCGCTTGGCGGACACTGAGGAAACACCTGTCGGGCCTGCTGGAACCACATCTCAGACGTGCCAGAAACGTGTTCATGAGATGCTGGAACCACACCCCGAACAGACGGATACCACCTGCCAGAACCGCCTGAACCACCTGCCGAGCACGCCGGAACCACCTGCTCGACTCACCGGTACCACCTCCCTGACACGCCAAAATCACCTGCTGGGTATGCCAGAACCACTTGGCGGACACTCCGGAATCATCTGCCGGACATGCCGGAACCAGCTCTCAGACACACCAGAACCACGTGCCGGAGACGCCGGAAGCACCTGCCGAGCATGCCGGAGCCACATGCTCGACTCGCCAGAAACACCTGCCGGACACGCCAAAATCACCTGCCGGGTACGCCAGAACCACCTGGCGGACACTACGGAATAACCTGCCGCGCATGCCGGAACCACCTCTCAGACGTGCCGGAAGCACGTGCCAGACACGCCGGAAACACCTACCGGACAGACCGGAACCACCTGCCAAGAACGCCGGAGCCACCTGTTCGACTCGCTGGAACCACCTGCCGGACAGGCCAATATAAACTGCTGGATATGCCAGAACCACCTGGGGGACAGTCCGGGATCACCTGCCAGCCATGGCGGAACCACCTCTCAGACGTACCAGAACCACCTGCCGGAGAAGCTGGAAACACGTCCTGGACAGACTGGAACCACGTGACGGCCATGCCTGAACCACCTGCCGAGCACGGCGGAACCACCTGCCGGACACGCCAAAATCACCTGCGGGCTACGCCAGAACAACTTGGACGACTCTCCGAAATGACCTGCCGGGCATGTTGGAACCACCTCTCAGACGTGCCAGAAGCACGTGGCGGACAGTCCGGAATCACCTGTTGGGCATACGCAACCACCTCTGACACGTACCAGAACCACGTGCCGTGCACGCCGGAACCACCTACCGGACAGACCGGAATCAACATTTGGGCATGCCGGAACCACCAGTCAGATGTGCCAGAAACACGTGCCGGAGACGCCAGAAGCACCTGCCGAGCACGTCGCAACCACCTGCTCACCTCGCCTGAACCACCTGCCGGACACGCCAAAATCACCTGCCCGCTACACCAGCACCACTTCGGGGACAAGCCGGAATCACGTGAGGGTCATGCCGGCACAGCCTCTCAGACTGAACCTCGTGCCGGACACCACAGAACCACCTGCCGGACAGACCAGAACCACCTGCCGGACACTACGGAATCACCTGCCGCGCATGCCGTAACCACCTCTTAGACGTGCCGGAAGCACGTGCCAGACACGCCGGAAACACCTACCGGACAGACCGGAACCACCTGCCAAGAACGCCGGAGCCACCTGTTCGACTCGCTGGAACCACCTGCCGGACAGGCCAATATCAACTGCTGGCTATGCCAGAACCACCTGGGGGACAGTCCGGGATCACCTGCCAGCCATGGCGGAACCACCTCTCAGACGTACCAGAACCACCTGCCGGAGAAGCTGGAAACACGTCCTGGACAGACTGGAACCACGTGACGGCCATGCCTGAACCACCTGCTGAGCACGGCGGAACCAACTGCCGGACACGCCAAAATCACCTGCGGGCTACGCCAGAACCACTTGGACGACTCTCCGAAATGACCTGCCGGGCATGTTGGAACCACGTCTCAGACGTGCCAGAAGCACGTGGCGGACAGTCCGGAATCACCTGTTGGGCATACGCAACCACCTCTGACACGTACCAAAACCACGTGCCGTGCACGCCGGAACCACCTATCGGACAGACCGGAATCAACTTTTGGGCATGCCGGAACCACCAGTCAGATGTGCCAGAAACACGTGCCGGAGACGCCGGAAGCACCTGCCGAGCACATCGCAACCAACTGCTCACCTCGCCTGAACCACCTGCCGGACACGCCAAAATCACCTGCCCGCTACACCAGCACCACTTCGGGGACAAGCCGGAATCACGTGAGGGGCATGCCGGCACAGCCTCTCAGACTGAACCTCGTGCCGGACACCACAGAACCACCTGCCGGACAGACCGGAACCACCTGCCGGACACGCCGGAACCACCGGCTCGACCCGCCGGAACGACCGCTGGACATGCAAAATCACCTGCCGGCTACGCCGGAAACACTTGGCGAACACTCCGGAATCACCTGCCGGGCATGCCGGAACCACCTCTCAGATATGCCAGAACCACGTGCCAATGACCCCGGAACCACCTGCCGAGCATGCCGGAACCACCTGCTCGACTCGCCAGAACCACCTGCCGGACACGCAAAAATCATCTGCCGGCTACGCCACAACCAGTTGGGGAACACTTCGGAATCACCTGCCGGGCTTGCTGGAACCACCTGCCGGTCATGCGAAAATCACCTGCTGGGTATGACAGAACCACTTGGCGGACACTCCGGAATCATCTGCCGGACATGCCGGAACCAGCTCTCAGACACACCAGAACCAAGTGCCGGAGACGCCGGAAGCACCTGCCGAGCATGCCGGAGCCACCTGCTCGACTTGCCAGAAACACCTGCCGGACACGCCAAAATCACCTGCCGGGTATGCCAGAACCACCTGGCGGACACTACGGAATCACCTGCCGCGCATGCCGGAACCACCTCTCAGACGTGCCGGAAGCACGTGCCAGACACGCCGGAAACACCTACCGGACAGACCGGAACCACCTGCCAAGAACGCCGGAGCCACCTCTTCGGCTCGCTGGAACCACCTGCCGGAGAGGCCAATATCAACTGCTGGCTATGCCAGAACCACCTGGGGGACAGTCCGGGATCACCTGCCAGCCATGGCGGAACCACCTCTCAGACGTACCAGAAGCACCTGCTGGAGAAGCTGGAAACACGTCCTGGACAGACTGGAACCACGTGACGGCCATGCCTGAACCACCTGCCGAGCACGGCGGAACCACCTGCCGGACACGCCAAAATCACCTGCGGGCTACGCCAGAACCACTTGGACGACTCTCCGAAATGACCTGCCGGGCATGTTGGAACCACCTCTCAGACGTGCCAGAAGCACGTGGCGGACAGTCCGGAATCACCTGTTGGGCATACGCAACCACCTCTGACACGTACCAGAACCACGTGCCGTGCACGCCGGAACCACCTACTGGACAGACCGGAATCAACTTTTGGGCATGCCGGAACCACCAGTCAGATGTGCCAGAAACACGTGCCGGAGATGCCGGAAGCACCTGCCGAGCACGTCGCAACCACCTGCTCAACTCGCCTGAACCACCTGCCGGACATGCCAAAATCACCTGCCCGCTACACCAGCACCACTTCGGGGTCAAGCCGGAATCACGTGAGGGGCATGCCGGCACAGCCTCTCAGACTGAACCTCGTGCCGGACACCACAGAACCACCTGCCGGACAGACCGGAACCACCTGCCGGACACGCCGGAACCACCGGCTCGACCCGCCGGAACGACCGCTGGACATGCAAAATGACCTGCCGGCTACGCCGGAAACACTTGGCGAACACTCCGGAATCACCTGTCGCGCATGCCGGAACCACCTCTCAGACGTGCCGGAAGCACGTGCTGCACACGCCGGAATCACCTACCGGACAGACCGGAACCACCTGCCGAGCACGCCGGAGCCACCTGTTCGACTCGCTGGAACCACCTGCCGGACAGGCCAATATCAAATGCTGGCTATGCCAGAACCACCTGGGGGACGGTCCGGAATCACCTGCCAGCCATGGCGGAACCACCTCTCAGACGTACCAGAACCACCTGCCGGAGAAGCTGGAAACACGTCCTGGACAGTCTGGAACCACCTGCCGGCCAAGCCTGAACCACCTGCCAAGCACAACGGAACAACCTGCCGGACACGCCAAAATCACCTGCGTGTTATGCCAGAACCACTTGGAGGAATCTCTGGGATGACCTGCCGGGCATGCCGGAACCACCTCTCAGACGTGCCAGAACCATGTGGCGGACAGTCCGGAATAACCTGTTGGGCATGCGCAACCACCTTTGAGACGTACCAGAACCACATGCCGTGCAGGCTGGAACCACCTACCGGACAGACCGGAATCACCTTTCGGGCATGCCGGAACCACCTGTCAGATGTGCCAGAAACACGTGCCGTAGACGCCGGAAGCACCTGCCAAGCACGTTGGAACCACCTGCTCAACTCGCCTGAACCACCTGCCGGACATGCCAAAATCACCTGCCGACTATGCCAGAACCACTTGGCGAACACTCCGGAATCACTTGCCGGGCATGCAGGAACCACCTCTCAGACATGCCAGAACCCCGTGCCAATGACCCCGGAAGCACCAGCCGAGCACGCCGGAACCACCTGCTCGACTCGCCAGAACCACCTGCCGATCACGCAAAAATCACCTGCCGGCTACGCCACAACCAGTTGGTGAACACTTTGGAATCACCTGCCAGGCTTGCTGGAACCACCTGCCAGTCATGCCAAAATCACCTGCCAACTACGCCCGAACCGCTTGGCGGACACTGTGGAAACACCTGTCGGGCCGGCTGGAACCACATCTCAGACGTGCCAGAAACGTGTTCATGAGATGCTGGAACCACACCCCGAACAGACGGATACCACCTGCCAGAACCGCCTGAACCACCTGCTGAGCACGCCGGAACCACCTGCTCGACTCACCGGTACCACCTCCCTGACACGCCAAAATCACCTGCTGGGTATGCCAGAACCACTTGGCGGACACTCCGGAATCATCTGCCGGACATGCCGGAACCAGCTCTCAGACACACTAGAACCAAGTGCCGGAGACGCCGGAAGCACCTGCCGAGCATGCCGGAGCCACCTGCTCGACTCGCCAGAAACACCTGCCGGACACGCCAAAATCACCTGCCGGGTACGCAAGAACCACCTGGCGGACACTACGGAATCACCTGCCGCGCATGCCGGAACCACCTCTCAGACGTGCCGGAAGCACGTGCCGGACACGCCGGAAACACCTACCGGACAGACCGGAACCACCTGCCAAGAACGCCGGAGCCACCTGTTCGACTCGCTGGAACCACCTGCCGGACAGGCCAATATCATCTGCTGGCTATGCCAGAACCACCTGGGGGACAGTCCGGGATCACCTGCCAGCCATGGTGGAACCACCTCTCAGACGTACCAGAACCACCTGCCGGAGAAGCTGGAAACACGTCCTGGACAGACTGGAACCACGTGACGCCCATGCCTGAACCACCTGCCGAGCACGGCGGAACCACCTGCCGGACACGCCAAAATCACCTGTGGGCTACGCCAGAACCACTTGGACGACTCTCCGAAATGACCTGCCGGGCATGTTGGAACCACCTCTCAGACGTGCCAGAAGCACGTGGCGGACAGTCCGGAATCACCTGTTGGGCATACGCAACCACCTCTGACACGTACCAGAACCACGTGCCGTGCACGCCGGAACCACCTACCGGACAGACCGGAATCAACTTTTGGGCATGCCGGAACCACCAGTCAGATGTGCCAGAAACACGTGCCGGAGACGCCGGAAGCACCTGCCCAGCACGTCGCAACCACATGCTCAACTCGCCTGAACCACCTGCCGGACACGCCAAAATCACCTGCCCGCTACACCAGCACCACTTCGGGGACAAGCCGGAATCACGTGAGGGGCATGCCGGCACAGCCTCTCAGACTGAACCTCGTGCCGGACACCACAGAACCACCTGTCGGACAGACCGGAACCACCTGCTGGACACGCCGGAACCACCGGCTCGACCCGCCGGAACGACCGCTGGACATGCAAAATCACCTGCCGGCTACGCCGGAAACACTTGGCGAACTCTCCGGAATCACCTGCCGGGCATGCCGGAACCACCTCTCAGATATGCGAGAACCACGTGCCAATGACCCCGGAAGCACCTGCCGAGCACGCCGGAACCACCTGCTCAACTCGCCAGAACCACCTGCCGGACACGCAAAAATCACCTGCCGACTACGCCAGAACCACTTGGCGAACACTCCGGAATCACTTGCCGGGCATGCAGGAACCACCTCTCAGACATGCCAGAACCCCGTGCCAATGACCCCGGAAGCACCAGCCGAGCACGCCGGAACCACCTGCTTGACTCGCCAGAACCACCTGCCGATCACGCAAAAATCACCTGCCGGCTACGCCACAACCAGTTGGTGAACACTTTGGAATCACCTGCCGGGCTTTCTGGAACCACCTGCCAGTCATGCCAAAATCACCTGCCAACTACGCCAGAACCGCTTGGCGGACACTGCGGAAACACCTGTCGGGCCGGCCGGAACCACATCTCAGACGTGCCAGAACCATGTGCATGAGATGCTGGAACCACACCCCGAACAGACGGAAAACACCTGCCAGACCCGTCTGAACCACCAGCCGAGGACGCCGGAGCCACCTGTTCGACTCGCTGGAACCACCTGCTGGACAGGCCAATATCAACTGCTGGCTATGCCAGAACCACCGGGCGGACGGTCCGGAATCACCTGCCAGCCATGGAGGAACCACCTCTCAGACGTACCAGAACCACCTGCCGGAGAAGCTGGAAACACGTCCTGGACAGTCTGGAACCACCTGCCGGCCAAGCCTGAACCACCTGCCAAGCACAACGGAACAACCTGCCAGACACGCCAAAATCACCTGCGTGTTATGCCAGAACCACTTGGAGGACTCTCTGGGATGACCTGCCGGGCATGCCGGAACCACCTCTCAGACGTGCCAGAACCATGTGGCAGACAGTCCGGAATCACCTGTTGGGCATGCGCAACCACCTCTGAGACGTACAAGAACCACATGCCGTGCAGGCTGGAACCACCTACCGGACAGACCGGAATCACCTTTCGGGCATGCCGGAACCACCTGTCACATGTGCCAGAAACACGTGCCGGAGACGCCGGAAGCACCTGCCAAGCACGTTGGAACCACCTGCTCAACTCGCCTGAACCACCTGCCGGACATGCCAAAATCACCTGCCGACTATGCCGGAAACACTTGGCGAACACTCCGGAATCACCTGCCGGGCATGCCGGAACCACCTCTCAGATATGCCAGAACCACGTGCCAATGACCCCGGAAGCACCTGCCGAGCACGCCGGAGCCACCTGCTCCACTCGCCAGAACCACCTGCCGGACACGCAAAAATCACCTGCCGGCTACGCCACAACCAGTTGGGGAACACTTCGGAATCACCTTCCGGGCTTGCTGGAACCACCTGCCGGTCATGCCAAAATCACCTGCCAACTACGCCAGTACCACTTGGCGGACACTGTGGAAACACCTGTCGGGCCGGCCGGAACCACATCTCAGACGTGACAGAACCATGTGCATGAGATGCTGGAACCACACCCCGAACAGACGGAAAACACCTGCCAGACCCGTCTGAACAACCTGCCGAGCACGCCGGAGCCACCTGCTCGACTCGCCGGAACCACCTACCTGACATGCCCAAATCACCAGCCGGGTATGCCAGAACCACTTCGCGGACACTCCGGAATCATCTGCCGGACATGCCGGAACCAGCTCTCAGACACACCAGAACCACGTGCCAGAGACGCCGGAAGCACCTGCCGAGCATGCCGGAGCCACGTGCTCGACTCGCCAGAAACACCTGCCGGACACGCCAAAATCACCTCCCGGGTACGCCAGAACCACCTGGCGGAAAGTCCGAAACCACCTGTCGCGCATGCCGGAACCACCTCTCAGACGTGCCGGAAGCACGTGCCGGACACGCCGGAATCTCCTACCGGACAGACCGGAACCACCTGCCGAGCACGCCGGAGCCACCTGTTCGACTCGCTGGAACCACCTGCCGGACAGGCCAATATCAACTGCTGGCTATGCCAGAACCACCTGGGGGACAGTCCGGGATCACCTGCCAGCCATGGCGGAACCACCTCTCAGACGTACCAGAACCACCTGCCGGAGAAGCTGGAAACACGTCCTGGACAGACTGGAACCACGTGACGGCCATGCCTGAACCGCCTGCCGAGCACGGCGGAACCACCTGCCGGACACGCCCAAATCACCTGCGGGCTACGCCAGAACCACTTGGACGACTCTCCGAAATGACCTGCCGGGCACGTTGGAACCACCTCTCAGACGTGCCAGAAGCACGTGGCGGACAGTCCGGAATCACCTGTTGGGCATACGCAACCACCTCTGACACGTACCAGAACCACGTGCCGTGCACGCCGGAACCACCTACCGGACAGACCGGAATCAACTTTTGGGCATGCCGGAACCACCAGTCAGATGTGCCAGAAACACGTGCTGGAGACGCCGGAAGCACCTGCCGAGCACGTCGCAACCCCCTGCTCAACTCGCCTGAACCACCTGCCGGACACGCCAAAATCACCTGCCCGCTACACCAGCACCACTTCGGGGACAAGCCGGAATCACGTGAGGGGCATGCCGGCACAGCCTCTCAGACTGAACCTCGTGCCGGACACCACAGAACCACCTGCCGGACAGACCGGAACCACCTGCCGGACGCGCCGGAACCACTGGCTCGACCCGCCGGAACGACCGCTGGACATGCAAAATCACCTCCCGGCTACGCCGGAAACACTTGGCGAACACTCCGGAATCACCTGCCGGGCATGCCGGAACCACCTCTCAGATATGCCAGAACCACGTGCCAATGACCCCGGAAGCACCTGCCGAGCACGCCGGAACCACCTTCTCGACTCGCCAGAAACACCTGCCGGACACGCAAAAATCACCTGCAGGCTACGCCACAACCAGTTGGGGAAAACTTCGGAATCACCTGCCGGGCTTGCTGGAACCACCTGCCGGTCATGCCAAAATCACCTGCCAACTACGCCAGTACCACTTGGCGGACACTGTGGAAACACCTGTCGGGCCGGCCGGAACCACATCGCAGACGTGCCAGAACCATGTGCATGAGATGCTGGAACCACACCCTGAACAGACGGAAAACACCTGCCAGACCCGTCTGAACAACCTGCCGAGCACGCCGGAGCCACCTGCTCGACTCGCCGGAACCACCTACCTGACATGCCCAAATCACCAGCCGGGTATGCCACAACCACTTGGCGGACACTCCGGAATCATCTGCCGGACATGCCGGAACCAGCTCTCAGACACACCAGAACCACGTGCCGGAGACGCCGGAAGCACCTGCCGAGCATGCCGGAGCCACCTGCTCGACTCGCCAGAAACACCTGTCGGACACGCCAAAATCACCTGCCGGGTACGCCAGAACCACCTGGCGGACACTCCCAAACCACCTGTCGCGCATGCCGGAACCACCTCTCAGAAGTGCCGGAAGCACGTGCCGGACACGCCGGAATCACCTACCGGACAGACCGCAACCACCTGCCGAGCACACCGGAGCCACCTGTTCTACTCGCTGGAACCACCTGCCGGACAGGCCAATATCAACTGCTGGCTATGCCAGAACCACCTGGGGGACGGTCCGGAATCACCTGCCAGCCATGGCGGAACCACCTCTCAGACGTACCAGAACCACCTGCCGGAGAAGCTGGAAACACGTCCTGGACAGTCTGGAACCACCTGCCGGCCAAGCCTGAACCACCTGCCAAGCACAACGGTACAACCTGACAGACACGCCAAAATCACCTGCGTGTTATGCCAGAACCACTTGGAGGACTCTCTGGGATGACCTGCCGGGCATGCCAGAACCACCTCTCAGACGTGCCAGAACCATGTGGCTGACAGTCCGGAATCACCTGTTGGGCATGCGCAACCACCTCTGAGACGTACCAGAACCACATGCCGTGCAGGCTGGGACCACCTACCGGACAGACCGGAATCACCTTTCAGGCATGCCGGAACCACCTGCCAGATGTGCCAGAAACACGTGCCGGAGACGCCGGAAGCACCTGCCAAGCACGTCGGAACCACCTGCTCTACTCGCCTGAACCACCTGCCGGACATGCCAAAATCACCTGCCGACTATGCCAGAACCACTTGGCGAACACTCCGGAATCACTTGCCGGGCATGCAGGAACCACCTCTCAGACATGCCAGAACCCCGTGCCAATGACCCCGGAAGCACCAGCCGAGCACGCCGGAACCACCTGCTCGACTCGCCAGAACCACCTGCCGATCACGCAAAAATCACCTGCCGGCTACGCCACAACCAGTTGGTGAACACTTTGGAATCACCTGCCAGGCTTGCTGGAACCACCTGCCAGTCATGCCAAAATCACCTGCCAACTACGCCAGAACCGCTTGGCGGACACTGCGGAAACACCTGTCGGGCCGGCTGGAACCACATCTCAGACGTGCCAGAAACGTGTTCATGAGATGCTGGAACCACACCCCGAACAGACGGATACCACCTGCCAGAACCGCCTGAACCACCTGCTGAGCACGCCGGAACCACCTGCTCGACTCACCGGTACCACCTCCCTGACACGCCAAAATCACCTGCTGGGTATGCCAGAACCACTTGGCGGACACTCCGGAATCATCTGCCGGACATGCCGGAACCAGCTCTCAGACACACCAGAACCAAGTGCCGGAGACGCCGGAAGCACCTGCCGAGCACGCCGCAGCCACCTGCTCGACTCGCCTGAACCACCTGCCGGACACGCCAAAATCACCTGCCCGCTACACCAGCACCACTTCGGGGACAAGCCGGAATCACGTGAGGGGCATGCCGGCACAGCCTCTCAGACTGAACCTCGTGCCGGACACCACAGAACCACCTGCCGGACAGACCGGAACCACCTGCCGGACACGCCGGAACCACCGGCTCCACCCGCCGGAAAGACCGCTGGACATGCAAAATCACCTGCCGGCTACGCTGGAAACACTTGGCGAACACTCCGGAATCACCTGCCGGGCATGCCGGAACCACCTCTCAGATATGCCAGAACCACGTGCCAATGACCCCGGAAGCACCTGCCGAGCACGCCGGAACCACCTGCTCGACTCGCCAGAACCACCTGCCGGACACGCAAAAATCACCTGCCGGCTACGCCACAACCAGTTGGGGAACACTTCGGAATCACCTGCCGGGCTTGCTGGAACCACCTGCCGGTCATGCCAAAATCACCTGCCAACTACGCCAGTACCACTTGGCGGACACTGTGGAAACACCTGTCGGGCCGGCCGCAACCACATCTCAGACGTGCGAGAACCATGTGCATGAGATGCTGGAACCACACCCCGAACAGACGGAAAACACCTGCCAGACGCGTCCGAACAACCTGCCGAGCACGCCGGAGCCACCTACCTGACATGCCCAAATCACCAGCCGGGTATGCCAGAACCACTTGGCGGACACTCCGGAATCATCTGCCGGACATGCCGGAACCAGCTCTCAGACACACCAGAACCACGTGCCGGAGACGCCGGAAGCACCTGCCGAGCATGCCGGAGCCACATGCTCGACTCGCCAGAAATAACTGCCGGACACGCCAAAATCACCTGCCGGGTACGCCAGAACCACCTGGCGGACACTCCGAAATCACCTGTCGCGCATGCCGGAACCACCTCTCAGACGTGCCGGAAGCACGTGCCGGACACGCCGGAATCACCTACCGGACAGACCGGAACCACCTGCCGAGCACGCCGGAGCCACCTGTTCGACTCGCTGGAACCACCTGCCGGAAAGGCCAATATCAACTGCCAGCTATGCCAGAACCACCTGGGGGACGGTCCTGAATCACCTGCCAGCCATGGCAGAACCACCTCTCAGACGTACCAGAACCACCTGCCGGAGAAGCTGGAAACACGTCCTGGACAGTCTGGAACCACCTGCCGGCCAAGCCTGAACCACCTGCCAAGCACAACGGAACAACCTGCCGGACACGCCAAAATCACCTGCGTGTTATGCCAGAACCACTTGGAGGACTCTCTGGGATGACCTGCCGGGCATGTTGGAACCACCTCTCAGACGTGCCAGAAGCACGTGGCGGACAGTCCGGAATCACCTGTTGGGCATACGCAACCACCTCTGACACGTACCAGAACCACGTGCCGTGCACGCCGGAACCACCTACCGGACAGACCGGAATCAACTTTTGGGCATGCCGGAACCACCAGTCAGATGTGCCAGAAACACGTGCCGGAGACGCCGGTAGCACCTGCCGAGCACGTCGCAACCACCTGCTCAACTCGCCTGAACCAACTGCCGGACACGCCAAAATCACCTGCCCGCTACACCAGCACCACTTCGGGGACAAGCCGGAATCACGTGAGGGGCATGCCGGCACAGCCTCTCAGACTGAACCTCGTGCCGGACACCACAGAACCACCTGCCGGACAGACCGGAACCACCTGCCGGACGCGCCGGAACCACCGGCTCGACCCACCAGAACGACCGCTGGACATGCAAAATCACCTGCCGGCTACGCCAGAAACACTTGGCGAACACTCCGGAATCACCTGCCTGGCATGCCGGAACCACCTCTCAGATATGCGAGAACCACGTGCCAATGACCCCGGAAGCACCTGCCGAGCACGCCGGAACCACCTGCTCGACTCGCCAGAACCACCTGCCGGACACGCAAAAATCACCTGCCGGCTACGCCACAACCAGTTGGGGAACACTTCGGAATCACCTGCCGGGCTTGCTGGAACCACCTGCCGGTCATGCCAAAATCACCTGCCAACTACGCCAGTACCACTTGGCGGACACTGTGGAAACACCTGTCGGGCCAGCCGGAACCACATCTCAGACGTGCCAGATCCATGTGAATGAGATGCTGGAACCACACCCCGAACAGACGGAAAACACCTGCCAGACCCGTCTGAACAACCTGCCGAGCACGCCGGAGCCAGCTGCTCGACTCGCCGGAACCACCTACCTGACATGCCCAAATCACCACCCGGGTATGCCAGAACCACTTGGCGGACACTCCGGAATCATCTGCCGGACATGCCGGAACCAGCTCTCAGACACACCAGAACCAAGTGCCGGAGACGCCGGAAGCACCTGCCGAGCATGCCGGAGCCACCTGCTCGACTCGCCAGAAACACCTGTCGGACATGCCAAAATCACCTGCCGGGTACGCCAGAACCACCTGGCGGACACTCCGAAATCACCTGTCGCGCATGCCGGAACCACCTCTCAGACGTGCCGGAAGCACGTGCCGGACACGCCGGAATCACCTACCGGACAGACCGGAACCACCTGCCGAGCACGCCGGAGCCACCTGTTCGACTCGCTGGAACCACCTGCCGGACAGGCCAATATCAACTGCTGGCTATGCCAGAACCACCTGGGGGATGGTCCGGGATCACCTGCCAGCCATGGCGGAACCACCTCTCAGACGTACCAGAACCACCTGCCGGAGAAGCTGGAAACACGTCCTGGACAGTCTGGAACCACCTGCCGGCCAAGCCTGAACCACCTGCCAAGCACAACGGAACAACCCGCCGGACACGCCACAATCACCTGCGTGTTATGCCAGAACCACTTGGAGGACTCTCTGGGATGACCTGCCGGGCATGTTGGAACCACCTCTCAGACGTGCCAGAAGCACGTGGCGGACAGTCCGGAATCACCTGTTGGGCATACGCAACCACCTCTGACACGTACCAGAACCACGTGCCGTGCACGCCGGAACCACCTACCGGACAGACCGGAATCAACTTTTGGGCATGCCGGAACCACCAGTCAGATGTGCCAGAAACACGTGCCGGAGACGCCGGTAGCACCTGCCGAGCACGTCGCAACCACCTGCTCAACTCGCCTGAACCAACTGCCGGACACGCCAAAATCACCTGCCCGCTACACCAGCACCACTTCGGGGACAAGCCGGAATCACGTGAGGGGCATGCCGGCACAGCCTCTCAGACTGAACCTCGTGCCGGACACCACAGAACCACCTGCCGGACAGACCGGAACCACCTGCCGGACGCGCCGGAACCACCGGCTCGACCCACCAGAACGACCGCTGGACATGCAAAATCACCTGCCGGCTACGCCAGAAACACTTGGCGAACACTCCGGAATCACCTGCCTGGCATGCCGGAACCACCTCTCAGATATGCGAGAACCACGTGCCAATGACCCCGGAAGCACCTGCCGAGCACGCCGGAACCACCTGCTCGACTCGCCAGAACCACCTGCCGGACACGCAAAAATCACCTGCCGGCTACGCCACAACCAGTTGGGGAACACTTCGGAATCACCTGCCGGGCTTGCTGGAACCACCTGCCGGTCATGCCAAAATCACCTGCCAACTACGCCAGTACCACTTGGCGGACACTGTGGAAACACCTGTCGGGCCAGCCGGAACCACATCTCAGACGTGCCAGATCCATGTGAATGAGATGCTGGAACCACACCCCGAACAGACGGAAAACACCTGCCAGACCCGTCTGAACAACCTGCCGAGCACGCCGGAGCCAGCTGCTCGACTCGCCGGAACCACCTACCTGACATGCCCAAATCACCACCCGGGTATGCCAGAACCACTTGGCGGACACTCCGGAATCATCTGCCGGACATGCCGGAACCAGCTCTCAGACACACCAGAACCAAGTGCCGGAGACGCCGGAAGCACCTGCCGAGCATGCCGGAGCCACCTGCTCGACTCGCCAGAAACACCTGTCGGACATGCCAAAATCACCTGCCGGGTACGCCAGAACCACCTGGCGGACACTCCGAAATCACCTGTCGCGCATGCCGGAACCACCTCTCAGACGTGCCGGAAGCACGTGCCGGACACGCCGGAATCACCTACCGGACAGACCGGAACCACCTGCCGAGCACGCCGGAGCCACCTGTTCGACTCGCTGGAACCACCTGCCGGACAGGCCAATATCAACTGCTGGCTATGCCAGAACCACCTGGGGGATGGTCCGGGATCACCTGCCAGCCATGGCGGAACCACCTCTCAGACGTACCAGAACCACCTGCCGGAGAAGCTGGAAACACGTCCTGGACAGTCTGGAACCACCTGCCGGCCAAGCCTGAACCACCTGCCAAGCACAACGGAACAACCCGCCGGACACGCCACAATCACCTGCGTGTTATGCCAGAACCACTTGGAGGACTCTCTGGGATGACCTGCCGGGCATGGCGGAACCACCTGTCAGACGTGCCAGAACCATGTGGCGGACAGTCCGGAATCACCTGTTGGGCATGCGCAACCACCTCTGAGACGTACCAGAAACACATGCCGTGCAGGCTGGAACCACCTATCGGACAGACCGGAATCACGTTTCGGGCATGCCGGAACCACCTGTCAGATGTGCCAGAAACACGTGCCGGAGACGCCGGAAGCGCCTGCCAAGCACGTTGGAACCACCTGCTCAACTCGCCTGAACCACCTGCCGGACATGCCAAAATCACCTGCCGACTATGCCAGAACCACTTGGCGAACACTCCGGAATCACTTGCCGGGCATGCAGGAACCACCTCTCAGACATGCCAGAACCCCGTGCCAATGACCCCGGAAGCACCAGCCGAGCACGCCGGAACCACCTGCTCGACTCGCCAGAACCACCTGCCGATCACGCAAAAATCACCTGCCGGCTACGCCACAACCAGTTGGTGAACACTTTGGAATCACCTGCCAGGCTTGCTGGAACCACCTGCCAGTCATGCCAAAATCACCTGCCAACTACGCCAGAACCGCTTGGCGGACACTGCGGAAACACCTGTCGGGCCGGCCGGAACCACATCTCAGACGTGCCAGAAACGTGTTCATGAGATGCTGGAACCACACCCCGAACAGACGGATACCACCTGCCAGAACCGCCTGAACCACCTGCTGAGCACGCCGGAACCACCTGCTCGACTCACCGGTACCACCTCCCTGACACGCCAAAATCACCTGCTGGGTATGCCAGAACCACTTGGCGGACACTCCGGAATCATCTGCCGGACATGCCGGAACCAGCTCTCAGACACACCAGAACCGCGTGCCGGAGACGCCGGAAGCACCCGCCGAGCATGCTGGAGCCACATGCTCGACTCGCCAGAAACACCTGCCGGACACGCCAGAATCACCTGCCGGGTACGACAGAACCACCTGGCGGACACTACGGAATCACCTGCCGCGCATGCCGGAACCACCTCTCAGACGTGCCGGAAGCACGTGCCGGACACGCCGGAATCACCCACCGGACAGACCGGAACCACCTGCCGAGCACGCCGGAGCCACCTGTTCGACTCGCTGGAACCACCTGACGGACAGACCGGAATCACCTTTCGGGCATGCCGGAACCACCTGTCAGATGTGCCAGAAACACGTGCCGGAGACGCCGGAAGCGCCTGCCAAGCACGTTGGAACCACCTGCTCAACTCGCCTGAACCACCTGCCGGACATGCCAAAATCACCTGCCGACTATGCCAGAACCACTTGGCGAACACTCCGGAATCACTTGCCGGGCATGCAAGAACCTCCTCTCAGACATGCCAGAACCCCGTGCCAATGACCCCGGAAGCACCAGCCGAGCACGCCGGAACCACCTGCTCGACTCGCCAGAACCACCTGCCGATAACGCAAAAATCACCTGCCGGCTACGCCACAACCAGTTGGTGAACACTTTGGAATCACCTGCCAGGCTTGCTGGAACCACCTGCCAGTCATGCCAAAATCACCTGCCAACTATGCCAGAACCGCTTGGCGGACACTGCGGAAACACCTGTCGGGCCGGCTGGAACCACATCTCAGACGTGGCAGAAACGTGTTCATGAGATGCTGGAACCACACCCCGAACAGACGGAAAACACCTGCCAGACCCGTCTGAACAACCTGCCGAGCACGCCGGAACACCTGCTCGACTCGCCGGAACCACCTACCTGACATGCCCAAATCACCAGCCGGGTATGCCAGAACCACTTGGCGGACACTCCGGAATCATCTGCTGGACATGCCGGAACCAGCTCTCAGACACACCACAACCACTGCCGGAGACGCCGGAAGCACCTGCCGAGCATGCCGGAGCCACCTGCTCGACTCGCCAGAAACACCTGCCGGACACGCCAAAATCACCTGTCGGGTACGCCAGAACCACCTGGCGGACACTCCGAAACCACCTGTCGCGCATGCCGGAACCATCTCTCAGACGTGCCGGAAGCACGTGCTGCACACGCCGGAATCACCTACCGGACAGACCGGAACCACCTGCCGAGCACGCCGGAGCCACCTGTTCGACTCGCTGGAACCACCTGCCGGACAGGCCAATATCAAATGCTGGCTATGCCAGAACCACCTTGGGGACGGTCCGGAATCAGCTGCCAGCCATGGCGAAACCACCTCTCAGACGCACCAGAACCACCTGCCGGAGAAGCTGGAAACACGTCCTGGACAGTCTGGAACCACCTGCCGGCCAAGCCTGAACCACCTGCCAAGCACAACGGAACAACCTGCCGGACACGCCAAAATCACCTGCGTGTTATGCCAGAACCACTTGGAGGACTCTCTGGGATGACCTGCCGGGCATGCCGGAAACACCTCTCAGACGTGCCAGAACCGTGTGGCGGACAGTCCGGAATCACCTGTTGGGCATGCGCAACCACCTCTGAGACGTACCAGAACCACATGCCCTGCAGGCTGGAACCACCTACCGGACAGACCGGAATCACCTTTCGGGCATGCCGGAACCACCTGTCAGATGTGCCAGAAACATGTGCCGGAGACGCCGGAAGCGCCTGCCAAGCACGTTGGAACCACCTGCTCAACTCGCCTGAACCACCTGCCGGACATGCCAAAATCATCTGCCGACTATGCCAGAACCACTTGGCGAACACTCCGGAATCACTTGCCGGGCATGCAGGAACCACCTCTCAGACATGCCAGAACCCCGTGCCAATGACCCCGGAAGCACCAGCCGAGCACGCCGGAACCACCTGCTCGACTCGCCAGAACCACCTGCCGATCACGCAAAAATCACCTGCCGGCTACGCCACAACCAGTTGGTGAACACTTTGGAATCACCTGCCAGGCTTGCTGGAACCACCTGCCAGTCATGCCAAAATCACCTGCCAACTATGCCAGAACCGCTTGGCGGACACTGCGGAAACACCTGTCGGGCCGGCTGGAACCACATCTCAGACGTGGCAGAAACGTGTTCATGAGATGCTGGAACCACACCCCGAACAGACGGATACCACCTGCCAGAACCGCCTGAACCACCTGCCGAGCACGCCGGAACCACCTGCTCGACTCACCGGTACCACCTCCCTGACACGCCAAAATCACCTGCTGGGTATGCCAGAACCACTTGGCGGACACTCCGGAATCATCTGCCGGACATGCCGGAACCAGCTCTCAGACACACCAGAACCAAGTGCCGGAGACGCCGGAAGCACCTGCCGAGCATGCCGGAGCCACCTGTTCGACTCGCCAGAAACACCTGCCGGACACGCCAAAATCACCTGCCGGGTATGCCAGAACCACCTGGCGGACACTACGGAATCACCTGCCGCGCATGCCGGAACCACCTCTCAGACGTGCCGGAAGCACGTGCCAGACACGCCGGAATCACCTACCGGACAGACCGGAACCACCTGCCAAGAACGCCGGAGCCACCTGTTCGACTCGCTGGAACCACCTGCCGGACAGGCAAATATCAACTGCTGGCTATGCCAGAACCACCTGGGGGACGGTCCGGGATCACCTGCCAGCCATGGCGGAACCACCTCTCAGACGTACCAGAACCACCTGCCGGAGAAGCTGGAAACACGTCCTGGACAGACTGGAACCACGTGACGGCCATGCCTGAACCACCTGCCGAGCACGGCGGAACCACCTGCCGGACACGCCAAAATCACCTGCGGGATACGCCAGAACCACTTGGACGACTCTCCGAAATGACCTGCTGGGCATGTTGGAACCACCTCTCAGACGTGCCAGAAGCACATGGCGGACAGTCCGGAATCACCTGTTGGGCATACGCAACCACCTCTGACACGTACCAGAACCACGTGCCGTGCACGCCGGAACCACCTACCGGACAGACCGGAATCAACTTTTGGGCATGCCGGAACCACCAGTCAGATGTGCCAGAAACACGTGCCGGAGACGCCGGAAGCACCTGCCGAGCACGTCGCAACCACCTGCTCAACTCGCCTGAACCACCTGCCGGACACGCCAAAATCACCTGCCCGCTACACCAGCACCACTTCGGGGACAAGCCGGAATCACGTGAGGGGCATGCCGGCACAGCCTCTCAGACTGAACCTCGTGCCGGACACCACAGAACCACCTGCCGGACAGACCGGAACCACCTGCCGGACACGCCGGAACCACCGGCTCGACCCGCCGGAACGACCGCTATACATGCAAAATCACCTGCCGGCTACGCCGGAAACACTTGGCGAACACTCCGGAATCACCTGCCGGGCATGCCGGAACCACCTCTCAGATATGCGAGAACCACGTGCCAATGACCCCGGAAGCACCTGCCGAGCACGCCGGAACCACCTGCTCGACTCGCCAGAACCACCTGCCAGACACGCAAAAATCACCTGCCGGCTACGCCACAACCAGTTGGGGAACACTTCGGAATCACCTGCCGGGCTTGCTGGAACCACCTGCCGGTCATGCCAAAATCACCTGCCAACTACGCCAGTACCACTTGGAGGACACTGTGGAAACACCTGTCGGCCGGCCGGAACCACATCTCAGACGTGCCAGAACCATGTGCATGAGATGCTGGAACCACACCCCGAACAGACGGAAAACACCTGCCAGACCCGTCTGAACAACCTGCCGAGCACGCCGGAGCACCTGCTCGACTGGCCGGAACCACCTACCTGACATGCCCAAATCACCAGCCGGGTATGCCAGAACCACTTGGCGGACACTCCGGAATCATCTGCCGGACATGCCGGAACCAGCTCTCAGAGACACCAGAACCACGTGCCGGAGATGCCGGAAGCACCTGCCGAGGATTCCGGAGCCACCTGCTCGACTAGCCCGAACCACATTACGGACACGCCAAAATCACCTGCCGGGTACGCCAGAACCACCTGGCCGACACTCCAAAATCACCTGTCGCGCATGCCGGAACCACCTCTCAGACGTGCCAGAAGCAGGTGCCGGACACGCCGGAATCACCTACCGGACAGACCGGAACCACCTGCCGAGCACGCCGGAGCCACCTGTTCGACTCGCTGGAACCACCTGCCGGACAGGCCAATATCAACTGCTGGCTATGCCAGAACCACCTGGGGGACGGTCCGGAATCGCCTGCCAGCCATGGCGGAACCACCTCTCAGACGTACCAGAACCACCTGTCGGAGAAGCTGGAAACACGTCCTGGACAGACTGGAACCACGTAACGGCCATGCCTGAACCACCTGCCGAGCACGGCGGAACCACCTGCCGGACACGCCAAAATCACCTGCGGGCTACGCCAGAACCACTTGGACGACTCTCCGAAATGACCTGCCGGGCATGTTGGAACCACCTCTCAGACGTGCCAGAAGCACGTGGCGGACAGTCCGGAATCACCTGTTGGGCATACGCAACCACCTCTGACACGTACCAGCACCACGTGCCGTGCACGCCGGAACCACCTACCGGACAGACCGGAATCAACTTTTGGGCATGCCGGAACCACCAGTCAGATGTGCCAGAAACACGTGCCGGAGACGCCGGAAGCACCTGCCGAGCACGTCGCAACCACCTGCTCAACTCGCCTGAACCACCTGCCGGAAACGCCAAAATCACCTGCCCGCTACACCAGCACCACTTCGGGGACAAGCCGGAATCACGTGAGGGGCATGCCGGCACAGCCTCTCAGACTGAACCTCGTGCCAGACACCACAGAACCACCTGCCGGACAGACCGGAACCACCTGCCGGACACGCCGGAACCACCGGTTCGACCCGCCTGAACGACCACTGGACATGCAAAATCACCTGCCGGCTACGCCGGAAACACTTGGCGAACACTCCGGAATCACCTGCCGGGCATGCCGGAACCACCTCTCAGATATGCCAGAACCACGTGCCAATGACCCCGGAAGCACCTGCCGAGCACGCCGGAACCACCTGCTCGACTCGCCAGAACCACCTGCCGGACACGCAAAAATCACCTGCCGGCTACGCCACAAGCAGCTGGGGAACACTTCGGAATCACCTGCCGGGCTTGCTGGAACCACCTGCCGGTCATGCCAAAATCACCTGCCAACTACGCCAGTACCACTTGGCGGACACTGTGGAAACACCTGTCGGGCCGGCCGGAACCACATCCCAGACGTGCCAGAAAAATGTGCATGAGATGCTGGAACCACACCCCGAACAGACGTAGAACACCTGCCAGACCCGTCTGAACAACCTGCCGAGCACGCCGGAGCCACCTGCTCGACTCGCCGGAACCACCTACCTGACATGCCCAAATCACCAGCCGGGTAGGCCAGAACCACTTGGCGGACACTCCGGAATCATCTGCCGGACATGCCGGAACCAGCTCTCAGACACACCAGAACCACGAGCTGGAGATGCCGGAAGCACCTGCCGAGCATGCCGGAGCCACCTGCTCGACTAGCCAGAACCACCTTCCGGACACGCCAAAATCGCCTGCCGGGTACGCCAGAGCCACCTGGCGGACACTCCGAAATCACCTGTCGCGCATGCCGGAACCACCTCTCAGACGTGCCGGAAGCACGTGCCGGACACGCCGGAATCACCTACCGGACAGACTGGAACCACCTGCCGAGCACGCCGGAGCCACCTGTTCGACTCGCTGGAACCACCTGCCGGACAGGCCAATATCAACTGCTGGCTATGCCAGAACCACCAGGCGGACGGTCCGGAATCACCTGCCAGCCATGGCGGAACCACCTCTCAGACGTACCAGAACCACCTGCCGGAGAAGCTGGAAACACGTCCTGGACAGTCTGGAACCACCTGCCGGCCAAGCCTGAACCACCTGCCAAGCACAACTGAACAACCTGCCAGACACGCCAAAATCACCTGCGTGTTATGCCAGAACCACTTGGAGGACTCTCTGGGATGACCTTCCGGGCATGCCGGAACCACCTCTCAGACGTGCCAGAACCATGTGGCGGACAGTCCGGAATCACCTGTTGGGCATGCGCAACCACCTCTGAGACGTACCAGAACCACATGCCGTGCAGGCTGGAACCACCTACCGGACAGACCGGAATCACCTTTCGGGCATGCCGGAACCACCTGTCAGATGTGCCAGAAACACGTGCCGGAGACGCCGGAAGCACCTGCCAAGCACGTTGGAACCACCTGCTCAACTCGCCTGAACCACCTGCCGGACATGCCAAAATCACCTGCCGACTATGCCAGAACCACTTGGCGAACACTCCGGAATCACTTGCCGGGCATGCAGGAACCACCTCTCACACATGCCAGAACCCCGTGCCAATGACCCCGGAAGCACCAGCCGAGCACGCAGGAACCACCTGCTCGACACGCCAGAACCACCTGCCGATCACGCAAAAATCACCTGCCGGCTACGCCACAACCAGTTGGTGAACACTTTGGAATCTCCTGCCAGGCTTGCTGGAACCACCTGCCAGTCATGCCAAAATCACCTGCCAACTACGCCAGAACCGCTTGGCGGACACTGCGGAAACACCTGTCGGGCCGGCTGGAACCACATCTCAGACGTGCCAGAAACGTGTTCATGAGATGCTGGAACCACACCCGGAACAGACGGATACCACCTGCCAGACCCGCCTGAACCACCTGCCGAGCACGCTGGAACCACCTGCTCGACTCACCGGTACCACCTCCCTGACACGCCAAAATCACCTGCTGGGTATGCCAGAACCACTTGGCGGACACTCCGGAATCATCTTCTGGACATGCCGGAACCAGCTCTCAGACACACCAGAACCACGTGCCGGAGACGCCGGAAGCACCTGCCGAGCATGCCGGAGCCACCTGCTCGACTCGCCAGAAACACCTGCCGGACACGCCAAAATCAGCTCCCGGGTACGCCAGAACCACCTGGCGGAAACTCCGAAACCACCTGTCGCGCATGCCGGAACCACCTCTCAGACGTGCCGGAAGCACGTGCCGGACACTCCGGAATCTCCTACCGGACAGACCGGAACCACCTGCCGAGCACGCCGGAGCCACCTGTTCGACTCGCTGGAACCACCTGCCGGACAGGCCAATATCAACTGCTGGCTATGCCAGAACCACCTGGGGGACGGTCCGGAATCGCCTGCCAGCCATGGCGGAACCACCTCTCAGACGTACCAGAACCACCTGCCGGAGAATCTGGGAACACGTCCTGGACAGACTGGAACCACGTGACGGCCATGCCTGAACCACCTGCCGAGCACGGCGGAACCACCTGCCGGACACGCCAAAATCACCTGCGGGCTACGCCAGAACCACTTGGACGACTCTCCGAAATGACCTGCCGGGCATGTTGGAACCACCTCTCAGACGTACCAGAAGCACGTGGCGGACAGTCCGGAATCACCTGTTGGGCATACGCAACCACCTCTGACACGTACCAGAACGACGTGCCGTGCACGCCGGAACCACCTACCGGACAGACCGGAATCAACTTTTGGGCATGCCGGAACCACCAGTCAGATGTGCCAGAAACACGTGCCGGAGACGCCGGAAGCACCTGCCGAGCACGTCGCAACCACCTGCTCAACTCGCCTGAACCACCTGCCGGACACGCCAAAATCACCTGCCAACTACGCCAGTACCACTTGGCGGACACTGTGGAAACACCTGTCGGGCCGGCCGGAACCACATCCCAGACGTGCCAGAAAAATGTGCATGAGATGCTGGAACCACACCCCGAACAGACGGAAAACACCTGCCAGACCCGTCTGAACAACCTGCCGAGCACGCCGGAGCCACCTGCTCGACTCGCCGGAACCACCTACCTGACATGCCAAAATCACCAGCCGGGTATGCCAGAACCACCTGGCGGACACTCCGAAATCACCTTTCGCGCATGCCGGAACCACCTCTCAGACGTGCCGGAAGCATGTGCCGGACACGCCGGAATCTCCTACCGGACAGACTGGAACCACCTGCCGAGCACGCCGGAGCCACCTGTTCGACTCGCTGGAACCACCTGCCGGACAGGCCAATATCAACTGCTGGCTATGCCAGAACCACCGGGCGGACGGTCCGGAATCACCTGCCAGCCATGGCGGAACCACCTCTCAGACGTACCAGAACCACCTGCCGGAGAAGCTGGAAACACGTCCTGGACAGTCTGGAACCACCTGCCGGCCAAGCCTGAACCACCTGCCAAGCACAACAGAACAACCTGCCAGACACGCCAAAATCACCTGCGTGTTATGCCAGAACCACTTGGAGGACTCTCTGGGATGACCTGCCGGGCATGCCGGAACCACCTGTCAGACGTGCCAGAACCATGTGGCGGACAGTCCGGAATCACCTGTTGGGCATGCGCAACCACCTCTGAGACGTACCAGAACCACATGCCGTGCAGGCTGGAACCACCTACCGGACAGACCGGAATCACCTTTCGGGCATGCCGGAACCACCTGTCACATGTGCCAGAAACACGTGCCGGAGACGCCGGAAGCACCTGCCAAGCACGTTGGAACCACCTGCTCAACTCGCCTGAACCACCTGCCGGACATGCCAAAATCACCTGCCGACTATGCCAGAACCACTTGGCGAACACTCCGGAATCACTTGCCGGGCATGCAGGAACCACCTCTCAGACATGCCAGAACCCCGTACCAATGACCCCGGAAGCACCAGCCGAGCACGCAGGAACCACCTGCTCGACACGCCAGAACCACCTGCCGATCACGCCAAAATCACCTGCCGGCTACGCCACAACCAGTTGGTGAACACTTGGAATCACCTGCCGGGATTGCTGGAACCACCTGCCGGTCATGCCAAAATCACCTGCCAGCTACGCCAGTACCACTTGGCGGACACTGTGGAAACACCTGTCGGTCCGGCCGGAACCACATCTCAGACGTGCCAGAACCATGTGCATGAGATGCTGGAACCACACCCCGAACAGACGGAAAACACCTGCCAGACCCTTCGGAACAACCTGCTGAGCACGCCGGAGCCACCTGCTCGACTCGCCGGAACCACCTGCCGGACACACCAAAATCACCTGCCCGCTACACCAGCACCACTTCGGGGACAAGCCAGAATCACGGGAGGGGCATGCCGGCACAGCCTCTCAGACTGAACCTCGTGCCGGACACCACAGAACCACCTGCCGGACAGACCGGAACCACCTGCCGGACACGCCGGAGCCACCTGCTCGACTCGCCGGAACCACCTACCTGACATGCCCAAATCACCATCCGGGTATGCCAGAACCACTTGGCGGACACTCCGGAATCATCTGCTGGACACGCCGGAACCAGCTCTCAGATACACCACAACCACGTGCCGGAGACGCCAGAAGCACCTGCCGAGCATGCCGGAGCCACCTGTTCGACTCGCCAGAAACACCTGCCGGACACGCCAAAATCACCTGCCGGGTACGCCAGAACCACCTGGCGGACACTCCGAAATCACCTGTCGCGCATGCCGGAACCAAATATCAGACGTCCCGGAAGCACGTGCCGGACACGCCGGAATCACCTACCGGACAGACCGGAACCACCTGCCGAGCACGCCGGAGCCACCTGTTCGATTCGCTGGAACCACCTGCCGGACAGGCCAATATCAACTGCTGGCTATGCCAGAACCACCTGGGGGACGGTCCGGGATCACCTGCCAGCCATGGCGGAACCACCTCTCAGACGTACCAGAACCACCTGCCGGAGAAGCTGGAAACACGTCCTGGACAGACTGGAACCACGTGACGGCCATGCCTGAACCACCTGCCGAGCACGGCGGAACCACCTGCTGGACACGCCAAAATCAACTGCGGGCTACGCCAGAACCACTTGGACGACCGTCCGAAATGACCTGCCGGGCATGTTGGAACCACCTCTCAGACGTGCCAGAAGCATGTGGCAGACAGTCCGGAATCACCTGTTGGGCATACGCAACCACCTCTGACACGTACCAGAACCACGTGCCGTGCACGCCGGAACCACCTACCGGACAGACCGGAATCAACTTTTGGGCATGCCGGAACCACCAGTCAGATGTGCCAGAAACACGTGCCGGAGACGCCGGAAGCACCTGCCGAGCACGTCGCAACCACCTGATCAACTCGCCTGAACCACCTGCCGGTCACGCCAAAATCAACTGCCCACTGCACCAGCACCACTTCGGGGACAAGCCGGAATCACGTGAGGGGCATGCCGGCACAGCCTCTGAGACTGAACCTCGTGCCGGACACCACAGAACCACCTGCCGGACAGACCGGAACCACCTGCCGGACACGCCGGAACCACCGGCTCGACCCGCCGGAACGACCGCTGGACATGCAAGATCACCTGCCGGCTACGCCGGAAACACTTGGCGAACACTCCGGAATCACCTGCCGGGCATGCCGGAACCACCAGTCAGATGTGCCAGAAACACGTGCCGGAGACGCCGGAAGCACCTGCCGAGCACGTCGCAACCACCTGATCAACTCGCCTGAACCACCTGCCGGACACGCCAAAATCACCTGCCCACTGCACCAGCACCACTTCGGGGACAAGCCGGAATCACGTGAGGGGCATGCCGGCACAGCCTCTCAGACTGAACCTCGTGCCGGACACCACAGAACCACCTGCCGGACAGACCGGAACCACCTGCCGGACACGCCGGAACCACCGGCTCGACCCGCCGGAACGACCGTTGGACATGCAAGATCACCTGCCGGCTACGCCGGAAACACTTGGCGAACACTCCGGAATCACCTGCCGGGCATGCCGGAACCACCTCTCAGATATGCCACAACCACGTGCAAATGAAGCCGGAAGCACCTGCGGAGCACGCCGGAACCACCTGCTCGACTCGCCAGAACCACCTGCCGGACATGCAAAAATCACCTGCCGGCTACGCCACAACCAGTTGGGGAACACTTCGGAATCACCTGCCGGGCTTGCTGGAACCACCTGCCGGTCATGCCAAAATCACCTGCCAACTACGCCAGTAGCACTTGGCGGACACTGTGGAAACACCTGTCGGGCCGGCCGGAACCACATCTCAGACGTGCCAGAACCATGTGCATGAGATGCTGGAACCACACCCCGAACAGACGGAAAACACCTGCCAGACCCGTCTGAACAACCTGCCGAGCACGCCGGAGCCACCTGCTCGACTCGCCGGAGCCACCTACCTGACATGCCCAAATCACCAGCCGGGTATGCCAGAACCACTTGGCGGACACTCCGGAATCATCTGCTGGACACGCAGGAACCAGCTCTCAGACACACCACAACCACGTGCCGGAGACGCCGGAAGCACCTGCCGAGCATGCCGGAGCCACCTGTTCGACTCGCCAGAAACACCTGCCGGACACGCCAAAATCACCTGCCGGGTACGCCAGAACCACCTGGCGGACACTCCGAAATCACCTGTCGCGCATGCCGGAACCAAATATCAGACGTGCCGGAAGCACATGCCGGACACGCCGGAATCACCTACCGGACAGACCGGAACCACCTGCCGAGCACGCCGGAGCCACCTGTTCGACTCGCTGGAACCACCTGCCGGACAGGCCAATATCAACTGCTGGCTATGCCAGAACCACCTGGGGGACGGTCCGGGATCACCTGCCAGCCATGGCGGAACCACCTCTCAGACGTACCAGAACCACCTGCCGGAGAAGCTGGAAACACGTCCTGGACAGACTGGAACCACGTGACGGCCATGCCTGAACCACCTGCCGAGCACGGCGGAACCACCTGCCGGACACGCCAAAATCACCTGCGGGCTACGCCAGAACCACTTGGACGACCGTCCGAAATGACCTGCCGGGCATGTTGGAACCACCTCTCAGACGTGCCAGAAGCACGTGGCAGACAGTCCGGAATCACCTGTTGGGCATACGCAACCACCTCTGACACGTACCAGAACCACGTGCCGTGCACGCCGGAACCACCTACCGGACAGACCGGAATCAACTCTTGGGCATGCCGGAACCACCAGTCAGATGTGCCAGAAACACGTGCCGGAGACGCCGGAAGCACCTGCCGAGCACGTCGCAACCACCTGATCAACTCGCCTGAACCACCTGCCGGACACGCCAAAATCACCTGCCCACTGCACCAGCACCACTTCGGGGACAAGCCGGAATCACGTGAGGGGCATGCCGGCACAGCCTCTCAGACTGAACCTCGTGCCAGACACCACAGAACCACCTGCCGGACAGACCGGAACCACCTGCCGGACACGCCGGAACCACCGGCTCGACCCGCCGGAACGACCGCTGGACATGCAAGATCACCTGCCGGCTACGCCGGAAACACTTGGCGAACACTCCGGAATCACCTGCCGGGCATGCCGGAACCACCTCTCAGATATGCCAGAACCACGTGCCAATGACCCCGGAAGCACCTGCCGAGCACGCCGGAACCACCTGCTCGACTCGCCAGAACCACCTGCCGGACACGCAAAAATCACCTGCCGGCTACGCCACAACCAGTTGGGGAACACTTCGGAATCACCTGCCGGGCTTGCTGGAACCACCTGCCGGTCATGCCAAAATCACCGGCCAACTACGCCAGTAGCACTTGGTGGACACTGTGGAAACACCTGTCGGGCCGGCCGGAACCACATCTCAGACGTGCCAGAACCATGTGCATGAGATGCTGGAACCACACCCCGAACAGACGGAAAACACCTGCCAGACCCGTCTGAACAACCTGCCGAGCACGCCGGAGCCACCTGCTCGACTCGCCGGAGCCACCTACCTGACATGCCCAAATCACCAGCCGGGTATGCCAGAACCACTTGGCGGACACTCCGGAATCATCTGCCGGACATGCCGGAACCAGCTCTCAGACACACCAGAACCACGTGCCGGAGATGCCGGAAGCACCTGCCGAGCATGCCGGAGCCACCTGCTCGACTAGCCAGAAGCACCTTCCGGACACGCCAAAATCACCTGCCGGGTACGCCAGAACCACCTGGCGGACACTCCGAAATCACCTGTCGCGCATGCCAGAACCACCTCTCAGACGTGCCGGAAGCACGTGCCGGACACGCCGGAATCACCTACCGGACAGACTGGAACCACCTGCCGAGCACGCCGGAGCCACCTGTTCGACTCGCTGGAACCACCTGCCGGACAGGCCAATATCAACTGCTGGCTATGCCAGAACCACCGGGTGGACGGTCCGGAATCACCTGCCAGCCATGGAGGAACCATCTCTCAGACGTACCAGAACCACCTGCCGGAGAAGCTGGAAACACGTCCTGGACAGTCTGGAACCACCTGCCGGCCAAGCCTGAACCACCTGCCAAGCACAACGGAACAACCTGCCAGACACGCCAAAATCACCTGCGTGTTATGCCAGAACCACTTGGAGGACTCTCTGGGATGACCTGCCGGGCATGCCGGAACCACCTGTCAGACGTGCCAGAACCATGTGGCGGACAGTCCGGAATCACCTGTTGGGCATGCGCAACCACCTCTGAGACGTACCAGAACCACATGCCGTGCAGGCTGGAACCACCTACCGGACAGACCGGAATCACTTTTCGGGCATGCCGGAACCACCTGTCAGATGTGCCAGAAACACGTGCCGGAGACGCCGGAAGCACCTGCCAAGCACGTTGGAACCACCTGCTCAACTCGCCTGAACCACCTGCCGGACATGCCAAAATCACCTGCCGACTATGCCAGAACCACTTGGCGAACACTCCGGAATCACTTGCCGGGCATGCAGGAACCACCTCTCAGACATGCCAGAACCCCGTGCCAATGACCCCGGAGGCACCAGCCGAGCACGCCGGAACCTCCTGCTCGACACGCCAGAACCACCTGCCGATCAGGCAAAAATCACCTGCCGGCTACGCCACAACCAGTTGGTGAACACTTTGGAATCACCTGCCAGGCTTGCTGGAACCACCTGCCAGTCATGCCAAAATCACCTGCCAACTACGCCAGAACCGCTTGGCGGACACTGCGGAAACACCTGTCGGGCCGGCTGGAACCACATCTCAGACGTGCCAGAAACGTGTTCATGAGATGCTGGAACCACACCCCGAACAGACGGATACCACCTGCCAGACCCGCCTGAACCACCTGCCGAGCACGCCGGAACCACCTGCTCGACTCGCCAGAAACACCTGCCAGACACGCCAAAATCACCTGCCGGGTATGCCAGAACCACTTGGCGGACACTCCGGAATCATCTGCCGGACATGCCGGAACCAGCTCTCAGACACACCAGAACCAAGTGCCAGAGACGCCGGAAGCACCTGCCGAGCATGCCGGAGCCACCTGCTCGACTCGCCAGAAACACCTGCCAGACACGCCAAAATCACCTGCCGGGTACGCCAGAACCACCTGGCGGACACTACGGAATCACCTGCCGCGCATGCCGGAACCACCTCTCAGACGTGCCGGAAGCACGTGCCGGACACGCCGGAAACACCTACCGGACAGACCGGAACCACCTGCCAAGAACGCCGGAGCCACCTGTTCGACTCGCTGGAACCACCTGCCGGACAGGCCAATATCAACTGCTGGCTATGCCAGAACCACCTGGGGTACAGTCCGGGATCACCTGCCAGCCATGGCGGAACCACCTCTCAGACGTACCAGAACCACCTGCCGGAGAAGCTGGAAACACGTCCTGGACAGACTGGAACCACGTGACGGCCATGCCTGAACCACCTGCCGAGCACGGTGGAATCACCTGTCGGACACGCCAAAATCACCTGCGGGCTACGCCAGAACCACTTGGACGACTCTCCGAAATGACCTGCCGGGCATGTTGGAACCACCTCTCAGACGTGCCAGAAGCACGTGGCAGACAGTCCGGAATCACCTGTTGGGCATACGCAACCACCTCTGACATGTACCAGAACCACGTGCCGTGCACGCCGGAACCACCTACCGGACAGACCGGAATCAACTTTTGGGCATGCCGGAACCACCAGTCAGATGTGCCAGAAACACGTGCCGGAGACGCCGGAAGCACCTGCCGAGCACGTCGCAACCACCTGATCAACTCGCCTGAACCACCTGCCGGACACGCCAAAATCACCTGCCCGCTACACCAGCACCTCTTCGGGGACAAGCCGGAATCACGTGAGGGGCATGCCGGCACAGCCTCTCAGACTGAACCTCGTGCCGGACACCACAGAACCACCTGCCGGACAGACCGGAACCACCTGCCGGACACGCCGGAACCACTGGCTCGACCCGCCGGAACGACCGCTGGACATGCAAAATCACCTGCCGGCTACGCCGGAAACACTTGGCGAACACTCCGGAATCACCTGCCGGGCATGCCGGAACCACCTCTCAGATATGCCAGAACCACGTGCCAATGACCCCGGAAGCACCTGCCGAGCACGCCGGAGCCACCTGCTCCACTCGCCAGAACCACCTGCCGGACACGCAAAAATCACCTGCCGGCTACGCCACAACAATTTGGGGAAAACTTCGGAATCACCTGCCGGGCTTGCTGGAAACACCTGCCGGTCATGCCAAAATCACCTGCCAACTACGCCAGTACCACTTGGCGGACACTGTGGAAACACCTGTCGGGCCGGCCGGAACCACATCTCAGACGTGCCAGAACCATGTGCATGAGATGCTGGAACCACACCCCGAACAGACGGAAAACACCTGCCAGACCCGTCTGAACAACCTGCCGAGCACGCCGGAGCCACCTGCTCGACTCACCGGAACCACCTACCTGACATTTCCAAATCACCAGCCGGGTATGCCAGAACCACTTGGCGGACACTCCGGAATCATCTGCCGGACATGCCGGAACCAGCTCTCAGACACACCACAACCACGTGCCGGAGACGCCGGAAGCACCTGCCGAGCATGCCGGAGCCACCTGCTCGACTCGCCAGAAACACCTGCCGGACACGCCAAAATCACCTCCCGGGTATGCCAGAACCACCTGTCGGAAACTCCGAAACCACCTGTCGCGCATGCCGGAACCACCTCTCAGACGTGCCGGAAGCACGTGCCGGACACGCCGGAATCTCCTACCGGACAGACCGGAACCACCTGCCGAGCACGCCGGAGCCACCTGTTGGACTCGCTGGAACCACCTGCCGGACAGGCCAATATCAACTGCTGGCTATGCCAGAACCACCTGGGGGACAGTCCGGGATCACCTGCCAGCCATGGCGGAACCACCTCTCAGACGTACCAGAACCACCTGCCGGAGAAGCTGGAAACACGTCCTGGACAGACTGGAACCACGTGACGGCCATGCCTGAACCACCTTCCTAACACGGCGGAACCACCTGCCGGACACGCCAAAATCACCTGCGGGCTACGCCAGAACCACTTGGACGACTCTCCGAAATGACCTGCCGGGCATGTTGGAACCACCTCTCAGACGTGCCAGAAGCACGTGGCGGACAGTCCGGAATCACCTGTTGGGCATACGCAACCACCTCTGACACGTACCAGAACCACGTGCCGTGCAAGCCAGAACCACCTACCGGACAGACCGGAATCAACTTTTGGGCATGCCGGAACCACCAGTCAGATGTGCCAGAAACACGTGCCGGAGACGCCGGAAGCACCTGCCGAGCACGTCGCAACCACCTGCTCAACTCGCCTGAACCACCGGCCGGACACGCCAAAATCACCTGCCCCTTACAACAGCACCACTTCGGGGACAAGCCGGAATCACGTGAGGGGCATGCCGGCACAGCCTCTCAGACTGAACCTCGTGCCGGACACCACAGAACCACCTGCCGGACAGACCGGAACCACCTGCCGGACACGCCGGAACCACCGGCTCGACCCGCCGGAACGACCGCTGGACATGCAAAATCACCTGCCGGCCACGCCGAAAACACTTGGCGAACACTCCGGAATCACCTGCCGGGCATGCCGGAACCACCTCTCAGATATGCCAGAACCACGTGCCAATGACCCCGGAAGCACCTGCCGAGCACGCCGGAACCACCTGCTCGACTCGCCAGAACCACCTGCCGGACACGCAAAAATCACCTGCCGGCTACGCCACAACCAGTTGGGGAACACTTCGGAATCACCTGCCGGGCTTGCTGGAACCACCTGCCGGTCATGCCAAAATCACCTGCCAACTACGCCAGTACCACTTGGCGGACACTGTGGAAACACCTGTCGGGCCGGCCGGAACCACATCTCAGACGTGCCAGAACCATGTGCATGAGATGCTGGAACCACACCCCGAACAGACGGAAAACACCTGCCAGACGCGTCTGAACAACCTGCCGAGCACGCCGGAGCCACCTACCTGACATGCCCAAATCACCAGCCGGGTATGCCAGAACCACTTGGCGGACACTCCGGAATCATCTGCCGGACATGCCGGAACCAGCTCTCAGACACACCAGAACCACGTGCCGGAGACGCCGGAAGCACCTGCCGAGCATGCCGGAGCCACATGCTCGACTCGCCAGAAATACCTGCCGGACACGCCAAAATCACCTCCCGGGTACGCCAGAACCACCTGGCCGACACTCCGAAATCACCTGTCGCGCATGCCGGAACCACCTCTCAGACGTGCTGGAAGCACGTGCCGGACACGCCGGAATCACCTACCGGACAGACCGGAACCACCTGCCGAGCACGCCGGAGCCACCTGTTCGACTCGCTGGAACCACCTGCCGGACAGGCCAATATCAACTGCTGGCTATGCCAGAACCACCTGGGGGACAGTCTGGGATCACCTGCCATCCATGGCGGAACCACCTCTCAGACGTACCAGAACCACCTGCCGGAGAAGCTGGAAACACGTCGTGGACAGACTGGAACCACGTGACGGCCATGCCTGAACCACCTGCCGAGCACGGCGGAACCACCTGCCGGACACGCCAAAATCACCTGCGGGATACGCCAGAACCACTTGGACGACTCTCCGAAATGATCTGCCGGGCATGTTGGAACCACCTCTCAGACGTGCCAGAAGCACGTGGCGGACAGTCCGGAATCACCTGTTGGGCATACGCAACCACCTCTGACACGTACCAGAACCACGTGCCGTGCACGCCGGAACCACCTACCGGACAGACCGGAATCAACTTTTGGGCATGCCGGAACCACCAGTCAGATGTGCCAGAAACACGTGCCGGAGACGCCGGAAGCACCTGCCGAGCACGTCGCAACCACCTGCTCAACTCGCCTGAACCACCTGCCGGACACGCCATAATCACCAGCCCGCTACACCAGCACCACTTCGGGGACAAGCCGGAATCACGTGAGGGGCATGCCGGCACAGCCTCTCAGGCTGAACCTCGTGCCGGACACCACAGAACCACCTGCCGGACAGACCGGAACCACCTGCCGGACACGCCGGAACCACCGGCTCGACCCGCCGGAACGACCGCTGGACATGCAAAATCACCTGCCGGCCACGCCGTAAACACTTGGCGAACACTCCGGAATCACCTGCCGGGCATGCCGGAACCACCTCTCAGATATGCCAGAACCACGTGCCAATGACCCCGGAAGCACCTGCCGAGCACGCCGGAACCACCTGCTCGACTCGCCAGAACCACCTGCCGGACACGCAAAAATCACCTGCCGGCTACGCCACAACCAGTTCGGGAACACTTCGGAATCACTTGCCGGGCTTGCATGAACCACCTGCCCGTCATGCCAAAATCACCTGCCAACTACGCCAGTAGCACTTGGCGGACACTGTGGAAACACCTGTAGGGCCGGCCGGAACCACATCTCAGACGTGCCAGAACCATGTGCATGAGATGCAGGAACCACACCCCGAAAAGACGGAAAACACCTGCCAGAGCCGTCTGAACAACCTGCCGAGCACGCCGGAGCCACCTGTTCGACTCGCTGGAACCACCTGACGGACAGGCCAATATCAACTGCTGGCTATGCCAGAACCACCTGGGGAACGGTCCGGAATCACCTGCCCGCCATGGCGGAACCACCTCTCAGACGTACCAGAACCACCTGCCGGAGAAGCTGGAAACACGTCGTGGACAGACTGGAACCACGTGACGGCCATGCCTGAACCACCTGCCGAGCACGGCGGAACCACCTGCCGGACACGCCAAAATCAACTGCGGGCTACGCCAGAACCACTTGGACGACCCTCCGAAATGACCTGCCGGGCATGTTGGAACCACCTCTCAGACGTGCCAGAAGCACGTGGCAGACAGTCCGGAATCACCTGTTGGGCATACGCAACCACCTCTGACACGTACCAGAACCACGTGCCGTGCACGCCGGAACCACCTACCGGACTGACCGGAATGAACTCTTGGGCATGCCGGAACCACCAGTCAGATGTGCCAGAAACACGTGCCGGAGACGCCGGAAGCACCTGCCGAGCACGTCGCAACCACCTGATCAACTCGCCTGAACCACCTGCCGGACACGCCAAAATCACCTGCCCACTGCACCAGCACCACTTCGGGGACAAGCCGGAATCACGTGAGGGGCATGCCGGCACAGCCTCTCAGACTGAACCTCGTGCCGGACACCACAGAACCACCTGTCGGACAGACCGGAACCACCTGCCGGACACGCCGGAACCACCGGCTCGACCCGCCGGAACGACCGCTGGACATGCAAGATCACCTGCCGGCTACGCCGGAAACACTTGGCGAACACTCCGGAATCACCTGCCGGGCATGCCGGAACCACCTCTCAGATATGCCAGAACCACGTGCCAATGACCCCGGAAGCACCTGCCGAGCACGCCGGAACCACCTGCTCGACTCGCCAGAACCACCTGCCAGACACGCAAAAATCACCTGCCGGCTACGCCACAACCAGTTGGGGAACACTTCGGAATCACCTGCCGGGCTTGCTGGAACCACCTGCCGGTCATGCCAAAATCACCTTCCAACTACGCCAGTAGCACTTGGTGGACACTGTGGAAACACCTGTCGGGCTGGCCGGAACCACATCTCAGACGTGCCAGAACCATGTGCATGAGATGCTGGAACCACACCCCGAACAGACGGAAAACACCTGCCAGACCCGTCTGAAAAACCTGCCGAGCACGCCGGAGCCACCTGCTCGACTCGCCGGAGCCACCTACCTGACATGCCCAAATCACCAGCCGGGTATGCCAGAACCACTTGGCGGACACTCCGGAATCATCTGCCGGACATGCCGGAACCAGCTCTCAGACACACCAGAACCACGTGCCGGAGACGCCGGAAGCACCTGCCGAGCATGCCGGAGCCACGTGCTCGACTCGCCAGAAACACCTGCCGGACACCCCAAAATCACCTGCCGGGTACACCAGAACCACCTGGCGGATACTCTGAAATCACCTGTCGCGCATGCCGGAACCACCTCTCAGACGTGCCGGAAGCACGTGCCGGACACGCCGGAATCACCTACCGGACAGACCGGAACCACCTGCCGAGCACGCCGGAGCCACCTGTTCGACTCGCTGGAACCACCTGCCGGACAGGCCAATATCAACTGCTGGCTATGCCAGAACCACCTGGGGGACGGTCCGGAATCACCTGCCAGCCATGGCGGAACCACCTCTCAGACGTACCAGAACCACCTGCCGGAGAAGCTGGAAACACGTCCTGGACAGTCTGGAACCACCTGCCGGCCAAGCCTGAACCACCTGCCAAGCACAACGGAACAACCTGCCAGACACGCCAAAATCGCCTGCGTGTTATGCCAGAACCACTTGGAGGACTCTCTGGGATGACCTGCCGGGCATGCCGGAACCACCTCTCAGACGTGCCAGAACCATGTGGCGGACAGTCCGGAATCACCTGTTGGGCATGCGCAACCACCTCTGAGACGTACCAGAACCACATGCCTTGCAGGCTGGAACCACCTACCGGACAGACCGGAATCACCTTTCGGGCATGCCGGAACCACCTGTCAGATGTGCCAGAAACACGTGCCGGAGACGCCGGAAGCACCTGCCAAGCACGTTGGAACCACCTGCTGAACTCGCCTGAACCACCTACCGGACATGCCAAAATCACCTGCCGACTATGCCAGAACCACTTGGCGAACACTCCGGAATCACTTGCCGGGCATGCAGGAACCACCTCTCAGACATGCCAGAACCCCGTGCCAATGACCCCGGAAGCACCAGCCGAGCACGCCGGAACCACCTGCTCGACTCGCCAGAACCACCTGCCGATCACGCAAAAATCACCTGCCGGCTACGCCACAACCAGTTGGTGAACACTTTGGAATCACCTGCCAGGCTTGCTGGAACCACCTGCCAGTCATGCCAAAATCACCTGCCAACTACACCAGAACCGCTTGGCGGACACTGCGGAAACACCTGTCGGGCCTGCTGGAACCACATCTCAGACGTGCCAGAAACGTGTTCATGAGATGCTGGAACCACACCCCGAACAGACGGATACCACCTGCCAGACCCGCCTGAACCACCTGCCGAGCACGCCGGAACCACCTGCTCGACTCACCGGTACCACCTCCCTGACACGCCAAAATCACCTGCTGGGTATGCCAGAACCACTTGGCGGACACTCCGGAATCATCTGCCGGACATGCCGGAACCAGCTCTCAGACACACCAGAACCAAGTGCCGGAGACGCCGGAAGCACCTGCCGAGCATGCCGGAGCCACCTGCTCGACTCGCCAGAAACACCTGCCGGACACGCCAAAATCACCTGCCGGGTACGCCAGAACCACCTGGCGGACACTACGGAATAACCTGCCGCGCATGCCGGAACCACCTCTCAGACGTGCCGGAATCACGTGCCAGACACGCCGGAAACACCTACCAGACAGACCGGAACCACCTGCCAAGAACGCCGGAGCCACCTGTTCGACTCGCTGGAACCACCTGCCGGACAGGCCAATATCAACTGCTGGCTATGCCAGAACCACCTGGGGGACGGTCCGGAATCACCTGCCAGCCATGGCGGAACCACCTCTCAGACGTACCAGAACCACCTGCCGGAGAAGTTGGAAACACGTCCTGGACAGTCTGGAACCACCTGCCGGCCAAGCCTGAACCACCTGCCAAGCACAACGGAACAACCTGCCAGACACGCCAAAATCGCCTGCGTGTTATGCCAGAACCACTTGGAGGACTCTCTGGGATGACCTGCCGGGCATGCCGGAAACACCTCTCAGACGTGCCAGAACCATGTGGCGGACAGTCCGGAATCACCTGTTGGGCATGCGCAACCACCTCTGAGACGTACCAGAACCACATGCCGTGCAGGCTGGAACCACCTACCGGACAGACCGGAATCACCTTTCGGGCATGCCGGAACCACCTGTCAGATGTGCCAGAAAGACGTGCCGGATACGCCGGAAGCACCTGCCAAGCACGTTGGAACCACCTGCTCAACTCGCCTGAACCACCTGCCGGACATGCCAAAATCACCTGCCGACTATGCCAGAACCACTTGGCGAACACTCTGGAATCACTTGCCGGGCATGCAGGAACCACCTCTCAGACATGCCAGCACCCCGTGCCAATGACCCCGGAAGCACCAGCCGAGCACGCCGGAACCACCTGCTCGACTCGCCAGAACCACCTGCCGATCACGCAAAAATCACCTGCCGGCTACGCCACAACCAGTTGGTGAACACTTTGGAATCACCTGCCAGGCTTGCTGGAACCACCTGCCAGTCATGCCAAAATCACCTGCCAACTACGCCAGAACCGCTTGGCGGACACTGCGGAAACACCTGTCGGGCCGGCTGGAACCACATCTCAGACGTGCCAGAAACGTGTTCATGAGATGCTGGAACCACACCCCGAACAGACGGATACCACCTGCCAGAACCGCCTGAACCACCTGCTGAGCACGCCGGAACCACCTGCTCGACTCACCGGTACCACCTCCCTGACACGCCAAAATCACCTGCTGGGTATGCCAGAACCACTTGGCGGACACTCCGGAATCATCTGCCGGACATGCCGGAACAGGCTCTCAGACACACCAGAACCACGTGCCGGAGACGCCGCAAGCACCTGCCGAGCATGCCGGAGCCACCTGCTCGACTCGCCAGAAACACCTGCCGGACACGCCAAAATCACCTGCCGGGTATGCCAGAACCACTTCGGGGACAAGCCGGAATCACGTGAGGGGCATGCCGGCACAGCCTCTCAGACTGAACCTCGTGCCGGACACCACAGAACCACCTGCCGGACAGACCGGAACCACCTGCCGGACACGCCGGAACCACCGGCTCGACCCGCCGGAACGACCGCTGTGCATGCAAAATCACCTGCCGGCCACGCCGGAAACACTTGGCGAACACTCCGGAATCACCTGCCGGGCATGCCGGAACCACCTCTCAGATATGCCAGAACCACGTGCCAATGACCCCGGAAGCACCTGCCGAGCACGCCGGAACCACCTGCTCGACTCGCCAGAACCACCTGCCGGACACGCAAAAATCACCTGCCGGCTACGCCACAACCAGTTGGGGAACACTTCGGAATCACCTGCCGGGCTTGCTGGAACCACCTGCCCGTCATGCCAAAATCACCTGCCAACTACGCCAGTACCACTTGGCGGACACTGTGGAAACACCTGTCGGGCCGGCCGGAACCACATCTCAGACGTGCCAGAACCATGTGCATGAGATGCTGGAACCACACCCCGAACAGACGGAAAACACCTGCCAGACCCGTCTGAACAACCTGCCGAGCACGCCGGAGCCACCTGCTCGACTCGCCGGAACCGCCTACCTGACATGCCCAAATCACCAGCCGGGTATGCCAGAACCACTTGGCGGACACTCCGGAATCATCTGCCGGACATGCCGGAACCAGCTCTCAGACACACCAGAACCACGTGCCGGAGACGCCGGAAGCACCTGCCGAGCATGCCGGAGCCACGTGCTCGACTCGCCAGAAACACCTTCCGGACACCCCAAAATCACCTGCCGGGTACACCAGAACCACCTGGCGGACACTCTGAAGTCACCTGTCGCGCATGCCGGAACCACATCTCAGACGTGCCGGAAGCACGTGCCGGACACGCCGGAATCACCTACCGGACAGACCGGAACCACCTGCCGAGCACGCCGGAGCCACCTGTTCGACTCGCTGGAACCACCTGCCGGACAGGCCAATATCAACTGCTGGCTATGCCAGAACCACCTGGGGGACGGTCCGGAATCACCTGCCAGCCATGGCGGAACCACCTCTCAGACGTACCAGAACCACCTGCCAGAGAAGCTGGAAACACGTCCTGGACAGTCTGGAACCACCTGCCGGCCAAGCCTGAACCACCTGCCAAGCACAACGGAACAACCTGCCAGACACGCCAAAATCACCTGCGTGTTATGCCAGAACCACTTGGAGGACTCTCTGGGATGACCTGCCGGGCATGCCGGAACCACCTCTCAGACGTGCCAGAACCATGTGGCGGACAGTCCGGAATCACCTGTTGGGCATGCGCAACCACCTCTGAGACGTACCAGAACCACATGCCGTGCAGGCTGGAACCACCTACCGGACAGACCGGAATCACCTTTCGGGCATGCCGGAACCACCTGTCAGATGTGCCAGAAACACGTGCCGGAGACGCCGGAAGCACCTGCCAAGCACGTTGGAACCACCTGCTCAACTCGCCTGAACCACCTGCCGGACATGCCAAAATCACCTGCCGACTATGCCAGAACCACTTGGCGAACACTCCGGAATCACTTGCCGGGCATGCAGGAACCACCTCTCAGACATGCCAGAACCCCGTGCCAATGACCCCGGAAGCACCAGCCGAGCACGCCGGAACCACCTGCTCGACTCGCCAGAACCACCTGCCGATCACGCAAAAATCACCTGCCAGCTACGCCACAACCAGTTGGTGAACACTTTGGAATCACCTGCCAGGCTTGCTGGAACCACCTGCCAGTCATGCCAAAATCACCTGCCAACTACGCCAGAACCGCTTGGCGGACACTGCGGAAACACCTGTCGGGCCTGCTGGAACCACATCTCAGACGTGCCAGAAACGTGTTCATGAGATGCTGGAACCACACCCCGAACAGACGGATACCACCTGCCAGAACCGCCTGAACCACCTGCTGAGCACGCCGGAACCACCTGCTCGACTCACCGGTACCACCTCCCTGACACGCCAAAATCACCTGCTGGGTATGCCAGAACCACTTGGCGGACACTCTGGAATCATCTGCCGGACATGCCGGAACCAGCTCTCAGACACACCAGAACCAAGTGCCGGAGACGCCGGAAGCACCTGCTGAGCATGCCGGAGCCACCTGCTCGACTCGCCAGAAACACCTGCCGGACACGCCAAAATCACCTGCCGGGTACGCCAGAACCACCTGGCGGACACTACGGAATCACCTGCCGCGCATGCCGGAACCACGTCTCAGACGTGCCGGAAGCACGTGCCGGACACGCCGGAATCACCTACTGGACAGACCGGAACCACCTGCCGAGCACGCCGGAGCCACCTGTTCGACTCGCTGGAACCACCTGCCGGACACGCCAATATCAACTGCTGGCTATGCCAGAACCACCTGGGGGACGGTCCGGGATCACCTGCCAGCCATGGCGGAACCACCTCTCAGACGTACCAGAACCACCTGCCGGAGAAGCTGGAAACACGTCCTGGACAGACTGGAACCACGTGACGGCCATGCCTGAACCACCTGCCGAGCACGGCGGAACCACCTGCCGAACACGCCAAAATCACCTGCGGGCTACGCCAGAACCACTTGGACGACCGTCCGAAATGACCTGCCGGGCATGTTGGAACCACCTCTCAGACGTGCCAGAAGCACGTGGCGGACAGTCCGGAATCACCTGTTGGGCATACGCAACCACCTCTGACACGTACCAGAACCACGTGCCGTGCACGCCGGAACCACCTACCGGACAGACCGGAATCAACTCTTGGGCATGCCGGAACCACCAGTCAGATGTGCCAGAAACACGTGCCGGAGACGCCGGAAGCACCTGCCGAGCACGTCGCAACCACCTGATCAACTCGCCTGAACCACCTGCCGGACACGCCAAAATCACCTGCCCACTGCACCAGCACCACTTCGGGGACAAGCCGGAATCACGTGAGGGGCATGCCGGCACAGCCTCTCAGACTGAACCTCGTGCCGGACACCACAGAACCACCTGCCGGACAGACCGGAACCACCTGCCGGACACGCCAGAACCACCGGCTCGACCCGCCGGAACGACCGCTGGACATGCAAGATCACCTGCCGGCTACGCCGGAAACACTTGGCGAACACTCCGGAATCACCTGCCGGGCATGCCGGAACCACCTCTCAGATATGCCAGAACCACGTGCCAATGACCCCGGAAGCACCTGCCGAGCACGCCGGAACCACCTGCTCGACTCGCCAGAACCACCTGCCGGACACGCAAAAATCACCTGCCGGCTACGCCACAACCAGTTGGGGAACACTTCGGAATCACCTGCCGGGCTTGCTGGAACCACCTGCCGGTCATGCCAAAATCACCGGCCAACTACGCCAGTAGCACTTGGTGGACACTGTGGAAACACCAGTCGGGCCGGCCGGAACCACATCTCAGACGTGCCAGAACCATGTGCATGAGATGCTGGAACCACACCCCGAACAGACGGAAAACACCTGCCAGACCCGTCTGAACAACCTGCCGAGCACGCCGGAGCCACCTGCTCGACTCGCCGGAGCCACCTACCTGACATGCCCAAATCACCAGCCGGGTATGCCAGAACCACTTGGCGGACACTCCGGAATCATCTGCCGGACATGCCGGAACCAGCTCTCAGACACACCAGAACCACGTGCCGGAGACGCCGGAAGCACCTGCCGAGCATGCCGGAGCCACGTGCTCGACTCGCCAGAAACACCTGCCGGACACCCCAAAATCACCTGCCGGGTACACCAGAACCACCTGGCGGACACTCTGAAATCACCTGTCGCGCATGCCGGAACCACCTCTCAGACGTGCCGGAAGCACGTGCCGGACACGCCGGAATCACCTACCGGACAGACCGGAACCACCTGCCGAGCACGCCGGAGCCACCTGTTCGACTCGCTGGAACCACCTGCCGGACAGGCCAATATCAACTGCTGGCTATGCCAGAACCACCTGGGGGACGGTCCGGAATCACCTGCCAGCCATGGCGGAACCACCTCTCAGACGTACCAGAACCACCTGCCGGAGAAGCTGGAAACACGTCCTGGACAGTCTGGAACCACCTGACGGCCAAGCCTGAACCACCTGCCAAGCACAACGGAACAACCTGCCAGACACGCCAAAATCGCCTGCGTGTTATGCCAGAACCACTTGGAGGACTCTCTGGGATGACCTGCCGGGCATGCCGGAACCACCTCTCAGACGTGCCAGAACCATGTGGCGGACAGTCCGGAATCACCTGTTGGGCATGCGCAACCACCTCTGAGACGTACCAGAACCACATGCCGTGCAGGCTGGAACCACCTACCGGACAGACCGGAATCACCTTTCGGGCATGCCGGAACCACCTGTCAGATGTGCCAGAAACACGTGCCGGAGACGCCGGAAGCACCTGCCAAGCACGTTGGAACCACCTGCTCAACTCGCCTGAACCACCTGCCGGACATGCCAAAATCACCTGCCGACTATGCCAGAACCACTTGGCGAACACTCCGGAATCACTTGCCGGGCATGCAGGAACCACCTCTCAGACATGCCAGAACCCCGTGCCAATGACCCCGGAAGCACCAGCCGAGCACGCCGGAACCACCTGCTCGACTCGCCAGAACCACCTGCCGATCACGCAAAAATCACCTGCCGGCTACGCCACAACCAGTTGGTGAACACTTTGGAATCACCTGCCAGGCTTGCTGGAACCACCTGCCAGTCATGCCAAAATCACCTGCCAACTACACCAGAACCGCTTGGCGGACACTGCGGAAACACCTGTCATGCCTGCTGGAACCACATCTCAGACGTGCCAGAAACGTGTTCATGAGATGCTGGAACCACACCCCGAACAGACGGATACCACCTGCCAGAACCGCCTGAACCACCTGCCGAGCACGCCGGAACCACCTGCTCGACTCACCGGTACCACCTCCCTGACACGCCAAAATCACCTGCTGGGTATGCCAGAACCACTTGGCGGACACTCCGGAATCATCTGCCGGACATGCCGGAACCAGCTCTCAGACACACCAGAACCAAGTGCCGGAGATGCCGGAAGCACCTGCTGAGCATGCCGGAGCCACCTGCTCGACTCGCCAGAAACACCTGCCGGACACGCCAAAATCACCTGCCGGGTACGCCAGAACCACCTGGCGGACACTACGGAATCACCTGCCGCGCATGCCGGAACCACCTCTCAGACGTGCCGGAATCACGTGCCAGACACGCCGGAAACACCTACTGGACAGACCGGAACCACCTGCCAAGAACGCCGGAGCCACCTGTTCGACTCGCTGGAACCAGCTGCCGGACAGGCCAATATAAACTGCTGGATATGCCAGAACCACCTGGGGGACAGTCCGGGATCACCTGCCAGCCATGGCGGAACCACCTCTCAGACGTACCAGAACCACCTGCCGGAGAAGCTGGAAACACGTCCTGGACAGACTGGAACCACGTGACGGCCATGCCTGAACCACCTGCCGAGCACGGCGGAACCACCTGCCGGACACGCGAAAATCACCTGCGGGCTATGCCAGAACCACTTGGACGACTCTATGAAATGACCTGCCGGGCATGTTGGAACCACCTCTCAGACGTGCCAGAAGCACGTGGCGGACAGTCCGGAATCACCTGTTGGGCATACGCAACCACCTCTGACACGTACCAGAATCACGTGCCGTGCACGCCGGAACCACCTACCGGACAGACCGGAATCAAATTTTGGGCATGCCGGAACCACCAGTCAGATGTGCCAGAAACACGTGCCGGAGACGCCGGAAGCACCTGCCGAGCACGTCGCAACCACCTGCTCAACTCGCCTGAACCACCTGCCGGACACGCCAAAATCACCTGCCCGCTACACCAGCACCACTTCGGGGACAAGCCGGAATCACGTGAGGGGCATGCCGGCACAGCCTCTCAGACTGAACCTCGTGCCGGACACCACAGAACCACCTGCCGGACAGACCGGAACCACCTGCCGGACACGCCGGAACCACCGGCTCGACCCGCCGGAACGACCGCTGGACATGCAAATTCACCTGCCGGCTACGCCGGAAACACTTGGCGAACACTCCGGAATCACCTGCCGGGCATGCCGGAACCACCTCTCAGATATGCCACAACCACGTGCAAATGAAGCCGGAAGCACCTGCCGAGCACGCCGGAACCACCTGCTCGACTCGCCAGAACCACCTGCCGGACACGCAAAAATCACCTGCCGGCTACGCCACAACCAGTTGGGGAAAACTTCGGAATCACCTGCCGGGCTTGCTGGAACCACCTGCCGGTCATGCCAAAATCACCTGCCAACTACGCCAGTACCACTTGGCGGACACTGTGGAAACACCTGTCGGGCCGGCCGGAACCACATCTCAGACGTGCCAGAACCATGTGCATGAGATGCTGGAACCACACCCTGAACAGACGGAAAACACCTGCCAGACCCGTCTGAACAACCTGCCGAGCACGCCGGAGCCACCTGCTCGACTCGCCGGAACCACCTACCTGACATGCCGAAATCACCAGCCGGGTATGCCAGAACCACTTGGCGGAAACTCCGGAATCATCTGCCGGACATGCCGGAACCACCTCTCAGACACAACAGAACCACGTGCCGGAGACGCCGGAAGCACCTGCCGAGCATGCCGGAGCCACCTGCTCGACTCGCCAGAAACACCTGTCGGACACGCCAAAATCACCTGCCGGGTACGCCAGAACCACCTGGCGGACACTCCGAAATCACCTGTCGCGCATGCCGGAACCACCTCTCAGACGTGCCGGAAGCACGTGCTGCACACGCCGGAATCACCTACCGGACAGACCGGAACCACCTGCCGAGCACGCCGGAGCCACCTGTTCGACTCGCTGGAACCACCTGCCGGACAGGCCAATATCAAATGCTGGCTATGCCAGAACCACCTGGGGGACGGTCCGGAATCACCTGCCCGCCATGGCGGAACCACCTCTCAGACGTACCAGAACCACCTGCCAGAGAAGCTGGAAACACGTCCTGGACAGTCTGGAACCACCTGCCGGCCAAGCCTGAACCACCTGCCAAGCACAACGGAACAACCTGCCAGACACGCCAAAATCACCTGCGTGTTATGCCAGAACCACTTGGAGGACTCTCTGGGATGACCTGCCGGGCATGCCGGAACCACCTCTCAGACGTGCCAGAACCATGTGGCGGACAGTCCGGAATCACCTGTTGGGCATGCGCAACCACCTCTGAGACGTACCAGAACCACATGCCGTGCAGGCTGGAACCACCTACCGGACAGACCGGAATCACCTTTCGGGCATGCCGGAACCACCTGTCAGATGTGCCAGAAACACGTGCCGTAGACGCCGGAAGCACCTGCCAAGCACGTTGGAACCACCTGCTCAACTCGCCTGAACCACCTGCCGGACATGCCAAAATCACCTGCCGACTATGCCAGAACCACTTGGCGAACACTCCGGAATCACTTGCCGGGCATGCAGGAACCACCTCTCAGACATGCCAGAACCCCGTGCCAATGACCCCGGAAGCACCAGCCGAGCACGCCGGAACCACCTGCTCGACTCGCCAGAACCACCTGCCGATCACGCAAAAATCACCTGCCGGCTACGCCACAACCAGTTGGTGAACACTTTGGAATCACCTGCCAGGCTTGCTGGAACCACCTGCCAGTCATGCCAAAATCAACTGCCAACTACGCCAGAACCGCTTGGCGGACACTGTGGAAACACCTGTCGGGCCGGCTGGAACCACATCTCAGACGTGCCAGAAACGTGTTCATGAGATGCTGGAACCACACCCCGAACAGACGGATACCACCTGCCAGAACCGCCTGAACCACCTGCTGAGCACGCCGGAACCACCTGCTCGACTCACCGGTACCACCTCCCTGACACGCCAAAATCACCTGCTGGGTATGCCAGAACCACTTGGCGGACACTCCGGAATCATCTGCCGGACATGCCGGAACCAGCTCTCAGACACACCAGAACCAAGTGCCGGAGACGCCGGAAGCACCTGCCGAGCATGCCGGAGCCACCTGCTCGACTCGCCAGAAACACCTGCCGGACACGCCAAAATCACCTGCCGGGTACGCCAGAACCACATGGCGGACACTACGGAATCACATGCCGCGCATGCCGGAACCACCTCTCAGACGTGCCGGAAGCACGTGCCGGACACGCCGGAATCACCTACCGGACAGACCGGAACCACCTGCCAAGAACGCCGGAGCCACCTGTTCGACTCGCTGGAACCACCTGCCGGACAGGCAAATATCATCTGCTGGTTATGCCAGAACCACCTGGGGGACAGTCCGGGATCACCTGCCAGCCATGGCGGAACCACCTCTCAGACGTACCAGAACCACCTGCCGGAGAAGCTGGAAACACGTCCTGGACAGACTGGAACCACGTGACGGCCATGCCTGAACCACCTGCCGAGCACGGCGGAACCACCTGCCGGACACGCCAAAATCACCTGCGGGCTACGCCAGAACCACTTGGACGACTCTCCGAAATGACCTGCCGGGCATGTTGGAACCACCTCTCAGACGTGCCAGAAGCACGTGGCGGACAGTCCGGAATCACCTGTTGGGCATACGCAACCACCTCTGACACGTACCAGAACCACGTGCCGTGCACGCCGGAACCACCTACCGGACAGACCGGAATCAACTTTTGGGCATGCCGGAACCACCAGTCAGATGTGCCAGAAACACGTGCCGGAGACGCCGGAAGCACCTGCCGAGCACGTCGCAACCACCTGCTGAACTCGCCTGAACCACCTGCCGGACATGCCAAAATCACCTGCCCGCTACACCAGCACCACTTCGGGGACAAGCCGGAATCACGTGAGGGGCATGCCGGCACAGCCTCTCAGACTGAACCTCGTGCCGGACACCACAGAACCACCTGCCGGACAGACTGGAACCACCTGCCGGACACGCCGGAACCACCGGCTCGACCCGCCGGAACGACCGCTGGACATGCAAGATCACCTGCCGGCTACGCCGGAAACACTTGGCGAACACTCCGGAATCACCTGCCGGGCATGCCGGAACCACCTCTCAGATATGCCAGAACCACGTGCCAATGACCCCGGAAGCACCTGCCGAGCACGCCGGAACCACCTGCTCGACTCGCCAGAACCACCTGCCGGACACGCAAAAATCACCTGCCGGCTACGCCACAACCAGTTGGGGAACACTTCGGAATCACCTGCCGGGCTTGCTGGAACCACCTGCCGGTCATGCCAAAATCACCTGCCAACTACGCCAGTACCACTTGGCGGACACTGTGGAAACACCTGTCGGGCCGGCCGGAACCACATCTCAGACGTGCCAGAACCATGTGCATGAGATGCTGGAACCACACCCCGAACAGACGGAAAACACCTGCCAGACCCGTCTGAACAACCTGCCGAGCACGCCGGAGCACCTGCTCGACTCGCCGGAGCCACCTACCTGACATGCCCAAATCACCAGCCGGGTATGCCAGAACCACTTGGCGGACACTCCGGAATCATCTGCCGGACATGCCGGAACCAGCTCTCAGACACACCAGAACCACGTGCCGGAGACGCCGGAAGCACCTGCCGAGCATGCCGGAGCCACGTGCTCGACTCGCCAGAAACACCTGCCGGACACCCCAAAATCACCTGCCGGGTACACCAGAACCACCTGGCGGACACTCTGAAGTCACCTGTCGCGCATGCCGGAACCACATCTCAGACGTGCCGGAAGCACGTGCCGGACACGCCGGAATCACCTACCGGACAGACCGGAACCACCTGCCGAGCACGCCGGAGCCACCTGTTCGACTCGCTGGAACCACCTGCCGGACAGGCCAATATCAACTGCTGGCTATGCCAGAACCACCTGGGGGACGGTCCGGAATCACCTGCCAGCCATGGCGGAACCACCTCTCAGACGTACCAGAACCACCTGCCAGAGAAGCTGGAAACACGTCCTGGAGAGACTGGAACCACCTGCCGGCCAAGCCTGAACCACCTGCCAAGCACAACGGAACAACCTGCCAGACACGCCAAAATCACCTGCGTGTTATGCCAGAACCACTTGGAGGACTCTCTGGGATGACCTGCCGGGCATGCCGGAACCACCTGTCAGACGTTCCAGAACCATGTGGCGGACAGTCCGGAATCACCTGTTGGGCATGCGCAACCACCTCTGAGACGTACCAGAACCACATGCCGTGCAGGCTGGAACCACCTACCGGACAGACCGGAATCACCTTTCGGGCATGCCGGAACCACCTGTCAGATGTGCCAGAAACACGTGCCGGAGACGCCGGAAGCACCTGCCAAGCACGTTGGAACCACCTGCTCAACTCGCCTGAACCACCTGCCGGACATGCCAAAATCACCTGCCGACTATGCCAGAACCACTTGGCGAACACTCCGGAATCACTTGCCGGGCATGCAGGAACCACCTCTCAGACATGCCAGAACCCCGTGCCAATGACCCCGGAAGCACCAGCCGAGCACGCCGGAACCACCTGCTCGACTCGCCAGAACCACCTGCCGATCACGCAAAAATCACCTGCCAGCTACGCCACAACCAGTTGGTGAACACTTTGGAATCACCTGCCAGGCTTGCTGGAACCACCTGCCAGTCATGCCAAAATCACCTGCCAACTACGCCAGAACCGCTTGGCGGACACTGCGGAAACACCTGTCGGGCCGGCTGGAACCACATCTCAGACGTGCCAGAAACGTGTTCATGAGATGCTGGAACCACACCCCGAACAGACGGATACCACCTGCCAGAACCGCCTGAACCACCTGCTGAGCACGCCGGAACCACCTGCTCGACTCACCGGTACCACCTCCCTGACACGCCAAAATCACCTGCTGGGTATGCCAGAACCACTTGGCGGACACTCTGGAATCATCTGCCGGACATGCCGGAACCAGCTCTCAGACACACCAGAACCAAGTGCCGGAGACGCCGGAAGCACCTGCTGAGCATGCCGGAGCCACCTGCTCGACTCGCCAGAAACACCTGCCGGACACGCCAAAATCACCTGCCGGGTACGCCAGAACCACCTGGCGGACACTACGGAATCACCTGCCGCGCATGCCGGAACCACGTCTCAGACGTGCCGGAAGCACGTGCCGGACACGCCGGAATCACCTACCGGACAGACCGGAACCACCTGCCGAGCACGCCGGAGCCACCTGTTCGACTCGCTGGAACCACCTGCCGGACAGGCCAATATCAACTGCTGGCTATGCCAGAACCACCTGGGGGACGGTCCGGGATCACCTGCCAGCCATGGCGGAACCACCTCTCAGACGTACCAGAACCACCTGCCGGAGAAGCTGGAAACACGTCCTGGACAGACTGGAACCACGTGACGGCCATGCCTGAACCACCTGCCGAGCACGGCGGAACCACCTGCCGAACACGCCAAAATCACCTGCGGGCTACGCCAGAAACACTTGGACGACCGTCCGAAATGACCTGCCGGGCATGTTGGAACCACCTCTCAGACGTGCCAGAAGCACGTGGCAGACAGTCCGGAATCACCTGTTGGGCATACGCAACCACCTCTGACACGTACCAGAACCACGTGCCGTGCACGCCGGAACCACCTACCGGACAGACCGGAATCAACTCTTGGGCATGCCGGAACCACCAGTCAGATGTGCCAGAAACACGTGCCGGAGACGCCGGAAGCACCTGCCGAGCACGTCGCAACCACCTGATCAACTCGCCTGAACCACCTGCCGGACACGCCAAAATCACCTGCCCACTGCACCAGCACCACTTCGGGGACAAGCCGGAATCACGTGAGGGGCATGCCGGCACAGCCTCTCAGACTGAACCTCGTGCCGGACACCACAGAACCACCTGCCGGACAGACCGGAACCACCTGCCGGACACGCCAGAACCACCGGCTCGACCCGCCGGAACGACCGCTGGACATGCAAGATCACCTGCCGGCTACGCCGGAAACACTTGGCGAACACTCCGGAATCACCTGCCGGGCATGCCGGAACCACCTCTCAGATATGCCAGAACCCCGTGCCAATGACCCCGGAAGCACCAGCCGAGCACGCCGGAACCACCTGCTCGACTCGCCAGAACCACCTGCCGATCACGCAAAAATCACCTGCCGGCTACGCCACAACCAGTTGGTGAACACTTTGGAATCACCTGCCAGGCTTGCTGGAACCACCTGCCAGTCATGCCAAAATCACCTGCCAACTACACCAGAACCGCTTGGCGGACACTGCGGAAACACCTGTCATGCCTGCTGGAACCACATCTCAGACGTGCCAGAAACGTGTTCATGAGATGCTGGAACCACACCCCGAACAGACGGATACCACCTGCCAGAACCGCCTGAACCACCTGCCGAGCACGCCGGAACCACCTGCTCGACTCACCGGTACCACCTCCCTGACACGCCAAAATCACCTGCTGGGTATGCCAGAACCACTTGGCGGACACTCCGGAATCATCTGCCGGACATGCCGGAACCAGCTCTCAGACACACCAGAACCAAGTGCCGGAGATGCCGGAAGCACCTGCTGAGCATGCCGGAGCCACCTGCTCGACTCGCCAGAAACACCTGCCGGACACGCCAAAATCACCTGCCGGGTACGCCAGAACCACCTGGCGGACACTACGGAATCACCTGCCGCGCATGCCGGAACCACCTCTCAGACGTGCCGGAATCACGTGCCAGACACGCCGGAAACACCTACTGGACAGACCGGAACCACCTGCCAAGAACGCCGGAGCCACCTGTTCGACTCGCTGGAACCAGCTGCCGGACAGGCCAATATAAACTGCTGGATATGCCAGAACCACCTGGGGGACAGTCCGGGATCACATGCCAGCCATGGCGGAACCACCTCTCAGACGTACCAGAACCACCTGCCGGAGAAGCTGGAAACACGTCCTGGACAGACTGGAACCACGTGACGGCCATGCCTGAACCACCTGCCGAGCACGGCGGAACCACCTGCCGGACACGCGAAAATCACCTGCGGGCTACGCCAGAACCACTTGGACGACTCTATGAAATGACCTGCCGGGCATGTTGGAACCACCTCTCAGACGTGCCAGAAGCACGTGGCGGACAGTCCGGAATCACCTGTTGGGCATACGCAACCACCTCTGACACGTACCAGAATCACGTGCCGTGCACGCCGGAACCACCTACCGGACAGACCGGAATCAACTTTTGGGCATGCCGGAACCACCAGTCAGATGTGCCAGAAACACGTGCCGGAGACGCCGGAAGCACCTGCCGAGCACGTCGCAACCACCTGCTCAACTCGCCTGAACCACCTGCCGGACATGCCAAAATCACCTGCCCGCTACACCAGCACCACTTCGGGGACAAGCCGGAATCACGTGAGGGGCATGCCGGCACAGCCTCTCAGACTGAACCTCGTGCCGGACACCACAGAACCACCTGCCGGACAGACCGGAACCACCTGCCGGACACGCCAGAACCACCGGCTCGACCCGCCGGAACGACCGCTGGACATGCAAATTCACCTGCCGGCTACGCCGGAAACACTTGGCGAACACTCCGGAATCACCTGCCGGGCATGCCGGAACCACCTCTCAGATATGCCACAACCACGTGCAAATGAAGCCGGAAGCACCTGCCGAGCACGCCGGAACCACCTGCTCGACTCGCCAGAACCACCTGCCGGACACGCAAAAATCACCTGCCGGCTACGCCACAACCAGTTGGGGAAAACTTCGGAATCACCTGCCGGGCTTGCTGGAACCACCTGCCGGTCATGCCAAAATCACCTGCCAACTACGCCAGTACCACTTGGCGGACACTGTGGAAACACCTGTCGGGCCGGCCGGAACCACATCTCAGACGTGCCAGAACCATGTGCATGAGATGCTGGAACCACACCCCGAACAGACGGAAAACACCTGCCAGACCCGTCTGAACAACCTGCCGAGCACGCCGGAGCCACCTGCTCGACTCGCCGGAACCACCTACCTGACATGCCCAAATCACCAGCCGTGTATGCCAGAACCACTTGGCGGACACTCCGGAATCATCTGCCGGACATGCCGGAACCAGCTCTCAGACACACCAGAACCACGTTCCGGAGATGCCGGAAGCACCTGCCGAGCATGCCGGAGCCACCTGCTCGACTAGCCAGAAGCACCTTCCGGACACGCCAAAATCACCTGCCGGGTACGCCAGAACCACCTGGCGGACACTCCGAAATCACCTGTCGCGCATGCCAGAACCACCTCTCAGACGTGCCGGAAGCACGTGCCGGACACGCCGGAATCACCTACCGGACAGACTGGAACCACCTGCCGAGCACGCCGGAGCCACCTGTTCGACTCGCTGGAACCACCTGCCGGACAGGCCAATATCAACTGCTGGCTATGCCAGAACCACCGGGCGGACGGTCCGGAATCACCTGCCAGCCATGGAGGAACCATCTCTCAGACGTACCAGAACCACCTGCCGGAGAAGCTGGAAACACGTCCTGGACAGTCTGGAACCACCTGCCGGCCAAGCCTGAACCACCTGCCAAGCACAACGGAACAACCTGCCAGACACGCCAAAATCACCTGCGTGTTATGCCAGAACCACTTGGAGGACTCTCTGGGATGACCTGCCGGGCATGCCGGAACCACCTCTCAGACGTGCCAGAACCATGTGGCGGACAGTCCGGAATCACCTGTTGGGCATGCGCAACCACCTCTGAGACGTACCAGAACCACATGCCGTGCAGGCTGGAACCACCTACCGGACAGACCGGAATCACTTTTCGGGCATGCCGGAACCACCTGTCAGATGTGCCAGAAACACGTGCCGGAGACGCCGGAAGCACCTGCCAAGCACTTTGGAACCACCTGCTCAACTCGCCTGAACCACCTGCCGGACATGCCAAAATCACCTGCCGACTATGCCAGAACCACTTGGCGAACACTCCGGAATCACTTGCCGGGCATGCAGGAACCACCTCTCAGACATGCCAGAACCCCGTGCCAATGACCCCGGAAGCACCAGCCGAGCACGCCGGAACCTCCTGCTCGACACGCCAGAACCACCTGCCGATCACGCAAAAATCACCTGCCGGCTACGCCACAACCAGTTGGTGAACACTTTGGAATCACCTGCCAGGCTTGCTGGAACCACCTGCCAGTCATGCCAAAATCACCTGCCAACTACGCCAGAACCGCTTGGCGGACACTGCGGAAACACCTGTCGGGCCGGCTGGAACCACATCTCAGACGTGCCAGAAACGTGTTCATGAGATGCTGGAACCACACCCCGAACAGACGGATACCACCTGCCAGACCCGCCTGAACCACCTGCCGAGCACGCCGGAACCACCTGCTCGACTCACCGGTACCACCTCCCTGACACGCCAAAATCAGCTGCTGGGTATGCCAGAACCACTTGGCGGACACTCCGGAATCATCTGCCGGACATGCCGGAACCAGCTCTCAGACACACCAGAACCACGTGCCGGAGACGCCGGAAGCACCTGCCGAGCATGCCGGAGCCACATGCTCGACTCGCCAGAAATACCTGCCGGACACGCCAAAATCACCTCCCGGGTACGCCAGAACCACCTGGCGGACACTCCGAAATCACCTGTCGCGCATGCCGGAACCACCTCTCAGACGTGCTGGAAGCACGTGCCGGACACGCCGGAATCACCTACCGGACAGACCGGAACCACCTGCCGAGCACGCCGGAGCCACCTGTTCGACTCGCTGGAACCACCTGCCGGACAGGCCAATATCAACTGCTGGCTATGCCAGAACCACCTGGGGGACAGTCTGGGATCACCTGCCATCCATGGCGGAACCACCTCTCAGACGTACCAGAACCACCTGCCGGAGAAGCTGGAAACACGTCGTGGACAGACTGGAACCACGTGACGGCCATGCCTGAACCACCTGCCGAGCACGGCGGAACCACCTGCCGGACACGCCAAAATCACCTGCGGGATACGCCAGAACCACTTGGACGACTCTCCGAAATGATCTGCCGGGCATGTTGGAACCACCTCTCAGACGTGCCATAAGCACGTGGCGGACAGTCCGGAATCACCTGTTGGGCATACGCAACCACCTCTGACACGTACCAGAACCACGTGCCGTGCACGCCGGAACCACCTACCGGACAGACCGGAATCAACTTTTGGGCATGCCGGAACCACCAGTCAGATGTGCCAGAAACACGTGCCGGAGACGCCGGAAGCACCTGCCGAGCACGTCGCAACCACCTGCTCAACTCGCCTGAACCACCTGCCGGACACGCCATAATCACCAGCCCGCTACACCAGCACCACTTCGGGGACAAGCCGGAATCACGTGAGGGGCATGCCGGCACAGCCTCTCAGACTGAACCTCGTGCCGGACACCACAGAACCACCTGCCGGACAGACCGGAACCACCTGCCGGACACGCCGGAACCACCGGCTCGACCCGCCGGAACGACCGCGGGACATGCAAAATCACCAGCCGGCCACGCCGGAAACACTTGGCGAACACTCCGGAATCACCTGCCGGGCATGCCGGAACCACCTCTCAGATATGCCAGAACCACGTGCCAATGATCCCGGAAGCACCTGCCGAGCACGCCGGAACCACCTGCTCGACTCGCCAGAACCACCTGCCGGACACGCAAAAATCACCTGCCGGCTACGCCACAACCAGTTCGGGAACACTTCGGAATCACTTGCCGGGCTTGCATGAACCACCTGCCCGTCATGCCAAAATCACCTGCCAACTACGCCAGTAGCACTTGGCGGACACTGTGGAAACACCTGTAGGGCCGGCCGGAACCACATCTCAGACGTGCCAGAACCATGTGCATGAGATGCAGGAACCACACCCCGAAAAGACGGAAAACACCTGCCAGAGCCGTCTGAACAACCTGCCGAGCACGCCGGAGCCACCTGTTCGACTCGCTGGAACCACCTGACGGACAGGCCAATATAAACTGCTGGCTATGCCAGAACCACCTGGGGAACGGTCCGGAATCACCTGCCCGCCATGGCAGAACCACCTCTCAGACGTACCAGAACCACCTGCCGGAGAAGCTGGAAACACGTCCTGGACAGTCTGGAACCACCTGCCGGCCAAGCCTGAACCACCTGCCAAGCACAACGGAACAACCTGCCAGACACGCCAAAATCACCTGCGTGTTATGCCAGAACCACTTGGAGGACTCTCTGGGATGACCTGCCGGGCATGCCGGAACCACCTCTCAGACGTGCCAGAACCATGTGGCGGACAGTCCGGAATCACCTGTTGGGCATGCGCAACCACCTCTGAGACGTACCAGAACCACATGCCGTGCAGGCTGGAACCACCTACCGGACAGACCGGAATCACCTTTCGGGCATGCCGGAACCACCTGTCAGATGTGCCAGAAACACGTGCCGGAGACGCCGGAAGCACCTGCCAAGCACGTTGGAACCACCTGCTCAACTCGCCTGAACCACCTGCCGGACATGCCAAAATCACCTGCCGACTATGCCAGAACCACTTGGCGAACACTCTGGAATCACTTGCCGGGCATGCAGGAACCACCACTCAGACATGCCAGAACCCCGTGCCAATGACCCCGGAAGCACCAGCCGAGCACGCCGGAACCACCTGCTCGACTCGCCAGAACCACCTGCCGATCACGCAAAAATCACCTGCCGGCTACGCCACAACCAGTTGGTGAACACTTTGGAATCACCTGCCAGGCTTGCTGGAACCACCTGCCAGTCATGCCAAAATCACCTGCCAACTACGCCAGAACCGCTTGGCGGACACTGCGGAAACACCTGTCGGGCCGGCTGGAACCACATCTCAGACGTGCCAGAAACGTGTTCATGAGATGCTGGAACCACACCCCGAACAGACGGATACCACCTGCCAGAACCGCCTGAACCACCTGCTGAGCACGCCGGAACCACCTGCTCGACTCACCGGTACCACCTCCCTGACACGCCAAAATCACCTGCTGGGTATGCCAGAACCACTTGGCGGACACTCCGGTATCATCTGCCGGACATGCCGGAACCAGCTCTCAGGCACACCAGAACCAAGTGCCGCAGACGCCGGAAGCACCTGCCGAGCATGCCGGAGCCACCTGCTCGACTCGCCAGAAACACCTGCCGGACACGCCAAAATCACCTGCCGGGTATGCCAGAACCACCTGGCGGACACTACGGAATCACCTGCCGCGCATGCCGGAACCACCTCTCAGACGTGCCGGAAGCACGTGCCAGACACGCCGGAATCACCTACCGGACAGACCGGAACCCCCTGCCAAGAACGCCGGAGCCACCTGTTGGACTCGCTGGAACCACCTGCCGGACAGGCCAATATCAACTGCTGGCTATGCCAGAACCACCTGGGGGACAGTCCGGGATCACCTGCCAGCCATGGCGGAACCACCTCTCAGACGTACCAGAACCACCTGCCGGAGAAGCTGGAAACACGTCCTGGACAGACTGGAACCACGTGACGGCCATGCCTGAACCACCTGCCGAGCACGGCGGAACCACCTGCCGGACACGCCAAAATCACCTGCGGGCTACGCCAGAAACACTTGGACGACTCTCCGAAATGACCTGCCGGGCATGTTGGAACCACCTCTCAGACGTGCCAGAAGCACGTGGCGGACAGTCCGGAATCACCTGTTGGGCATACGCAACCACCTCTGACACGTACCAGAACCACGTGCCGTGCACACCGGAACCAATTACCGGACAGACCGGAATCAACTTTTGGGCATGCCGGAACCACCAGTCAGATGTGCCAGAAACACGTGCCGGAGACGCCGGAAGCACCTGCCGAGCACGTCGCAACCACCTGCTCAACTCGCCTGAACCACCTGCCGGACACGCCAAAATCACCTGCCCGCTACACCAGCACCACTTCGGGGACAAGCCAGAATCACGTGAGGGGCATGCCGGCACAGCCTCTCAGACTGAACCTCGTGCCGGACACCACAGAACCACCTGCCGGACAGACCGGAACCACCTGCCGGACACGCCGGAACCACCAGCTCGACCCGCCGGAACGACCGCTGGACATGCAAAATCACCAGCCGGCCACGCCGGAAACACTTGGCGAACACTCCGGAATCACCTGCCGGGCATGCCGGAACCACCTCTCAGATATGCCAGAACCACGTGCCAATGACCCCGGAAGCACCTGCCGAGCACGCCGGAACCACATGCTCGACTCGCCAGAACCACCTGCCGGACACGCAAAAATCACCTGCCGGCTACGCCACAACCAGTTGGGGAACACTTCGGAATCACCTGCCGGGCTTGCTGGAACCACCTGCCGGTCATGCCAAAATCACCTGCCAACTACGCCAGTACCACTTGGCGGACACTGTGGAAACACCTGTCGGGCCGGCCGGAACCACATCTCAGACGTGCCAGAACCATGTGCATGAGATGCTGGAACCACACCCCGAACAGACGGAAAACACCTGCCAGACCCGTCTGAACAACCTGCCGAGCACGCCGGAGCCACCTGCTCCACTCGCCGGAACCACCTACCTGACATGCCCAAATCACCAGCCGGGTATGCCAGAACCACTTGGCGGACAATCCAGAATCATCTGCTGGACACGCCGGAACCAGCTCTCAGACACACCACAACCACGTGCCGGAGACGCCGGAAGCACCTGCCGAGCATGCCGGAGCCACCTGTTCGACTCGCCAGAAACACCTGCCGGACACGCCAAAATCACCTGCCGGGTACACCAGAACCACCTGGCGGACACTCCGAAATCACCTGTCGCGCATGCCGGAACCAAATATCAGACGTGCCGGAAGCACGTGCCGGACACGCCGGAATCACCTACCGGACAGACCGGAACCACCTGCCGAGCACGCCGGAGCCACCTGTTCGACTCGCTGGAACCACCTGCCGGACAGGCCAATATCAACTGCTGGCTATGGCAGAACCACCTGGGGGACGGTCCGGGATCACCTGCCAGCCATGGCGGAACCACCTCTCAGACGTACCAGAACCACCTGCCGGAGAAGCTGGAAACACGTCCTGGAGAGACTGGAACCACCTGCCGGCCAAGCCTGAACCACCTGCCAAGCACAACGGAACAACCTGCCAGACACGCCAAAATCACCTGCGTGTTATGCCGGAACCACTTGCCGGAGAAGCTGGAAACACGTCCTGGACAGACTGGAACCACGTGACGGCCATGCCTGAACCACCTGCCGAGCACGGCGGAACCACCTGCCGGACACGCCAAAATCAACTGCGGGCTACGCCAGAACCACTTGGACGACCGTCCGAAATGACCTGCCGGGCATGTTGGAACCACCTCTCAGACGTGCCAGAAGCACGTGGCGGACAGTCCGGAATCACCTGTTGGGCATACGCAACCACCTCTGACACGTACCAGAACCACGTGCCGTGCACGCCGGAACCACCTACCGGACAGACCGGAATCAACTTTTGGGCATGCCGGAACCACCAGTCAGATGTGCCAGAAACACGTGCCGGAGACGCCGGAAGCACCTGCCGAGCACGTCGCAACCACCTGATCAACTCGCCTGAACCACCTGCCGGACACGCCAAAATCACCTGCCCGCTACACCAGCACCACTTCGGGGACAAGCCGGAATCACGTGAGGGGCATGCCGGCACAGCCTCTCAGACTGAACCTCGTGCCGGACACCACAGAACCACCTGCCGGACAGACCGGAACCACCTGCCGGACACGCCGGAACCACCAGCTCGACCCGCCGGAACGACCGCTGGACATGCAAAATCACCTGCCGGCTACGCCGGAAACACTTGGCGAACACTCCGGAATCACCTGCCGGGCATGCCGGAACCACCTCTCAGATATGCCAGAACCACGTGCCAATGACCCCGGAAGCACCTGCCGAGCACGCCGGAGCCACCTGCTCCACTCGCCAGAACCACCTGCCGGACACGCAAAAATCACCTGCCGGCTACGCCACAACCATTTGGGGAAAACTTCGGAATCACCTGCCGGGCTTGCTGGAAACACCTGCCGGTCATGCCAAAATCACCTGCCAACTACGCCAGTACCACTTGGCGGACACTGTGGAAACACCTGTCGGGCCGGCCGGAACCACATCTCAGACGTGCCAGAACCATGTGCATGAGATGCTGGAACCACACCCCGAACAGACGGAAAACACCTGCCAGACCCGTCTGAACAACCTGCCGAGCACGCCGGAGCCACCTGCTCGACTCGCCGGAACCACCTACCTGACATGCCCAAATCACCAGCCGGGTATGCCAGAACCACTTGGCGGACACTCCGGAATCATCTGCCGGACATGCCGGAACCAGCTCTCAGACACACCACAACCACGTGCCGGAGACGCCGGAAGCACCTGCCGAGCATGCCGGAGCCACGTGCTCGACTCGGCAGAAACACCTGCCGGACACGCCAAAATCACCTCCCGGGTACGCCAGAACCACCTGTCGGAAACTCCGAAACCACCTGTCGCGCATGCCGGAACCACCTCTCAGACGTGCCGGAAGCACGTGCCGGACACGCCGGAATCTCCTACCGGACAGACCGGAACCACCTGCCGAGCACGCCGGAGCCACCTGTTCGACTCGCTGGAACCACCTGCCGGACAGGCCAATATCAACTGCTGGCTATGCCAGAACCACCTGGGGGACAGTCCGGGATCACCTGCCAGCCATGGTGGAACCACCTCTCAGACGTACCAGAACCACCTGCCGGAGAAGCTGGAAACACGTCGTGGACAGACTGGAACCACGTGACGCCCATGCCTGAACCACCTGCCGAGCACGGCGGAACCACCTGCCGGACACGCCAAAATCACCTGCGGGATACGCCAGAACCACTTGGACGACTCTCCGAAATGACCTGCCGGGCATGTTGGAACCACCTCTCAGACGTGCCAGAAGCACGTGGCGGACAGTCCGGAATCACCTGTTGGGCATACGCAACCACCTCTGACACGTACCAGAACCACGTGCCGTGCACGCCGGAACCACCTACCGGACAGACCGGAATCAACTTTTGGGCATGCCGGAACCACCAGTCAGATGTGCCAGAAACACGTGCCGGAGACGCCGGAAGCACCTGCCGAGCACGTCGCAACCACCTGCTCAACTCGCCTGAACCACCTGCCGGACACGCCATAATCACCAGCCCGCTACACCAGCACCACTTCGGGGACAAGCCGGAATCACGTGAGGGGCATGCCGGCACAGCCTCTCAGACTGAACCTCGTGCCGGACACCACAGAACCACCTGCCGGACAGACCGGAACCACCTGCCGGACACGCCGGAACCACCAGCTCGACCCGCCGGAACGACCGCTGGACATGCAAAATCACCTGCCGGCCACGCCGGAAACACTTGGCGAACACTCCGGAATCACCTGCCGGGCATGCCGGAACCACCTCTCAGATATGCCAGAACCACGTGCCAATGACCCCGGAAGCACCTGCCGAGCACGCCGGAGCCACCTGCTCGACTCGCCAGAACCACCTGCCGGACACGCAAAAATCACCTGCCGGCTACGCCACAACCAGTTGGGGAACACTTCGGAATCACATTCCGGGCTTGCTGGAACCACCTGACGGTCATGCCAAAATCACCTTCCAACTACGCCAGTAGCACTTGGTGGACACTGTGGAAACACCTGTCGGGCTGGCCGGAACCACATCTCAGACGTGCCAGAACCATGTGCATGAGATGCTGGAACCACACCCCGAACAGACGGAAAACACCTGCCAGACCCGTCTGAACAACCTGCCGAGCACGCCGGAGCCACCTGCTCGACTCGCCGGAGCCACCTACCTGACATGCCCAAATCACCAGCCGGGTATGCCAGAACCACTTGGCGGACACTCCGGAATCATCTGCCGGACATGCCGGAACCAGCTCTCAGACACACCAGAACCACGTGCCGGAGACGCCGGAAGCACCTGCCGAGCATGCCGGAGCCACGTGCTCGACTCGCCAGAAACACCTGCCGGACACCCCAAAATCACCTGCCGGGTACACCAGAACCACCTGGCGGACACTCTGAAATCACCTGTCGCGCATGCCGGAACCACCTCTCAGACGTGCCGGAAGCACGTGCCGGACACGCCGGAATCACCTACCGGACAGACCGGAACCACCTGCCGAGCACGCCGGAGCCACATGTTCGACTCGCTGGAACCACCTGCCGGACAGGCCAATATCAACTGCTGGCTATGCCAGAACCACCTGGGGGACGGTCCGGAATCACCTGCCAGCCATGGCGGAACCACCTCTCAGACGTACCAGAACCACCTGCCGGAGAAGCTGGAAACACGTCCTGGACAGTCTGGAACCACCTGCCGGCCAAGCCTGAACCACCTGCCAAGCACAACGGAACAACCTGCCAGACACGCCAAAATCGCCTGCGTGTTATGCCAGAACCACTTGGAGGACTCTCTGGGATGACCTGCCGGGCATGCCGGAACCACCTCTCAGACGTGCCAGAACCATGTGGCGGACAGTCCGGAATCACCTGTTGGGCATGCGCAACCACCTCTGAGACGTACCAGAACCACATGCCGTGCAGGCTGGAACCACCTACCGGACAGACCGGAATCACCTTTCGGGCATGCCGGAACCACCTGTCAGATGTGCCAGAAACACGTGCCGGAGACGCCGGAAGCACCTGCCAAGCACGTTGGAACCACCTGCTGAACTCGCCTGAACCACCTACCGGACATGCCAACATCACCTGCCGACTATGCCAGAACCACTTGGCGAACACTCCGGAATCACCTGCCGGGCATGCAGGAACCACCTCTCAGACATGCCAGAACCCCGTGCCAATGACCCCGGAAGCACCAGCCGAGCACGCCGGAACCACCTGCTCGACTCGCCAGAACCACCTGCCGATCACGCAAAAATCACCTGCCGGCTACGCCACAACCAGTTGGTGAACACTTTGGAATCACCTGCCAGGCTTGCTGGAACCACCTGCCAGTCATGCCAAAATCACCTGCCAACTACACCAGAACCGCTTGGCGGACACTGCGGAAACACCTGTCGGGCCTGCTGGAACCACATCTCAGACGTGCCAGAAACGTGTTCATGAGATGCTGGAACCACACCCCGAACAGACGGATACCACCTGCCAGAACCGCCTGAACCACCTGCCGAGCACGTCGGAACCACCTGCTCGACTCACCGGTACCACCTCCCTGACACGCCAAAATCACCTGCTGGGTATGCCAGAACCACTTGGCGGACACTCCGGAATCATCTGCCGGACATGCCGGAACCAGCTCTCAGACACACCAGAACCACGTGCCGGAGACGCCGGAAGCACCTGCCGAGCATGCCGGAGCCACCTGCTCGACTCGCCAGAAACACCTGCCGGACACGCCAAAATCACCTGCCGGGTACGCCAGAACCACCTGGCGGACACTACGGAATAACCTGCCGCGCATGCCGGAACCACCTCTCAGACGTGCCGGAAGCACGTGCCAGACACGCCGGAAACACCTACCGGACAGACCGGAACCACCTGCCAAGAACGCCGGAGCCACCTGTTCGACTCGCTGGAACCACCTGCCGGACAGGCCAATATAAACTGCTGGATATGCCAGAACCACCTGGGGGACAGTCCGGGATCACCTGCCAGCCATGGCGGAACCACCTCTCAGACGTACCAGAACCACCTGCCGGAGAAGCTAGAAACACGTCCTGGACAGACTGGAACCACGTGACGGCCATGCCTGAACCACCTGCCGAGCACGGCGGAACCACCTGCCGGACACGCCAAAATCACCTGCGGGCTACGCCAGAACCACTTGGACGACTCTCCGAAATGACCTGCCGGGCATGTTGGAACCACCTCTCAGACGTGCCAGAAGCACGTGGCGGACAGTCCGGAATCACCTGTTGGGCATACGCAACCACCTCTGACACGTACCAGAACCACGTGCCGTGCACGCCGGAACCACCTACCGGACAGACCGGAATCAACATTTGGGCATGCCGGAACCACCAGTCAGATGTGCCAGAAACACGTGCCGGAGACGCCAGAAGCACCTGCCGAGCACGTCGCAACCACCTGCTCACCTCGCCTGAACCACCTGCCGGACACGCCAAAATCACCTGCCCGCTACACCAGCACCACTTCGGGGACAAGCCGGAATCACGTGAGGGTCATGCCGGCACAGCCTCTCAGACTGAACCTCGTGCCGGACACCACAGAACCACCTGCCGGACAGACCAGAACCACCTGCCGGACACTACGGAATCACCTGCCGCGCATGCCGTAACCACCTCTTAGACGTGCCGGAAGCACGTGCCAGACACGCCGGAAACACCTACCGGACAGACCGGAACCACCTGCCAAGAACGCCGGAGCCACCTGTTCGACTCGCTGGAACCACCTGCCGGACAGGCCAATATCAACTGCTGGCTATGCCAGAACCACCTGGGGGACAGTCCGGGATCACCTGCCAGCCATGGCGGAACCACCTCTCAGACGTACCAGAACCACCTGCCGGAGAAGCTGGAAACACGTCCTGGACAGACTGGAACCACGTGACGGCCATGCCTGAACCACCTGCCGAGCACGGCGGAACCAACTGCCGGACACGCCAAAATCACCTGCGGGCTACGCCAGAACCACTTGGACGACTCTCCGAAATGACCTGCCGGGCATGTTGGAACCACCTCTCAGACGTGCCAGAAGCACGTGGCGGACAGTCCGGAATCACCTGTTGGGCATACGCAACCACCTCTGACACGTACCAAAACCACGTGCCGTGCACGCCGGAACCACCTATCGGACAGACCGGAATCAACTTTTGGGCATGCCGGAACCACCAGTCAGATGTGCCAGAAACACGTGCCGGAGACGCCGGAAGCACCTGCCGAGCACATCGCAACCAACTGCTCACCTCGCCTGAACCACCTGCCGGACACGCCAAAATCACCTGCCCGCTACACCAGCACCACTTCGGGGACAAGCCGGAATCACGTGAGGGGCATGCCGGCACAGCCTCTCAGACTGAACCTCGTGCCGGACACCACAGAACCACCTGCCGGACAGACCGGAACCACCTTCCGGACACGCCAGAACCACCGGCTCGACCCGCCGGATCGACCGCTGGACATGCAAAATCACCTGCCGGCTACGCCGGAAACACTTGGCGAACACTCCGGAATCACCTGCCGGGCATGCCGGAACCACCTCTCAGATATGCCAGAACCACGTGCCAATGACCCCGGAACCACCTGCCGAGCATGCCGGAACCACCTGCTCGACTCGCCAGAACCACCTGCCGGACACGCAAAAATCATCTGCCGGCTACGCCACAACCAGTTGGGGAACACTTCGGAATCACCTGCCGGGCTTGCTGGAACCACCTGCCGGTCATGCGAAAATCACCTGCTGGGTATGACAGAACCACTTGGCGGACACTCCGGAATCATCTGCCGGACATGCCGGAACCAGCTCTCAGACACACCAGAACCAAGTGCCGGAGACGCCGGAAGCACCTGCCGAGCATGCCGGAGCCACCTGCTCGACTTGCCAGAAACACCTGCCGGACACGCCAAAATCACCTGCCGGGTATGCCAGAACCACCTGGCGGACACTACGGAATCACCTGCCGCGCATGCCGGAACCACCTCTCAGACGTGCCGGAAGCACGTGCCAGACACGCCGGAAACACCTACCGGACAGACCGGAACCACCTGCCAAGAACGCCGGAGCCACCTCTTCGGCTCGCTGGAACCACCTGCCGGAGAGGCCAATATCAACTGCTGGCTATGCCAGAACCACCTGGGGGACAGTCCGGGATCACCTGCCCGCCATGGCGGAACCACCTCTCAGACGTACCAGAAGCACCTGCTGGAGAAGCTGGAAACACGTCCTGGACAGACTGGAACCACGTGACGGCCATGCCTGAACCACCTGCCGAGCACGGCGGAACCACCTGCCGGACACGCCAAAATCACCTGCGGGCTACGCCAGAACCACTTGGACGACTCTCCGAAATGACCTGCCGGGCATGTTGGAACCACCTCTCAGACGTGCCAGAAGCACGTGGCGGACAGTCCGGAATCACCTGTTGGGCATACGCAACCACCTCTGACACGTACCAGAACCACGTGCCGTGCACGCCGGAACCACCTACTGGACAGACCGGAATCAACTTTTGGGCATGCCGGAACCACCAGTCAGATGTGCCAGAAACACGTGCCGGAGATGCCGGAAGCACCTGCCGAGCACGTCGCAACCACCTGCTCAACTCGCCTGAACCACCTGCCGGACACGCCAAAATCACCTGCCCGCTACACCAGCACCACTTCGGGGACAAGCCGGAATCACGTGAGGGGCATGCCGGCACAGCCTCTCAGACTGAACCTCGTGCCGGACACCACAGAACCACCTGCCGGACAGACCGGAACCACCTGCCGGACACGCCGGAACCACCGGCTCGACCCGCCGGAACGACCGCTGGACATGCAAAATGACCTGCCGGCTACGCCGGAAACACTTGGCGAACACTCCGGAATCACCTGTCGCGCATGCCGGAACCACCTCTCAGACGTGCCGGAAGCACGTGCTGCACACGCCGGAATCACCTACCGGACAGACCGGAACCACCTGCCGAGCACGCCGGAGCCACCTGTTCGACTCGCTGGAACCACCTGCCGGACAGGCCAATATCAAATGCTGGCTATGCCAGAACCACCTGGGGGACGGTCCGGAATCACCTGCCAGCCATGGCGGAACCACCTCTCAGACGTACCAGAACCACCTGCCGGAGAAGCTGGAAACACGTCCTGGACAGTCTGGAACCACCTGCCGGCCAAGCCTGAACCACCTGCCAAGCACAACGGAACAACCTGCCGGACACGCCAAAATCACCTGCGTGTTATGCCAGAACCACTTGGAGGAATCTCTGGGATGACCTGCCGGGCATGCCGGAACCACCTCTCAGACGTGCCAGAACCATGTGGCGGACAGTCCGGAATAACCTGTTGGGCATGCGCAACCACCTTTGAGACGTACCAGAACCACATGCCGTGCAGGCTGGAACCACCTACCGGACAGACCGGAATCACCTTTCGGGCATGCCGGAACCACCTGTCAGATGTGCCAGAAACACGTGCCGTAGACGCCGGAAGCACCTGCCAAGCACGTTGGAACCACCTGCTCAACTCGCCTGAACCACCTGCCGGACATGCCAAAATCACCTGCCGACTATGCCAGAACCACTTGGCGAACACTCCGGAATCACTTGCCGGGCATGCAGGAACCACCTCTCAGACATGCCAGAACCCCGTGCCAATGACCCCGGAAGCACCAGCCGAGCACGCCGGAACCACCTGCTCGACTCGCCAGAACCACCTGCCGATCACGCAAAAATCACCTGCCGGCTACGCCACAACCAGTTGGTGAACACTTTGGAATCACCTGCCAGGCTTGCTGGAACCACCTGCCAGTCATGCCAAAATCACCTGCCAACTACGCCCGAACCGCTTGGCGGACACTGTGGAAACACCTGTCGGGCCGGCTGGAACCACATCTCAGACGTGCCAGAAACGTGTTCATGAGATGCTGGAACCACACCCCGAACAGACGGATACCACCTGCCAGAACCGCCTGAACCACCTGCTGAGCACGCCGGAACCACCTGCTCGACTCACCGGTACCACCTCCCTGACACGCCAAAATCACCTGCTGGGTATGCCAGAACCACTTGGCGGACACTCCGGAATCATCTGCCGGACATGCCGGAACCAGCTCTCAGACACACTAGAACCAAGTGCCGGAGACGCCGGAAGCACCTGCCGAGCATGCCGGAGCCACCTGCTCGACTCGCCAGAAACACCTGCCGGACACGCCAAAATCACCTGCCGGGTACGCAAGAACCACCTGGCGGACACTACGGAATCACCTGCCGCGCATGCCGGAACCACCTCTCAGACGTGCCGGAAGCACGTGCCGGACACGCCGGAAACACCTACCGGACAGACCGGAACCACCTGCCAAGAACGCCGGAGCCACCTGTTCGACTCGCTGGAACCACCTGCCGGACAGGCCAATATCATCTGCTGGCTATGCCAGAACCACCTGGGGGACAGTCCGGGATCACCTGCCAGCCATGGTGGAACCACCTCTCAGACGTACCAGAACCACCTGCCGGAGAAGCTGGAAACACGTCCTGGACAGACTGGAACCACGTGACGCCCATGCCTGAACCACCTGCCGAGCACGGCGGAACCACCTGCCGGACACGCCAAAATCACCTGTGGGCTACGCCAGAACCACTTGGACGACTCTCCGAAATGACCTGCCGGGCATGTTGGAACCACCTCTCAGACGTGCCAGAAGCACGTGGCGGACAGTCCGGAATCACCTGTTGGGCATACGCAACCACCTCTGACACGTACCAGAACCACGTGCCGTGCACGCCGGAACCACCTACCGGACAGACCGGAATCAACTTTTGGGCATGCCGGAACCACCAGTCAGATGTGCCAGAAACACGTGCCGGAGACGCCGGAAGCACCTGCCCAGCACGTCGCAACCACATGCTCAACTCGCCTGAACCACCTGCCGGACACGCCAAAATCACCTGCCCGCTACACCAGCACCACTTCGGGGACAAGCCGGAATCACGTGAGGGGCATGCCGGCACAGCCTCTCAGACTGAACCTCGTGCCGGACACCACAGAACCACCTGTCGGACAGACCGGAACCACCTGCTGGACACGCCGGAACCACCGGCTCGACCCGCCGGAACGACCGCTGGACATGCAAAATCACCTGCCGGCTACGCCGGAAACACTTGGCGAACTCTCCGGAATCACCTGCCGGGCATGCCGGAACCACCTCTCAGATATGCGAGAACCACGTGCCAATGACCCCGGAAGCACCTGCCGAGCACGCCGGAACCACCTGCTCAACTCGCCAGAACCACCTGCCGGACACGCAAAAATCACCTGCCGACTACGCCAGAACCACTTGGCGAACACTCCGGAATCACTTGCCGGGCATGCAGGAACCACCTCTCAGACATGCCAGAACCCCGTGCCAATGACCCCGGAAGCACCAGCCGAGCACGCCGGAACCACCTGCTCGACTCGCCAGAACCACCTGCCGATCACGCAAAAATCACCTGCCGGCTACGCCACAACCAGTTGGTGAACACTTTGGAATCACCTGCCGGGCTTTCTGGAACCACCTGCCAGTCATGCCAAAATCACCTGCCAACTACGCCAGAACCGCTTGGCGGACACTGCGGAAACACCTGTCGGGCCGGCCGGAACCACATCTCAGACGTGCCAGAACCATGTGCATGAGATGCTGGAACCACACCCCGAACAGACGGAAAACACCTGCCAGACCCGTCTGAACCACCAGCCGAGGACGCCGGAGCCACCTGTTCGACTCGCTGGAACCACCTGCTGGACAGGCCAATATCAACTGCTGGCTATGCCAGAACCACCGGGCGGACGGTCCGGAATCACCTGCCAGCCTTGGAGGAACCACCTCTCAGACGTACCAGAACCACCTGCCGGAGAAGCTGGAAACACGTCCTGGACAGTCTGGAACCACCTGCCGGCCAAGCCTGAACCACCTGCCAAGCACAACGGAACAACCTGCCAGACACGCCAAAATCACCTGCGTGTTATGCCAGAACCACTTGGAGGACTCTCTGGGATGACCTGCCGGGCATGCCGGAACCACCTCTCAGACGTGCCAGAACCATGTGGCAGACAGTCCGGAATCACCTGTTGGGCATGCGCAACCACCTCTGAGACGTACAAGAACCACATGCCGTGCAGGCTGGAACCACCTACCGGACAGACCGGAATCACCTTTCGGGCATGCCGGAACCACCTGTCACATGTGCCAGAAACACGTGCCGGAGACGCCGGAAGCACCTGCCAAGCACGTTGGAACCACCTGCTCAACTCGCCTGAACCACCTGCCGGACATGCCAAAATCACCTGCCGACTATGCCAGAAGCACTTGGCGAACACTCCGGAATCACTTGCCGGGCATGCAGGAACCACCTCTCAGACATGCCAGAACCCCGTTCCAATGACCCCGGAAGCACCAGCCGAGCACGCCGGAACCACCTGCTCGACTCGCCAGAACCACCTGCCGGACACGCAAAAATCACCTGCCGGCTACGCCACAACCAGTTGGGGAACACTTCGGAATCACCTGCCGGGCTTGCTGGAACCACCTGCCGGTCATGCCAAAATCACCTGCCAACTACGCCAGTAGCACTTGGCGGACACTGTGGAAACACCTGTCGGGCCGGCCGGAACCACATCTCAGACGACCAGAACCATGTGCATGAGATGCTGGAACCACACCCCGAACAGACGGAAAACACCTGCCAGACCCGTCTGAACAACCTGCCGAGCACGCCGGAGCCACCTGCTCGACTCGCCGGAACCACCTACCTGACATGCCCAAATCACCAGCCGGGTATGCCAGAACCACTTGGCGGACACTCCGGAATCATCTGCCGGACATGCCGGAACCAGCTCTCAGACACACCACAACCACGTGCCGGAGACGCCGGAAGCACCTGCCGAGCATGCCGGAGCCACCTGCTCGACTCGCCAGAAACACCTGCCGGACACGCCAAAATCACCTCCCGGGTACGCCAGAACCACCTGGCGGAAACTCCGAAACCACCTGTCGCGCATGCCGGAACCACCTCTCAGACGTGCCGGAAGCACGTGCCGGACACGCCGGAATCTCCTACCGGACAGACCGGAACCACCTGCCGAGCACGCCGGAGCCACCTGTTCGACTCGCTGGAACCACCTGCCGGACAGGCAAATATCAACTGCTGCCTATGCCAGAACCACCTGGGGGACAGTCCGGAATCACCTGCCAGCCATGGCGGAACCACCTCTCAGACGTACCAGAACCACCTGCCGGAGAAGCTGGAAACACGTCCTGTACAGACTGGAACCACGTGACGGCCATGCCTGAACCACCTGCCGAGCACGGCGGAACCACCTGCCAGACACGCCCAAATCACCTGCGGGTTATGCCAGAACCACTTGGACGACTCTCCGAAATGACCTGCCGGGCATGCCAGAACCACCTCTCAGACGTGCCAGAACCATGTGGCGGACAGTCCGGAATCACCTGTTGGGCATGCGCAACCACCTCTGAGACGTACCAGAACCACATGCCGTGCAGGCTGGAACCACCTACCGGACAGACCGGAATCACCTTTCGGGCATGCCGGAACCACCTGTCAGATGTGCCAGAAACACGTGCCGGAGACGCCGGAAGCACCTGCCAAGCACGTTGGAACCACCTGCTCTACTCGCCTGAACCACCTGCCGGACATGCCAAAATCACCTGCCGGCTACGCCACAACCAGTTGGTGAACACTTTGGAATCACCTGCCAGGCTTGCTGGAACCACCTGCCAGTCATGCCAAAATCACCTGCCAACTACGCCAGAACCGCTTGGCGGACACTGCGGAAACACCTGTCGGGCCGGCTGGAACCACATCTCAGACGTGCCAGAAACGTGTTCATGAGATGCTGGAACCACACCCCGAACAGACGGATACCACCTGCCAGAACCGCCTGAACCACCTGCTGAGCACGCCGGAACCACCTGCTCGACTCACAGGTACCACCTCCCTGACACGCCAAAATCACCTGCTGGGTATGCCAGAACCACTTGGCGGACACTCCGGAATCATCTGCCGGACATGCCGGAACCAGCTCTCAGACACACCAGAACCAAGTGCCGGAGACGCCGGAAGCACCTGCCGAGCATGCCGGAGCAACCTGCTCGACTCGCCAGAAACACCTGCCAGACACGCCAAAATCAACTGCCGGGTACGCCAGAACCACCTGGCGGATGCTACGGAATCACCTGCCGCGCATGCCGGAACCACCTCTCAGACGTGCCGGAAGCACGTGCCAGACACGCCGGAAACACCTACCGGACAGACCGGAACCACCTGCCAAGAACGCCGGAGCCACCTGTTCGACTCGCTGGAACCACCTGCCGGACAGGCCAATATCAACTGCTGGCTATGCCAGAACCACCTGCGGGACAGTCCGGGATCACCTGCCAGCCATGGCGGAACCACCTCTCAGACGTACCAGAACCACCTGCCGGAGAAGCTGGAAACACGTCCTGGACAGACTGGAACCACGTGACGGCCATGCCTGAACCACCTGCCGAGCACGGCGGAACCACCTGCCCCACACGCCCAAATCACCTGCGGGCTACGCCAGAACCACTTGGACGACTCTCCGAAATGACCTGCCGGGCATGTTGGAAGCACCTCTCAGACGTGCCAGAAGCACGTGGCGGACAGTCCGGAATCACCTGTTGGGCATACGCAACCACCTCTGACACGTACCAGAACCACGTGCCGTGCACGCCGGAACCACCTACCGGACAGACCGGAATCAACTTTTGGGCATGCCGGAACCACCAGTCAGATGTGCCAGAAACACGTGCCGGAGACGCCGGAAGCACCTGCCGAGCACGTCGCAACCACCTGCTCAACTCGCCTGAACCACCTGCCGGACACGCCAAAATCACCTGCCCGCTACACCAGCACCACTTCGGGGACAAGCCGGAATCACGTGAGGGGCATGCCGGCACAGCCTCTCAGACTGAACCTCGTGCCGGACACCACAGAACCACATGCCGGACAGACCGGAACCACCTGCCGGACACGCCGGAACCACCGGCTCGACCCGCCGGAACGACCGCTGCACATGCAAAATCACCTGCCGGCTACGCCGGAAACACTTGGCGAACACTCCGGAATCACCTGCCGGGCATGCCGGAACCACCTCTCAGATATGCCAGAACCACGTGCCAATGACCCCGGAAGCACCTGCCGAGCACGCCGGAGCCACCTGCTCCACTCGCCAGAACCACCTGCCGGACACGCAAAAATCACCTGCCGGCTACGCCACAACCAGTTGGGGAACACTTCGGAATCACCTTCCGGGCTTGCTGGAACCACCTGCCGGTCATGCCAAAATCACCTGCCAACTACGCCAGTACCACTTGGCGGACACTGTGGAAACACCTGTCGGGCCGGCCGGAACCACATCTCAGACGTGCCAGAACCATGTGCATGAGATGCTGGAACCACACCCCGAACAGACGGAAAACACCTGCCAGACCCGTCTGAACAACCTGCCGAGCACGCCGGAGCCACCTGCTCGACTCGCCGGAACCACCTACCTGACATGCCCAAATCACCAGCCGGGTATGCCAGAACCACTTGGCGGACACTCCGGAATCATCTGCCGGACATGCCGGAACCAGCTCTCAGACACACCAGAACCACGTGCCGGAGACGCCGGAAGCACCTGCCGAGCATGCCGGAGCCACGTGCTCGACTCGCCAGAAACACCTGCCGGACACGCCAAAATCACCTCCCGGGTACGCCAGAACCACCTGGCGGAAAGTCCGAAACCACCTGTCGCGCATGCCGGAACCACCTCTCAGACGTGCCGGAAGCACGTGCCGGACACGCCGGAATCTCCTACCGGACAGACCGGAACCACCTGCCGAGCACGCCGGAGCCACCTGTTCGACTCGCTGGAACCACCTGCCGGACAGGCCAATATCAACTGCTGGCTATGCCAGAACCACCTGGGGGACAGTCCGGGATCACCTGCCAGCCATGGCGGAACCACCTCTCAGACGTACCAGAACCACCTGCCGGAGAAGCTGGAAACACGTCCTGGACAGACTGGAACCACGTGACGGCCATGCCTGAACCGCCTGCCGAGCACGGCGGAACCACCTGCCGGACACGCCCAAATCACCTGCGGGCTACGCCAGAACCAGTTGGTGAACACTTTGGAATCACCTGCCAGGCTTGCTGGAACCACCTGCCAGTCATGCCAAAATCACCTGCCAACTACGCCAGAACCGCTTGGCGGACACTGCGGAAACACCTGTCGGGCCGGCTGGAACCACATCTCAGACGTGCCAGAAACGTGTTCATGAGATGCTGGAACCACACCCCGAACAGACGGATACCACCTGCCAGAACCGCCTGAACCACCTGCTGAGCACGCCGGAACCACCTGCTCGACTCACCGGTACCACCTCCCTGACACGCCAAAAGCACCTGCTGGGTATGCCAGAACCACTTGGCGGACACTCCGGAATCATCTGCCGGACATGCCGGAACCAGCTCTCAGACACACCAGAACCAAGTGCCGGAGACGCCGGAAGCACCTGCCGAGCACGCCGCAGCCACCTGCTCGACTCGCCTGAACCACCTGCCGGACACGCCAAAATCACCTGCCCGCTACACCAGCACCACTTCGGGGACAAGCCGGAATCACGTGAGGGGCATGCCGGCACAGCCTCTCAGACTGAACCTCGTGCCGGACACCACAGAACCACCTGCCGGACAGACCGGAACCACCTGCCGGACACGCCGGAACCACCGGCTCCACCCGCCGGAAAGACCGCTGGACATGCAAAATCACCTGCCGGCTACGCCGGAAACACTTGGCGAACACTCCGGAATCACCTGCCGGGCATGCCGGAACCACCTCTCAGATATGCCAGAACCACGTGCCAATGACCCCGGAAGCACCTGCCGAGCACGCCGGAACCACCTGCTCGACTCGCCAGAACCACCTGCCGGACACGCAAAAATCACCTGCCGGCTACGCCACAACCAGTTGGGGAACACTTCGGAATCACCTGCCGGGCTTGCTGGAACCACCTGCCGGTCATGCCAAAATCACCTGCCAACTACGCCAGTACCACTTGGCGGACACTGTGGAAACACCTGTCGGGCCGGCCGCAACCACATCTCAGACGTGCGAGAACCATGTGCATGAGATGCTGGAACCACACCCCGAACAGACGGAAAACACCTGCCAGACGCGTCCGAACAACCTGCCGAGCACGCCGGAGCCACCTACCTGACATGCCCAAATCACCAGCCGGGTATGCCAGAACCACTTGGCGGACACTCCGGAATCATCTGCCGGACATGCCGGAACCAGCTCTCAGACACACCAGAACCACGTGCCGGAGACGCCGGAAGCACCTGCCGAGCATGCCGGAGCCACATGCTCGACTCGCCAGAAATAACTGCCGGACACGCCAAAATCACCTGCCGGGTACGCCAGAACCACCTGGCGGACACTCCGAAATCACCTGTCGCGCATGCCGGAACCACCTCTCAGACGTGCCGGAAGCACGTGCCGGACACGCCGGAATCACCTACCGGACAGACCGGAACCACCTGCCGAGCACGCCGGAGCCACCTGTTCGACTCGCTGGAACCACCTGCCGGAAAGGCCAATATCAACTGCCGGCTATGCCAGAACCACCTGGGGGACGGTCCTGAATCACCTGCCAGCCATGGCAGAACCACCTCTCAGACGTACCAGAACCACCTGCCGGAGAAGCTGGAAACACGTCCTGGACAGTCTGGAACCACCTGCCGGCCAAGCCTGAACCACCTGCCAAGCACAACGGAACAACCTGCCAGACACGCCAAAATCACCTGCGTGTTATGCCAGAACCACTTGGAGGACTCTCTGGGATGACCTGCCGGGCATGTTGGAACCACCTCTCAGACGTGCCAGAAGCACGTGGCGGACAGTCCGGAATCACCTGTTGGGCATACGCAACCACCTCTGACACGTACCAGAACCACGTGCCGTGCACGCCGGAACCACCTACCGGACAGACCGGAATCAACTTTTGGGCATGCCGGAACCACCAGTCAGATGTGCCAGAAACACGTGCCGGAGACGCCGGTAGCACCTGCCGAGCACGTCGCAACCACCTGCTCAACTCGCCTGAACCACCTGCCGGACACGCCAAAATCACCTGCCCGCTACACCAGCACCACTTCGGGGACAAGCCGGAATCACGTGAGGGGCATGCCGGCACAGCCTCTCAGACTGAACCTCGTGCCGGACACCACAGAACCACCTGCCGGACAGACCGGAACCACCTGCCGGACGCGCCGGAACCACCGGCTCGACCCACCAGAACGACCGCTGGACATGCAAAATCACCTGCCGGCTACGCCAGAAACACTTGGCGAACACTCCGGAATCACCTGCCTGGCATGCCGGAACCACCTCTCAGATATGCGAGAACCACGTGCCAATGACCCCGGAAGCACCTGCCGAGCACGCCGGAACCACCTGCTCGACTCGCCAGAACCACCTGCCGGACACGCAAAAATCACCTGCCGGCTACGCCACAACCAGTTGGGGAACACTTCGGAATCACCTGCCGGGCTTGCTGGAACCACCTGCCGGTCATGCCAAAATCACCTGCCAACTACGCCAGTACCACTTGGCGGACACTGTGGAAACACCTGTCGGGCCAGCCGGAACCACATCTCAGACGTGCCAGATCCATGTGAATGAGATGCTGGAACCACACCCCGAACAGACGGAAAACACCTGCCAGACCCGTCTGAACAACCTGCCGAGCACGCCGGAGCCAGCTGCTCGACTCGCCGGAACCACCTACCTGACATGCCCAAATCACCACCCGGGTATGCCAGAACCACTTTGCGGACACTCCGGAATCATCTGCCGGACATGCCGGAACCAGCTCTCAGACACACCAGAACCAAGTGCCGGAGACGCCGGAAGCACCTGCCGAGCATGCCGGAGCCACCTGCTCGACTCGCCAGAAACACCTGTGGGACATGCCAAAATCACCTGCCGGGTACGCCAGAACCACCTGGCGGACACTCCGAAATCACCTGTCGCGCATGCCGGAACCACCTCTCAGACGTGCCGGAAGCACGTGCCGGACACGCCGGAATCACCTACCGGACAGACCGGAACCACCTGCCGAGCACGCCGGAGCCACCTGTTCGACTCGCTGGAACCACCTGCCGGACAGGCCAATATCAACTGCTGGCTATGCCAGAACCACCTGGGGGATGGTCCGGGATCACCTGCCAGCCATGGCGGAACCACCTCTCAGACGTACCAGAACCACCTGCCGGAGAAGCTGGAAACACGTCCTGGACAGTCTGGAACCACCTGCCGGCCAAGCCTGAACCACCTGCCAAGCACAACGGAACAACCCGCCGGACATGCCACAATCACCTGCGTGTTATGCCAGAACCACTTGGAGGACTCTCTGGGATGACCTGCCGGGCATGGCGGAACCACCTGTCAGACGTGCCAGAACCATGTGGCGGACAGTCCGGAATCACCTGTTGGGCATGCGCAACCACCTCTGAGACGTACCAGAAACACATGCCGTGCAGGCTGGAACCACCTATCGGACAGACCGGAATCACGTTTCGGGCATGCCGGAACCACCTGTCAGATGTGCCAGAAACACGTGCCGGAGACGCCGGAAGCGCCTGCCAAGCACGTTGGAACCACCTGCTCAACTCGCCTGAACCACCTGCCGGACATGCCAAAATCACCTGCCGACTATGCCAGAACCACTTGGCGAACACTCCGGAATCACTTGCCGGGCATGCAGGAACCACCTCTCAGACATGCCAGAACCCCGTGCCAATGACCCCGGAAGCACCTGCCGAGCACGCCAGAACCACCTGCCGGACACGCGTAAATCACCTTCCGGCTACGCCACAAGCAGTTGGGGAACACTTCGGAATCACCTGCCGGGCTTGCTGGAACCACCTGCCGGTCATGCCAAAATCACCTGCCAACTACGCCAGTACCACTTGGCGGACACTGTGGAAACACCTGTCGGGCCGGCCGGAACCACATCTCAGACGTGCCAGAACCATGTGCATGAGATGCTGGAACCACACCCCGAACAGACGGAAAACACCTGCCAGACCCGTCTGAACAACCTGCCGAGCACGCCGGAGCCACCTGCTCCACTCGCCGGAACCACCTACCTGACATGCCCAAATCAGCAGCCGGGTATGCCAGAAACACTTGGCGGACACTCCGGAATCATCTGCCGGACATGCCGGAACCAGCTCTCAGACACACCAGAGCCAAGTGACGGAGACGCCAGAAGCACCTGCCGAGCATGCCGGAGCCACCTGCTCGACTCGCCAGAAACACCTGCCGGACACGCCAAAATCACCTGCCGGGTATGCCAGAACCACCAGGCGGAGACTACGGAATCACCTGCCGCGCATGCCGGAACCACCTCTCAGATATGCCAGAACCACGTGCCAATGACCCCTGAAGCACCTGCCGAGCACGCCGGAACCACCTGCTCGACTCGCCAGAACCACCTGCCGGACACGCAAAAATCACCTGCCAGGCGACGCCACAACCAGTTGCGGAATACTTCGGAATCACCTGCCGGGCTTGCTGGAACCACCTGCCGGTCATGCCAAAATCACCTGCCAACTACGCCAGTACCACTTGGCGGACACTGTGGAAACACCTGTCGGGCCGGCCGGAACCACATCTCAGACGTGCCAGAACCATGTGCATGAGATGCTGGAACCACACCCCGAACAGACGGAAAACACCTGCCAGACCCGTCTGAACAACCTGCCGAGCACGCCGGAGCCACCTGCTCGACTCGCCGGAACCACCTACCTGACATGCCCAAATCACCAGCCGGGTATGCCAGAACCACTTGGCGGACACTCCGGAATCATCTGCCGGACATGCCGGAACCAGCTCTCAGACACACCAGAACCACGTGCCGGAGACGCCAGAAGCACCTGCCGAGCATGCCGGAGCCACCTGCTCGACTCGCCAGAAACACCTGCCGGACACGCCAAAATCACCTGCCGGGTACGCCAGAACCACCTGGCGGACACTCCGAAATCACCTGTCGCGCATGCCGGAACCACCCCTCAGACGTGCCGGAAGCACGTGCCGGACACGCTGGAATCACCTACCGGACAGACTGGAACCTCCTGCCGAGCACGCCGTAGCCACCTGTTCGACTCGCTGGAACCACCTGCCGGACAGGCCAATATCAACTGCTGGCTATGCCAGAACCACCTGGGGGACGGTCCGGAATCGCCTGCCAGCCGTGGCGGAACCACCTCTCAGACGTACCAGAACCACCTGCCGGAGAAGCTGGAAACACGTCCTGGACAGTCTGGAACCACCTGCCGGCCAAGCCTGAACCACCTGCCAAGCACAACGGAACAACCTGCCAGACACGCCAAAATCACCTGCGTGTTATGCCAGAACCACTTGGAGGACTCTCTGGGATGACCTGCCGGGCATGCCGGAACCACCTCTCAGACGTGCCAGAACCATGTGGCGGACAGTCCGGAATCACCTGATGGGCATGGGCAACCACCTCTGAGACGTACCAGAACCACATGCCGTGCAGGCTGGAACCACCTACCAGACAGACCGGAATCACCTTTCGGGCATGCCGGAACCACCTGTCAGATGTGCCAGAAATACGTGCCGGAGACGCCGGAAGCACCTGCCAAGCACGTTGGAACCACCTGCTCAACTCGCCTGAACCACCTGCCGGACATGCCAAAATCACATGCCGACTATGCCAGAACCACTTGGCGAACACTCCGGAATCACCTGCCGGGCATGCCGGAACCACCTCTCAGATATGCCAGAACCCCGTGCCAATGACCCTGGAAGCACCTGCCGAGCACGCGGGAACCACCTGCTCGACTCGCCAGAACCACCTGCCGGACACGCAAAAATCACCTGCCGGCTACGCCACAACCAGTTGGGGAACACTTCGGAATCACCTGCCGGGCTTGCTGGAACCACCTGCCGGTCATGCCAAAATCACCTGCCAACTATGCCAGTACCACTTGGCGGACACTGTGGAAACACCTGTCGGGCCGGCCGGAACCACATCTCAGACGTGCCAGAACCATGTGCATGAGATGCTGGAACCACACCCCGAACAGACGGAAAACACCTGCCAGACCCGTCTGAACAACCTGCCGAGCACGCCGGAGCCACCTGCTCGACTCGCCGGAACCACCTACCTGACATGCCAAAATCACCAGCCGGGTATGCCAGAACCACTTGGCGGACACTCCGGAATCATCTGCCGGACATGCCGGAACCAGCTCTCAGACACACCAGAAACACGTGCCAGAGACGCCGGAAGCACCTGCCGAGCATGCCGGAGCCACCTGCTCGACTCGCCAGAAACACCTGCCGGACACGCCAAAATCACCTGCCTGGTACGCCACAACCACCTGGCGGACACTCCGAAATCACCTGTCGCGCATGCCGGAACCACCTCTCAGACGTGCCGGAAGCACGTGCCGGACGCGACGGAATCACCTACCGGACAGACCGGAACCACCTGCCGAGCACGCCGGAGCCACCTGTTCGACTCGCTGGAACCACCTGCCGGACAGGCCAATATCAACTGCTGGCTATGCCAGAACCACTTGGGGGACAGTCCGGGATCACCTGCCAGCCATGGCGGAACCACCTCTCAGACGTACCAGAACCACCTGCCGGAGAAGCTGGAAACACGTCCTGGACAGACTGGAACCACGTGACGGCCATGCCTGAACCACCTGCCGAGCACGGCGGAACCACCTGCCGGACACGCCAAAATCACCTGCGGACTATGCCAGAACCACTTGGACGACTCTCCGAAATTACCTGCCGGGCATGCCGCAACCACCTCTCAGATATGCCAGAACCACGTGCCAATGACCCCGGAAGCACCTGCCGAGCACGCCGGAACCACCTGTTCGACTCGCTGGAACCACCTGCCGGACAGGCCAATATCAACTGCTGGCTATGCCAGAACCTCCTGGGGGACGGTCCGGAATCACCTGCCAGCCATGGCGGAACCACCTCTCAGACGTACCAGAACCACCTGCCGGAGAAGCTGGAAACACGTCCTGGACAGACTGGAACCACGTGACGGCCATGCCTGAACCACCTGCCGAGCAGGGCGGAACCACCTGCCGGACACGCCAAAATCACCTGCGGGCTACGCCAGAACCACTTGGACGACTCTCCGAAATGACCTGCCGGGCATGTTGGAACCACCTCTCAGACGTGCCAGAAGCACGTGGCGGACAGTCCGGAATCACCTGTTGGGCATACGCAACCACCTCTGACACGTACCAGAACCACGTGCCGTGCACGCCGGAGCCACCTACCGGACAGACCGGAATCAACTTTTGGGCATGCCGGAACCACCATTCAGATGTGCCAGAAACACGTGCCGGAGATGCCGGAAGCACCTGCCGAGCACGTCGCAACCACCTGCTCAACTCACCTGAACCACCTGCCGGACACGCCAAAATCACCTGCCCGCTACACCAGCACCACTTCGGGGACAAGCCAGAATCACGTGAGTGGCATGCCGGCACAGCCTCTCAGACTGAACCTCGTGCCGGACACCACAGAACCACCTGCCGGACAGACCGGAACCACCTGCCGGACACGCCGGAACCACCGGCTCGACCCGCCGGAAAGACCGCTGGACATGCAAAATCACCTGCCGGCTACGCCGGAAACACTTGGCGAACAATCCGGAATCACCTGCCGGGCATGCCGGAACCACCTCACAGATATGCCAGAACCACGTGCCAATGACCCCTGAAGCACCTGCCGAGCACGCCGGAACCACCTGCTCGACTCGCCAGAACCACCTGCCGGACACGCAGAAATCACATGCCGGCTACGCCACAACCAGTTGAGTAACACTTCGGAATCACATTCCGGGCTTGCTGGAACCACCTGACGGTCATGCCAAAATCACCTGCCAACTACGCCAGTACCACTTGGCGGACACTGTGGAAACACCTGTCGGGCCGGCCGGAACCACATCTCAGACGTGCCAGAACCATGTGCATGAGATGCTGGAACCACACCCCGAAAAGACGGAAAACACCTGCCAGACCCGTCTGAACAACCTGCCGAGCACGCCGGAGCCACCTGCTCGACTCGCCGGAACCACCTACCTGACATGCCCAAATCACCAGCCAGGTATGCCAGAACCACTCGGCGGACACTCCGGAATCATCTGCCGGACATGCCGGAACCAGCTCTCAGACACACCAGAACCACGTGCCGGAGACGCCGGAAGCACCTGCCGAGCATGCCGGAGCCAAGTGCTCGACTCGCCAGAAACACCTGCCGGACACGCCAAAATCACCTGCCGGGTACGCCAGAACCACCTGGCCGACACTCCTAAATCACCTGTCGCGCATGCCGGAACCACCTCTCAGACGTGACGAAAGCACGTGCCGGACACGCCGGAATCACCTACCGGACAGACCGGAACCACCTGCCGAGCACGCCGGAGCCACCTGTTCGACTCGCTGGAACCACCTGCCGGACAGGCCAATATCAACTGCTGGCTATGCCAGAACCACCTGGGGGACAGTCCGGGATCACCTGCCAGCCATGGCGGAACCAACTCTCAGACGTACCAGAACCACCTGCCGGTGAAGCTGGAAACACGTCCTGGACAGACTGGAACCACGTGACGGCCATGCCTGAACCACCTGCCGAGCACGGCGGAACCACCTGCCGGACACGCCAAAATCACCTGCGGACTATGCCAGAACCACTTGGACGACTCTCCGAAATTACCTGCCGGGCATGCCGGAACCACCTCTCAGATATGCCAGAACCACGTGCCAATGACCCCGGAAGCACCTGCCGAGCACGCCGGAACCACCTGTTCGACTCGCTGGAACCACCTGCCGGACAGGCCAATATCAACTGCTGGCTATGCCAGAACCACCTGGGGGACAGTCCGGGATCACCTGCCAGCCATGGCGGAACCACCTCTCAGACGTACCAGAACCACCAGCCGGAGAAGCTGGAAACAGGTCCTGGACAGACTGGAACCACGTGACGGCCATGCCTGAACCACCTGCCGAGCACGGCGTAACCACCTGCCGGACACGCCAAAATCACCTGCGGGCTACGCCAGAACCACTTGGACGACTCTCCGAAATGACCTGCCGGGCATGTTGGAACCACCTCTCAGACGTGCCAGAAGCACGTGGCGGACAGTCCGGAATCACCTGTTGGGCATACGCAACCACCTCTGACACGTACCAGAACCACGTGCCGAGAACGCCGGAACCACCTACCGGACAGACCGGAATCAACTTTTGGGCATGCCGGAACCACCTGTCAGATGTGCCAGAAACACGTGCCGGAGACGCCGGAAGCACCTGCCGAGCACGTCGCAACCACCTCCACAAGTCGCCTGAACCACCTGCCGGACACGCCAAAATCACCTGCCTGCTACACCAGCACCACTTCGGCGACAAGCCGGAATCACGTGAGGGGCATGCCGGCACAGCCTCTCAGACTGAACGTCGTGCCGGACACCACAGAACCACCTGCCGGACAGACCGGATCCACCTGCCGGACACGCCGGAATCACCGGCTCGACCCGCCGGAACGACCGCTGGACATGCAAAATCACCTGCCGGCTACGCCAGAAGCACTTGGCGAACACTCCGGAATCACCTGCCGGGCATGCCGGAACCACCTCTCAGATATGCCAGAACCACGTGCCAATGACCCCGGAAGCACCTGCCGAGCACGCCGGAACCACCTTCTCGACTCGCCAGAAACACCTGCCGGACACGCAAAAATCACCTGCCGGCTACGCCACAACCAGTTGGGGAACACTTCGGAATCACCTGCCGGGCTTGCTGGAACCACCTGCCGGTCATGCCAAAATCACCTGCCAACTACGCCAGTACCACTTGGCGGACACTGTGGAAACACCTGTCGGGCCGGCCGGAACCACATCTCAGACGTGCCAGAACCATGTGCATGAGATGCTGGAACCACACCCCGAACAGACGGATACCGCCTGCCAGACCCGTCTGAACAACCTGCCGAGCACGCCGGAGCCACCTGCTCGACTCGCCGGAACCACCTACCTGACATGCCCAAATCAGCAGCCGGGTATGCCAGAACCACTTGGCGGACACTCCGGAATCATCTGCCGGACATGCTGGAACCAGCTCTCAGACACACCAGAACCACGTGCCGGAGACGCCGGAAGCACCTGCCGAGCATGCCGGAGCCACCTGCTCGACTCGCCAGAAACACCTTCCGGACACGCCAAAATCACCTGCCGGGTACGCCAGAACCACCTGGCGGACACTCCGAAATCACCTGTCGCGCATGCCGGAACGACCTCTCAGAGGTACCAGAACCACCTGCCGGAGAAGCTGGAAACACGTCCTGGACAGTCTGGAACCACCTGCCGGCCAAGCCTGAACCACCTGCCGGACATGCCAACATCACCTGCCGACTATGCCAGAACCACTTGGCGAACACTCCGGAATCACTTGCCGGACATGCAGGAACCACCTCTCAGACATGCCAGAACCCCGTGCCAATGACCCCGGAAGCACCAGCCGAGCACGCCGGAACCACCTGCTCGACTCGCCAGAACCACCTGCCGATCACGCAAAAATCACCTGCCGGCTACGCCACAACCAATTGGTGAACACTTTGGAATCACCTGCCAGGCTTGCTGGAACCAACTGCCAGTCATGCCAAAATCACCTGCCAACTATGCCAGAACCGCTTGGCGGACACTGCGGAAACACCTGTTGGGCCGGCTGGAACCACATCTCAGACGTGCCAGAAATGTGTTCATGAGATGCTGGAACCACACCCCAAACAGACGGATACCACCTGCCAGAACGGACTGAACCACCTGCTGAGCACGCCGGAACCACCTGCTCGACTCACCGGTACCACCTCACTGACACGCGAAAATCACCTGCTGGGTATGCCAGAACCACTTGGCGGACACTCCGGAATCATCTGCCGGACATGCCGGAACCAGCTCTCAGACACACCAGAACCAAGTGCCGGAGATGCCGGAAGCACCTGCCGAGCATGCCGGAGCCACCTGCTCGACTCGCCAGAAACACCTGCCGGACACGCCAAAATCACCTGCCGGGTATGCCAGAACCACCTGACGGACACTACGGAATCACCTGCCGCGCATGCCGGAACCACCTCTCAGATGTGCCGGAAGCACGTGCCGGACACGCCGGAAACACCTACCGGACAGACCGGAACCACCTGCCAAGAACGCCGGAGCCACCTGTTCGACTCGCTGGAACCACCTGCCGGACAGGCCAATATCAACTGCTGGCTATGCCAGAACCATCTGGGGGACAGTCCGGGATCACCTGCCAGCCATGGCGGAACCACCTCTCAGACGTACCAGAACCACCTGCCGGAGAAGCTGGAAACACGTCCTGGACAGACTGGAACCACGTGACGGCCATGCCTGAACCACCTGCCGAGCACGGCGTAACCACCTGCCGGACACGCCAAAATCACCTGCGGGCTACGCCAGAACCACTTGGACGACTCTCCGAAATGACCTGCCGGGCATGTTGGAACCACCTCTCAGACGTGCCAGAAGCACGTGGCGGACAGTCCGGAATCACCTGTTGGGCATACGCAACCACCTCTGACACGTACCAGAACCACGTGCCGAGAACGCCGGAACCACCTACCGGACAGACCGGAATCAACTTTTGGGCATGCCGGAACCACCTGTCAGATGTGCCAGAAACACGTGCCGGAGACGCCGGAAGCACCTGCCGAGCACGTCGCAACCACCTCCTCAAGTCGCCTGAACCACCTGCCGGACACGCCAAAATCACCTGCCTGCTACACCAGCACCACTTCGGCGACAAGCCGGAATCACGTGAGGGGCATGCCGGCACAGCCTCTCAGACTGAACGTCGTGCCGGACACCACAGAACCACCTGCCGGACAGACCGGATCCACCTGCCGGACACGCCGGAATCACCGGCTCGACCCGCCGGAACGACCGCTGGACATGCAAAATCACCTGCCGGCTACGCCGGAAACACTTGGCGAACAATCCGGAATCACCTGCCGGGCATGCCGGAACCACCTCACAGATATGCCAGAACCACGTGCCAATGACCCCTGAAGCACCTGCCGAGCACGCCGGAACCACCTGCTCGACTCGCCAGAACCACCTGCCGGACACGCAGAAATCACATGCCGGCTACGCCACAACCAGTTGAGGAACACTTCGGAATCACATTCCGGGCTTGCTGGAACCACCTGACGGTCATGCCAAAATCACCTGCCAACTACGCCAGTACCACTTGGCGGACACTGTGGAAACACCTGTCGGGCCGGCCGGAACCACATCTCAGACGTGCCAGAACCATGTGCATGAGATGCTGGAACCACACCCCGAAAAGACGGAAAACACCTGCCAGACCCGTCTGAACAACCTGCCCAGCACGCCGGAGCCACCTGCTCGACTCGCCGGAACCACCTACCTGACATGCCCAAATCACCAGCCGGGTATGCCAGAACCACTCGGCGGACACTCCGGAATCATCTGCCGGACATGCCGGAACCAGCTCTCAGACACACCAGAACCACGTGCCGGAGACGCCGGAAGCACCTGCCGAGCATGCCGGAGCCACCTGCTCGACTCGCCAGAAACACCTGCCGGACACGCCAAAATCACCTGCCGGGTACGCCAGAACCACCTGGCCGACACTCCTAAATCACCTGTCGCGCATGCCGGAACCACCTCTCAGACGTGCCGAAAGCACGTGCCGGACACGCCGGAATCACCTACCGGACAGACCGGAACCACCTGCCGAGCACGCCGGAGCCACCTGTTCGACTCGCTGGAACCACCTGCCGGACAGGCCAATATCAACTGCTGGCTATGCCAGAACCACCTGGGGGACAGTCCGGGATCACCTGCCAGCCATGGCGGAACCACCTCTCAGACGTACCAGAACCACCTGCCGGAGAAGCTGGAAACACGTCCTGGACAGACTGGAACCACGTGACGGCCATGCCTGAACCACCTGCCGAGCACGGCGGAACCACCTGCCGGACACGCCAAAATCACCTGCGGACTATGCCAGAACCACTTGGACGACTCTCCGAAATTACCTGCCGGGCATGCCGGAAGCACCTCTCAGATATGCCAGAACCACGTGCCAATGACCCCGGAAGCACCTGCCGAGCACGCCGGAACCACCTGTTCGACTCGCTGGAACCACCTGCCGGACAGGCCAATATCAACTGCTGGCTATGCCAGAACCACCTGGGGGACAGTCCGGTATCACCTGCCAGCCATGGCGGAACCACCTCTCAGACGTACCAGAACCACCAGCCGGAGAAGCTGGAAACAGGTCCTGGACAGACTGGAACCACGTGACGGCCATGCCTGAACCACCTGCCGAGCACGGCGTAACCACCTGCCGGACACGCCAAAATCACCTGCGGGCTACGCCAGAACCACTTGGACGACTCTCCGAAATGACCTGCCGGGCATGTTGGAACCACCTCTCAGACGTGCCAGAAGCACGTGGCGGACAGTCCGGAATCACCTGTTGGGCATACGCAACCACCTCTGACACGTACCAGAACCACGTGCCGAGAACGCCGGAACCACCTACCGGACAGACCGGAATCAACTTTTGGGCATGCCGGAACCACCTGTCAGATGTGCCAGAAACACGTGCCGGAGACGCCGGAAGCACCTGCCGAGCACGTCGCAACCACCTCCTCAAGTCGCCTGAACCACCTGCCGGACACGCCAAAATCACCTGCCTGCTACACCAGCACCACTTCGGCGACAAGCCGGAATCACGTGAGGGGCATGCCGGCACAGCCTCTCAGACTGAACGTCGTGCCGGACACCACAGAACCACCTGCCGGACAGACCGGATCCACCTGCCGGACACGCCGGAATCACCGGCTCGACCCGCCGGAACGACCGCTGGACATGCAAAATCACCTGCCGGCTACGCCGGAAGCACTTGGCGAACACTCCGGAATCACCTGCCGGGCATGCCGGAACCACCTCTCAGATATGCCAGAACCACGTGCCAATGACCCCGGAAGCACCTGCCGAGCACGCCGGAACCACCTTCTCGACTCGCCAGAAACACCTGCCGGACACGCAAAAATCACCTGCCGGCTACGCCACAACCAGTTGGGGAACACTTCGGAATCACCTGCCGGGCTTGCTGGAACCACCTGCCGGTCATGCCAAAATCACCTGCCAACTACGCCAGTACCACTTGGCGGACACTGTGGAAACACCTGTCGGGCCGGCCGGAACCACATCTCAGACGTGCCAGAACCATGTGCATGAGATGCTGGAACCACACCCCGAACAGACGGATACCGCCTGCCAGACCCGTCTGAACAACCTGCCGAGCACGCCGGAGCCACCTGCTCGAATCGCCGGAACCACCTACCTGACATGCCCAAATCACCAGCCGGGTATGCCAGAACCACTTGGCGGACACTCCGGAATCATCTGCCGGACTTGCTGGAACCAGCTCTCAGACACACCAGAACCACGTGCCGGAGACGCCGGAAGCACCTGCCGAGCATGCCGGAGCCACCTGCTCGACTCGCCAGAAACACCTTCCGGACACGCCAAAATCACCTGCCGGGTACGCCAGAACCACCTGGCGGACACTCCGAAATCACCTGTCGCGCATGCCGGAACGACCTCTCAGAGGTACCAGAACCACCTGCCGGAGAAGCTGGAAACACGTCCTGGACAGTCTGGAACCACCTGCCGGCCAAGCCTGAACCACCTGCCGGACATGCCAACATCACCTGCCGACTATGCCAGAACCACTTGGCGAACACTCCGGAATCACTTGCCGGACATGCAGGAACCACCTCTCAGACATGCCAGAACCCCGTGCCAATGACCCCGGAAGCACCAGCCGAGCACGCCGGAACCACCTGCTCGACTCGCCAGAACCACCTGCCGATCACGCAAAAATCACCTGCCGGCTACGCCACAACCAATTGGTGAACACTTTGGAATCACCTGCCAGGCTTGCTGGAACCAACTGCCAGTCATGCCAAAATCACCTGCCAACTATGCCAGAACCGCTTGGCGGACACTGCGGAAACACCTGTTGGGCCGGCTGGAACCACATCTCAGACGTGCCAGAAATGTGTTCATGAGATGCTGGAACCACACCCCAAACAGACGGATACCACCTGCCAGAACGGACTGAACCACCTGCTGAGCACGCCGGAACCACCTGCTCGACTCACCGGTACCACCTCACTGACACGCGAAAATCACCTGCTGGGTATGCCAGAACCACTTGGCGGACACTCCGGAATCATCTGCCGGACATGCCGGAACCAGCTCTCAGACACACCAGAACCAAGTGCCGGAGATGCCGGAAGCACCTGCCGAGCATGCCGGAGCCACCTGCTCGACTCGCCAGAAACACCTGCCGGACACGCCAAAATCACCTGCCGGGTATGCCAGAACCACCTGACGGACACTACGGAATCACCTGCCGCGCATGCCGGAACCACCTCTCAGATGTGCCGGAAGCACGTGCCGGACACGCCGGAAACACCTACCGGACAGACCGGAACCACCTGCCAAGAACGCCGGAGCCACCTGTTCGACTCGCTGGAACCACCTGCCGGACAGGCCAATATCAACTGCTGGCTATGCCAGAACCATCTGGGGGACAGTCCGGGATCACCTGCCAGCCATGGCGGAACCACCTCTCAGACGTACCAGAACCACCTGCCGGAGAAGCTGGAAACACGTCCTGGACAGACTGGAACCACGTGACGGCCATGCCTGAACCACCTGCCGAGCACGGCGTAACCACCTGCCGGACACGCCAAAATCACCTGCGGGCTACGCCAGAACCACTTGGACGACTCTCCGAAATGACCTGCCGGGCATGTTGGAACCACCTCTCAGACGTGCCAGAAGCACGTGGCGGACAGTCCGGAATCACCTGTTGGGCATACGCAACCACCTCTGACACGTACCAGAACCACGTGCCGAGAACGCCGGAACCACCTACCGGACAGACCGGAATCAACTTTTGGGCATGCCGGAACCACCTGTCAGATGTGCCAGAAACACGTGCCGGAGACGCCGGAAGCACCTGCCGAGCACGTCGCAACCACCTCCTCAAGTCGCCTGAACCACCTGCCGGACACGCCAAAATCACCTGCCTGCTACACCAGCACCACTTCGGCGACAAGCCGGAATCACGTGAGGGGCATGCCGGCACAGCCTCTCAGACTGAACGTCGTGCCGGACACCACAGAACCACCTGCCGGACAGACCGGATCCACCTGCCGGACACGCCGGAATCACCGGCTCGACCCGCCGGAACGACCGCTGGACATGCAAAATCACCTGCCGGCTACGCCGGAAGCACTTGGCGAACACTCCGGAATCACCTGCCGGGCATGCCGGAACCACCTCTCAGATATGCCAGAACCACGTGCCAATGACCCCGGAAGCACCTGCCGAGCACGCCGGAACCACCTTCTCGACTCGCCAGAAACACCTGCCGGACACGCAAAAATCACCTGCCGGCTACGCCACAACCAGTTGGGGAACACTTCGGAATCACCTGCCGGGCTTGCTGGAACCACCTGCCGGTCATGCCAAAATCACCTGCCAACTACGCCAGTACCACTTGGCGGACACTGTGGAAACACCTGTCGGGCCGGCCGGAACCACATCTCAGACGTGCCAGAACCATGTGCATGAGATGCTGGAACCACACCACGAACAGACGGATACCGCCTGCCAGACCCGTCTGAACAACCTGCCGAGCACGCCGGAGCCACCTGCTCGACTCGCCGGAACCACCTACCTGACATGCCCAAATCACCAGCCGGGTATGCCAGAACCACTTGGAGGACACTCCGGAATCATCTGCCGGACATGCTGGAACCAGCTCTCAGACACACCAGAACCACGTGCCGGAGACGCCGGAAGCACCTGCCGAGCATGCCGGAGCCACCTGCTCGACTCGCCAGAAACACCTTCCGGACACGCCAAAATCACCTGCCGGGTACGCCAGAACCACCTGGCGGACACTCCGGAATCACCTGTCGCGCAAGCCAGAACCACCTCTCAGACGTCCCGGAAGCACGTGCCAGACACGCCGGAAACACCTACCGGACAGACCGGAACCACCTGCCGAGAACGCCGGAGCCACCTGTTCGACTCGCTGGAACCACCTGCCGGACAGGCCAATATCAACTGCTGGCTATGCCAGAACCACCTGTGGGACAGTCCGGGATCACCTGCCAGCCATGGCGGAACCACCTCTCAGACGTACCAGAACCACCTGCCGCAGAAGCTGGAAACACGTCCTGGACAGACTGGAACCACGTGACGTCCATGCCTGAACCACCTGCCGAGCACGGCGGAACCACCTGCCGGACACGCCAAAATCACCTGCGGGCTACGCCAGAACCACTTGGACGACTCTCCGAAATGACCTGCCGGGCATGTTGGAGCCACCTCTCAGACGTGCCAGAAGCACGTGGCGGACAGTCCGGAATCACCTGTTGGGCATACGCAACCACCTCTGACACGTACCAGAACCACGTGCCGTGCACGCCGGAACCACCTACCGGACACACCGGAATCAACTTTTGGGCATGCCGGAACCACCAGTCAGATGTGCCAGAAACACGTGCCGGAGACGCCGGAAGCACCTGTCGAGCACGTCGCAACCACCTGCTCAACTCGCCTGAACCACCTGCCGGACACGCCAAAATCACCTGCCCGCTACACCAGCACCACTTCGGGGACAAGCCGGAATCACGTGATGTGCATGCCGGCACAGCCTCTCAGACTGAACCTCGTGCCGGACAACACACAACCACATGCCGGACAGACCGGAACCACCTGCCGGACACGCCGGAATCACCGGCTCGACCCGCCGGAACGACCGCTGGACATGCAAAATCACCTGCCGGCTACGCCGGAAACACTTGTCCAACACTCCAGAATCACCTGCCGGGCATGCCGGAACCACCTCTCAGATATGCCAGAACCACGTGCCAATGACCCTGGAAGCACCTGCCGAGCACGCCGGAACCACCTGCTCGACTCGCCAGAACCACCTGCCGGACACGCAGAAATCACCTGCCGGCTACGTCACAACCAGTTGGGGAACACTTCGGAATCACCTGCCGGGCTTCCTGGAACCACCTGCCGGTCATGCCAAAATCACCTGCCAACTACGCCAGTGCCACTAGGCGGACACTGTGGAAACACCTGTCGGGCCGGCCGGAACCACATCTCAGACGTGCCAGAACCATGTGCATGAGATGCTGGAACCACACCCCGAACAGACGGAAAACAGCTGCCAGACCCGTCTGAACAACCTGCCGAGCACGCCGGAGCACCTGCTCGACTCGCCGGAACCACCTACCTGACATGCCCAAATCACCAGCCGGGTATGCCAGAACCACTTGGCGGACACTCCGGAATCATCTGCCGGACATGCCGGAACCAGCTCTCAGACACACCAGAACCACGTGCCGGAGACGCCGGAAGCACCTGCCGAGCATGCCGGAGCCACCTGCTCGACTCGCCAGAAACACCTTCCGGACACGCCAAAATCACCTGCCGGGTACGCCAGAACCACCTGGCGGACACTCCGAAATCACCTGTCGCGCATGCCGGAACGACCTCTCAGAGGTACCAGAACCACCTGCCGGAGAAGCTGGAAACACGTCCTGGACAGTCTGGAACCACCTGCCGGCCAAGCC